>NW_015090859.1:1520610-1573175 GCF_001431845.1 Calidris pugnax | reverse complement strand
CTTACTGTTTGAAAATTATTAGAAAAAAAATAAATTGCAAATGTATATGGTCACCGTTTGTTTTTTGATGGTATGTAAAAATCAATATTTTCATCTTCTTTCTTTGGCAGTTTCTACAAGCTTTTACAGACTTCCTCGCATTCATGGTTCTTTTCAACTACATTATTCCTGTATCCATGTATGTCACTGTGGAAATGCAGAAATTTCTTGGTTCTTATTTCCTTACATGGGATGAGGAAATGTTTGATGAGGACACAGGTGAAGGACCGCTGGTGAACACTTCTGACCTCAATGAAGAATTGGGACAGGTAAATTTCATCAAATGATACATTTTTCAACTATTTCTACCATAATATTTTTTTTAATTTTCACTTCTTTTTTTTTTTACAGCTTAGTGTGCATTTTCTTTAGTCTTGATTAATCTTAAAAATAAAATTTGAGGAGTTCTGGTTTTCAGAGTCAAATATTCTAATTTCTCAGCCAGTCAGTAGAAGTCAATTAGTTTTACTTATTAGTGAAAGATAAACAGTTTAGGAAGATAATGATTTCTCTCCATTGACTATAGAGGGAGATTATATAAGCATCTAACTTCCTTAAAGTAAAAATCAGGAAAAAAAAGTTAGGGTAAAAAATCTTTCTTGTCTGGCTAGACTGACACTGAATCTCCATACCCAGTAAAATGATTGACTGTCCTTTGTCCTTTTCAAAAAGAAATTCTATCTTCAGTGGTCTGTCTTAAGAAAGTTGTCACGTTGACATAGACACATATATGTGCATACAAAAGTTTAGACATACATCTCTATAAAGTAAAAATATTTTCATAGACTTTCAAATAAAATAAATAAGTTGGTGGATTTCTTTATTTTTGTATAGCTGGACTAGTAATTAAACTTTTAGGGACACATTATCAATTTGGATGAAATGAGATACTAAATATTTATTATTCTGGAAGTCCACACTGTCTTCCACAAAGCCCTCAATAGGGAAGCTGATGAATTGTGGACCGGATGAGCAGAAAGTGAGCTGGATTGAAAATTGGCTGAATAGCCAGGCCCAGAGGGCAGTGGTCAGCTGTGGAAAGTGTAGTGGGAGGCCAGTAACTAGTGGTGTACACCAGAGTTCAATGTTGGGTCCAGTCCTGGTCTTTAACGGTCTGGATGATGGGGCATAGTGTACCCTGGTGGCCACCCAGCTGTAAAGCAGCTTGTCAGAAAAGTACCCAGGGATCCTGCTGCATGCCCAGTTGAACATGAGCCAGCGATGTGCCCTTAGGGCAAAGAAGGTGAATGGTATACTGGGCTGCATTAGACAAGGTGGTGCCAGCAAATGGAGGGAGGTGGTCCTTCTCTACTCTAGACTGGCTTGGCCACACCTGGATTACTGTGTTTAGTTCTGGGCTCCCCAGTACATGAGAGCCATGGACATAAGGGAACGAGTCCAATGTATGGCCGCAAAGATGATGAAGAGACTGGAGCATCTCTCACATGAGGACAGGGTGGGGAGTGGAGAAGAGAAGGCTCAGGGAGGATGTCACCAATATACATAAATACCTGAAGAGAGCACCTAGAGAGTGAAAAGAGGACAGAGTCAGGCTCTTTTCAGTGATACCCAGTGACAGGACAAGTGGAAGCGGGCACCACCTGAAACAGAAGAGTCTGTCTGAACACCAGGAAACACTATTTTACTGTGGCAGTGACTCAGTTGCCTAGGGAGGCTGTGGAGTCTCCCTACTTGGAGATATTCAAAAGCTGTCTGGACGTGGTTCTGGGCAATTGGCTCTAGGTGTCCCTTCTTGAACTGGGCTTTGGACAAGATGACCTCCAGAGGTCCTGGCCAACCTCAACCACTCTGTGGTTCTGTTACAAAAAATAACTTACTGCTACTTAATTTAAGCATCATCCCGAGAATGGGACCTTCATCAGTACTTGACATTATCAGTGCCAATCCAATGAAGTATATTTTGCATCCATATTTTTGAAAGATATTATACTTTGTATTTCTAAGCCTTTGATTGTGAATCATTATTTGTGCTTGTAGCAAAGAGTGTCATAGTGATGTAGACGCTGTATTTCTTTTTTTGTGTAATGGGTGGTGATCCCAAAACAACACACTGAATGAATAAAAAAACCTTTGCTTGGTAGCATATTACATCCTATATAAATGTATTGTGAAAATGAATATAGGAGTTGAGATGAAAGAAATTAATCTAAATCCTGTCCACTTTGAAAAAAGTTAAATATGGGTATTAAGTCCACAGATAACAAACCACTGGAAAATTTGGAAAATTGCCCTTTCAGATTAATGAATATTAGAAAAGTCAGTCTAGGAAGAAGGTTCAAATATTTAATAACTTTTTAGAAGAAGTAAGAAAACAAAAAGAACAAAAACTTGTTTTTTATTTCGTTTGATGCACGTGGTAAATGTTGAAGTTTGTTAAACAATCTGATGAATAGTAAATAATTGGCTTACTTCTAGTGTTTAATTCCTATCTTGCATAGTGCTCCCAGTTTATCAAATATATACATGCAGTCTGTATACAATGTCTGTATCAAATATCCAAAATTGAGCTTGTGTGTTCTTGCTGTTCTGGTTTATAGTTCAGATTTTGGTTTTATTTTATGTGTTGTTATCCTTAAGTGCTGGGGCTCATCGCAAAAGATAAAAGAAATGAAATTAAATGAAAGGAATGTTTCCAGGGCAATAACAGTGCACATGTGTATAACTGTATGTGACTGTTAGTCCAGAATCCTCATACTAGCATAATTGTAGTGGGAAATTCTTATCTTACCCTAAGGACCATTCTGACAGTAACAGATCCAAATCCAGACACGTACATTAATGATCCCCAGGAAATGGAACTTGCATGCATTTTGTTTCCATGAGTATCTGTCTTGCAGCAAGAAAGATATTAAAAACCAGAGAGGAGCTTGAGAAAAGCATGAAAAGAGGTTAAGCACATTATTTATGTGTGTTATGAGGCAAATGATAGCTTTGCTGATACTCTTGTATGCTAAAATCTGCCAGTGCCCACATTTCTGGGGAAGATAATTCCCGAAATAAATTATTGTTCCTTTTCTGAAAGAGGCTGCATAAGGATCTTTAAAGGAAGGTGTAACCCTGTAATAATCTCAGTTATGTTAAGAGACCTTGAAAGATCTCTGTTCATATTCCTGCTGTTTTTAATTTGTGCTCATTTGCAGATTGAGTATGTCTTCACAGATAAAACAGGAACGTTAACTGAGAACAACATGGAATTTGTAGAATGTTGCATTGAAGGGCATGTTTATGTACCACATGTTATCTGCAATGGCCAAATTCTCCACAATTGTACAGGAATTGATATGATAGATTCTTCTCCAGGAGGAAGTGGAAAGGTATGTGACTCTAAGGTCTTGTTTTTTGAAATAAAACATGGAAATTGAACTATACTAATGAAGGGAATATTAGAAATATAGCATCCTTCAATTTAAATAATCAAAGTAGATATCTGTAGGAAATGCATCACAACATAAACATTTTCCTTTCCTAGTTCAGAGTAAGATTTAGATGCTTAATAGGAAATTTCCCAACTTAACTGCAGCTGTAAAACAGAATTAAATAAAAAACCCCTAAAATAGAACTTCCTCTGGTTAATAGCTAAAGAAACATAATAACTGGTTTCCATTTAACATTAGCTAGAGTAGGGAAAACAAGGCAGGAAGCTCCTCAAGAGGGAAAATGGGTGCTCAATGCAAGCACTTACTTAATCATCAGTGAGTGAAGATGTGGCCAGAGAATGGTTTTTGATCAAAGTAATTTACTTTTAAATGTGACTTCTGAATTGTGCTACAAACAGCATATATGTGCTGTGGTGCTTTTGCTCTGTAAAGCAAAATAAATTAGTTGAAGGTTAAGGAGACCTCAAATGTCAACCAATAAGCAGCGTGTGAATGGGCAGGATAATCATAGCCAAAGGAAAATATTTTTTTAAATATGTCAATACAGTCACAAATCATACTTTGGCCATACTCTTCACTATAGCAAAACAAGGCCCCTTAAAATATACTGGTGTAAATCAACAGCCTTATGGCTCTCACCCATGGCCCTCAGATAATGGTTCCAAGCTACACCGTGTTTTTATCTTGGAATTGCAATGACACAGTTTGTATTGAACAGCAAAGAAGAATAAGATTGAGACCCAAAGATACAGCTAGAACACAGCCAGTTATCCATTAAATACAAATCTCTTTCTGGTGTGATTCCTAAACTGGAAAAAAAGAAATGGATAAGTTGTTATTACCAAATAATCTGAAACTTAATAGAAGTTGTTGGCTTCAGCTGCCAAAGTGCCCACGCTTTTTTTATTTTATATAACTCTGAGAGGTGTTAAAACTGTGTAAGAAATCGAAATCTGTAAACACTTGTGCTCCAGTTGTTGCATCACTCTGACTGGATTCAGGACTCCTAAAATTGTTCCTTGTCTAGTATTTAATATGGGTTGTTAAAGTTTAAGCAAAAGTAAAGAAAAATTCTTTAGACGCATCTGGGACCTCAGAGGAGGCAAAATGTGCACAGTCTTTTTTGGGTATCAGTGGTTTGACTTGCCTGGCACTAACAGCTGTGTGGTTGCCGCTGGGAAAGACTTGGCTCCCTCTAAAAGGCAGGTGACCTGTGACGCTGTCTTTACCTGATCATACAGTCATAATCAGCAGTGACACTGCTAACCTTCTAAAAAAAAAAAAAAAAAAAATTTTTCAAAAGAGTACTTGAAAGCGATAACATGTAATGACAGCCATTTCTTTTATTTTTTAGGAGAGGGAGGAGCTATTTTTCCGAGCTCTTTGTCTTTGCCACACAGTTCAGGTAAAAGATGATGACAGCGTAGATGGGTTGAAGAAAAACCAGCTCTCAAGAAGATCTTGCATATATATATCATCATCACCTGATGAAGTTGCTTTAGTTGAGGGAATACAGAGGTACGTGTGCAATTAGGTATCATACTTTTTTAATCTGGATATCCTAATCACTGAAGTCCAAATTGTTTTCAGCACAGAAATCCTACTACCAAACACCAAGTCATCTAACGGTGATGATTTTCTTAACATATGTTCATGATTATTCATATTCATAAATCAAATAAAAAAAAATTTGTTTTTTTTTTTTTTTCAGAAGATAAACTCAATCTTAAATCTTTAGGACATGCCTAAACTGGATAATTACATATTTGCTTTATTCATTCTGTTGATGTGTGTTTCATTTTGCAGACTTGGTTATACCTATCTAAGGCTGAAGGACAATTTTATGGAGATCTTAAATCGGGAAAATAACCTAGAGAAGTGAGTGGTTAAAAATATAACAGAATGGACTAATGAGAAGAATTTTTATCGATGCGTTTAATAGATCTTTCCTTCCCTATACATTAATTTTTAATATGGAAAATTAAGAAATTGTACATTTTAGTAGAAAACAAAGATATACTAATATTTATAATTTTGAATAGACCCTGTAGTTTTATATTTTCACTTAGTCTGTTAATTTGACAGTATATGCAATATGAAATATTCATGTAACAACAGAAGTGTGGTGAAGTGGTTCCTGACTTACTCTAGTAGTTCCTGAGAATTTTAGGAACTGTGGGTATTTTTCCTATTTTATATGATAAATAATTTTTTCTTAATAGAAAATGGTATGTACCCCATTTGCTCTTCACAAATAATCTGTATAATTTACAGGAGGGGGTAACATATGTAGAATAAATTTCTATAGCTGATTCAAAGAAAATTTAAAACAGGTACTGGTTTTTGTCTTATTTTCCTTTGACATGTAGAATAAATTTTGTAGGCTATAATATGAGGAAAACTTTCAATAACATCTAAGTGTTACAGTTGTTCAACGTTATGTACACACTTTTGAAAATGTTACCTTACACTTCTGTAGGTGCTTCCTGGTTAAGTCTTTTATGTATCTGGATATGTACTCTGCTAACTACACAGGGAGTCTCAGACACAAATATAGGAACCCTGCTGGTATTTTTATTCATTTAAGGGGAATATGGAGGATTTTTCTCGCAAGTTTGAATTCCAAGCTGTTTTAAGGACTTAGAACTGAACAATCTAATTAAATAAATGGATCTATTTTATAAGCAAGACATTAACAAAGATGAATCCTGAAGAGTTTGGGATTAGTGATTGGGGATGCTTATTTTTGTGCTGGAAAAAGAGATGCTCTCTTAGATAAAAGGCAATAGGTAAGAGAGTAAATGATACAAGTATGTAAACTGATGAATTATGCAGAAACGGTACAACAGGAGCTTGTGTTCATTTTTCTTCCTAGAAAGGAAAGAAACATGGGATAAAATCAAGTCATAAAAACAATGGAAAATATAAAATCAGTAAAAAGAAATGTTTTTTTCACTAGAATAACTTGTCAACACTTGAGCAAGATTCATGAAATTAGGTGGGCACTTTTGGGAGATAGAAATGGGCTAAATCAGCAAAATATTAAAGAAAGACTTCTGTGTAAATACATACACATTTGAAGTTTTAAGGGTGTGTCTAGGTATTATAGGTAGGAATTTGCATTCTTATTAGCAGTAGAGTGCTCTACTGCAAGGTTTCTAATCTTCTGCTTAAATGAATTATATCGACTATGTATCCAAAGGTACATAGGAACAGCATGTGGGCAAATTCTATTTCAAGTAATTAGGAGTTGGAGGCCTCCCCTATTTATTATTATTTTTTATTGTTCATTATTTATTATTATTCATTATTTATTATTTTTTATTATTTATTATTGTTATTTTCTGTACTAGTTCTATAGTATTCAATATAAATTTCCATGTTACAAAGTCATGTTTTAACTGATATGCTTAAAGTTGTAATAATCAGTTTAGGTATCTGAAAATGCAGATTTGTTTAAAAAATATTCTGTTTCTGTTTCAGGTTTGAATTATTAGAGGTTTTGAGTTTTGATTCTGTGAGACGGCGAATGAGTGTGATTGTTAAATCTTCAGCAGGTAGGGCTGTCACATTCTGTTTCTTCTTCGATATTTTTGTTTGACTTGAATTTATACCAGATATCAGAGAGTTAAGCATTAATCAAACTCTCTGTGCCTTTCTTTATCAAAAAAAAGGCGACTGGGTACCAGCGTGAGTGCAAATGTTATTAAAAAAAAAATTGGAAGTAATCTTTTTGAAGATGTAGTAATTTAGATGATTTTTGAAGAAAGATACATTTGCCCATTTTGAATTTCATATGCTGTCTCTTTTAGGTGATATATTTCTGTTTTGTAAGGGAGCAGATTCTTCCATATTTCCTAGAGTTAAAGAAGGCAAAATTGACCAAATACGATCCAGAGTTGAACGCAATGCAGTGGTAAGATTCCATTTTATTCATCTCTTCATGTGATACCGACATCAAAAAAATATTAATTTTTCTGGCCTGCTGCTTGATCCAGTAACAGATTTGCCTTCCCCAGGCACTGAGGTTATTCTGTGCTAATGCGCACACAGGCCGTATGGGTAGCAGTCTGTGTTACACCCTTATTTGAATCTGTCTTCTGTCTCATCTTCCAAATGGTAGATGTGGTGAGAGAGGAGTGCATTAGATATGCACAACTGTAGGTTATACCAGAGGTTCATCAATTAGCTCTTTAGTATGGCACTGTGGTGGATTGAATTAATTAATAAATGGAAGAGGAGTGAAAAACTTCACTGAAAATCTCATCCCTGCTTTCAGTCCCCAGCCGTAGCAATTGGGATTTGCTGCCTTTGATTGCTATACAAGCTGTTAAAAGAGAAAATCCATTAGAGTACAGTGTAGCAACAAATGCACTTCTTATGGGGAAACAGTGCAGTGATCATCCTTATACTTAACATTTTTGCTTCCTAAAAATGAGCTATGAGCTGCCTGAGCACCTTTAAAAAAAATTCAGAACTTGGTTTTACCTAAAAGGTAGCATTTGGAGTTGTAAAATACTGAATTTTACTGTGTACAAAACCTATTGCAATGGAATATAACTGCCAGTCTTATAAATAGTATAAAATTTGCTAGCATTCAGTACTCAAACTGAAAACAAAGTATTATTACTGGTATGTGAAAAGCAGTGTTACTGGCTTTTGTTTTGAAGGGAAACTTCAAAACTCTTTGCCAAAGTGATTTGCTAAGTTTTACTATATGAAACAGCTGTCTCATAATTACAAGTGAAGGAGGCTAATGAAACTCAAATAAGAGTTTATATATCATATCCATCCAATGTCTGTCAAGAGAGAAATCCAGGCCAACATCTATCTCTTCATCCTGGATAATTAGAAAATAGGGCTGGCTCCTACATACAGAAGCTTCTGAAAGAAGATCCAGGCAGCCACCTGGCACCTGCCCTTCTCAGTAGCAGGGGTCAGGGAGCTGTTTTTAATACTTCTCCTTCTTTGATTGATAATAAGTAACTATACAAAGACCTTCTGGATTAAAGTTTATGAAGATAAAGTGTTGTGAGAAGCAATACATTTGTGGTGGCAAAACTTCCTTTCTGTGTTATAGCAGCTTTTACCTGCCTTACACAGTCCGTGTACTCCGTTTCTTATTCATCACACAGTCCAGAAGTCTGATCCAGTCTGAAACACCCACACTTGACTAGAATGGCACAGTTGGATTTTCACTTTCAATACCCTCTGTGACATTTTGTCCCTGTCTCTGCTGCAGCACAGCATCAACATCAGACTCTACGGAGCTACTATTTATATTATTGTTATTTATTCTGACTCATCCTGACTAATTGTACACATAGGAAGGAAACCTTTACCTTGATTCTCCTTTCCCTGGTAATCTTATACATCTGGTTGGGTGGCTGAGTTGTTTCTCTTTTGGAGGACTGAGGTTTGTCCCTCAGGTAGTAACTGCTTCCAGGGAAGCACAGAATCAAGCTGACTCGTGTTCTAGTCTAGATGATACTGTACTATTTTATACTATACTTACTTCACTATAAAAATGAGTAGTAGGATTCTTTATGTTAATAGTAAAATCATTCCAAATTTTCAAATACTCCTGCATACACACCAGCAAGAAGTCTAAGAAGAGTTTTCTAAGAGGCATGTTGTTTCTTTTGATTATGTTCTTTAGGAGGGACTGCGAACATTGTGTGTTGCATATAAAAAACTCACAGCAGAAGAATATAGCAAGGCACAGAAGCTGCTTCAGAACGCAAAGCTGGCCCTCCAGGACCGGGAAAAGAAATTGGCAGAAGCGTATGAGAAGATAGAAAGAGATTTTATTTTACTTGGTGCTACAGCTGTTGAAGATAGGTTTGTACATTTCTTACTTTCTTATGTTTAGTGATGTTGTCAAAGCAGTTGGAAGACTCTTATTGTAACTCTTTTACTGGATTAGAGATTTACTTGAAAAACCTTTTATTTGAATCAATTCCATACCCTTAGCTTACTGAAGTTACACTTGGTAACTTTATAATTTAGTAGGCTAGTAACAATAGTTAAGCATACGAAAATCAGTATATTCAAGGCATTTACATGCAGGTCATGTAATATTTTATTGAACAAATTATAGGAAAAAGTTTTGGAGGAAAGAACTAAAATGGGTATGGAAGAAATGAAGGAAGAATCTTTAGGTCTTAAAATTAAAAAACTGTCTGTTAAAACTGGGAGGTAACTTTAGTAACTCAGCAATACTCAGCTGTTTGTCATTACCTGAAAGCACTTGAAAATGTTTTAATTGAAGTACTTGTCCGGGGAATGAAGCATCTTGTCTTTTAGGCTATATAAATGAAAGGTGAAACTTTGAGCACTTTGAAAGTATCAAAACTAATTATAAGTAATTTTTAGAATCACATTTTTGGGAAAAGTCTTAGATCCAATAACTTTTATTGACATTTTTAATTTGGTTATGGAAACCTTTCAATAAGGATGTCTGAATTTCTAATTTCCAAGCAATCTATCAATCTTTGTTGTCCACAGACTACAAGAAAAAGCTGCTGACACTATTGAAGCGCTCCAGAAAGCTGGAATTAAAGTTTGGGTTCTGACAGGAGACAAAATGGAGACTGCTGCAGCTACTTGCTATGCTTGCAAACTCTTCCGGAGAAATACACAAATACTTGAGCTAACCACAAAGAAAATTGAGGAACAGAGTTTACACGATGTGCTTTTTGACCTAAGCAAAACTGTCCTAAGACACAGTGGCAGCTTAACCAGGGATACTTTCTCAGGGTAAGAAAAAAGTTGAGTTTTCAAGTGCAGGAATGGGCTTCTATGTGTTTCATATACAATTAAATGATTGATCAATGACCTTAAGAGCAGCAACATACTATGTATCACTTTCTGTTGTTAAAGTGTGAATTATTGTGTAGCAATTAAGTATATATTCCTTCCACGTAAGTTTAATTTTTCACAGCTGTGGTTCTTTATCTTATTTCTGGTACTGCTTTAACTATTGAAAGAAAAACTCACAACGGGCGTCGTCATTATGTATTTTTCCACTGCAAAAATATTTGTTCTTGGAAAAAATTATTGTAAAACAAAATACTGTTTCTAACTTTTAAAAAGGAAGTAGATTTGTTACGTTCCTGTAATTAGAGTTAGTAGGTGATGTGACTTTTTCGATAAGATCAAGGCCGCAGAGGGCAACAATATACGGCTCTCTTTCTAGGAAAGATTATGCTACATTTACAGACAGGCGACAGGCAACAGTGTAGTACCAAATCTGCTGTGCATAAGAATACCTAAAGTGGCCTAAATTATAAAGAAATAATTGACTTTTTGAATATCCATCAAAGGATAGGAATCATGTATACAGAAGTGAAAAATAACATGGAATGAGATAGAAAATGACATTAAAAAGCAAACAAAAGCACATATAATGTAAATTATGTCTCATACAGGTAGTAAATTAGGCTACTTATTTGAAGCTTTGTAGCTGGTATGCTTTACTTGCTATTTTTTTCCCCCCTGTAAAAACCTAAGAATTGGATTTTAAAACATTTTTATCGTCTTAAAATGTTAAGAAAAGAAGTTGCTGATCCTCGGACATAATGGTGCATATTTGATTTTTTTTTTTAATGTGGAACCACCTAGTAAGTACTTTTTATATGCATTTGTAATAGGTTTGTAGTAAAGGAACAAGCTAAGAAGCATGTGTGATATTATTTGAGCAGAGAGTTTCTGTACTCTTAGCATTGCAGCTTGAAACTCTGGGCCAGAGCATTTTTTTTTTTAGCTCTCCTTACACTTTAAACCCTGTTGGTCTAATCAAGAACATTTTTATATTCGGTTAAATAATCATATTTTTCTATGTCATTTACACCACATTTAGTTTAAGTCCCACAGGTCTTACAAGGTATGTTTAAACATGTTTGTTTAACTTTGTGCAACACCAATTTTCTACACATTAAGACTCATCAGAATTTTTTGTCTTTGGCTCCAGAGTTGAAGAACATGCTAAGATAGTAATAGCAGGATTCTGCCTGAATGTTCAAATTCAGGCTGAAAATCCTTTATTATAATACATCAAATGTTCAGTACATTGCCTGAACTTCATAACACTACATTTCTGTTGATATCATTGCATACTAATGGCATTGCCCTAGTTGTGCCAATGGTAACAAACTACTGAAAATATCTGAGAACTGTTACTAAATATAGGTTACAGTACTTTTTATTATTTGTAAAAAAATAGCTTATGTTCTAGTAGTGAAGGTGAAAATGCTTTTTCCCCATATATGTTGGTCCTGGTGAAACCATGTTTATTGAAAACCCACATGCAGTAGTATAACCCTGGAGTGCTGAAACACAGACAAACCTCAAAATATATTTATACAACACTTGCTGCTGAGCTGGAGGCTGGGGCTGCTGAGCAATGCAAGCAAATGCAGGGGTGCTCTGAAATAGGTAGTTTGGATGCCGCAGAAAACTGCTCTCGTCTTGCAGACCGTCTTCCTCCGTTGTTCAGAGTCTAACTGTGGTAAACTGTGCTTCATGTGACCACAGTTACAATTCTAGCAATGCCCAAATTATTATGCCAATCACATCCTGGGATGCATCAAAAGAAGTGTTGCTAGCAGATCCAGAGAGGTGATTCTGCCACTTTACTCTGCTCTGGTGAGACCTCACCTGGAGTATTGTGTGCAGGTCTGGAGCCCTCAATATAAGAAGGACATGGACCTGATGGAGCGGGTCCAGAGGAGGGCCACAAGGATGATCAGGGGGATGGAGCACCTCTGCTATGAGGACAGGCTGAGGGAGCTGGGGTTGCTCAGCCTGGAGGAGAGGAGGCTCCGGGGAGACCTAATAGCAGCCTTCCTGAAGGGGGCCTACAGGAAGGCGGGGGAGATTCTGTTTACAAAGGCCTGCAGTGACAGGATGAGGGGCAATGGCTTTTAAGTTGGAGAAGAGCAGATTTAGATTGGATATTAGGAACAAGTTCTTTACTGTGAGGGTGGTGGAGCACTGGAACAGGTTGCCCAGGGAGGTGGTTGAGGCCCCATCCCTGGAGATATTCAAGGTGAGGCTCAACGAGGCCCTGGGCAACCTGGTCTAGTTGGGGGTGTCCCTGCTGACTGCGGGGGGGCCAGACTGGATGACCTTTGGAGGTCCCTTCCGGCCTGGACCATTCTATGATTCTATTACAGGTATACCAATAATAGATTACATATATGTAACAATATATCATAATATTATAGATAACATATATAATTATTCTATTTCAATATTAGAATTACAGGTATGCCTCTATTAGACTTAGCCACTATACTAAACACGAAGTATCCATACTGTGAATGCAGACAGTGGCCTTATCTCTCCAGGCCAAGTCATCTATTTTAAGCATTTCCTTCAAAGCATGGTTTACTTCCTTGAATGTGGATCCTTGGGAATAAAATATTATTATTTTCCTCATCAAAGTAGATTTCAGAGTACCAAAGCCCTTTCCCTTTAACTTTTTTTTTCTCTCCATATTATTGAATGTGCCACAAAATTAACTTTATTCCTGCAACTCAGTTTACCTCACTGCAGTTCTTGGAGCCCTTTCAAACCAAACTGAAAAGCTCATTAATTATACACTTGTTTGTTGGTGAAGTCACTGAGGTATCATATTTCTGTCTTTGAACTGGTGAAGCACTAAATATTTTCAACATAATCTAGACTTCTAAAAATGTTTAAGTAGAAGTCCTTAGCAAGGAGTTTTCTTTCGAAGCAGTATTCCATACTCATTATTTTTTACATTAATTAACTTTCACAAAAGAATTATTGCCAAATTTAAAATGTCTGAGAATTTTACGGTGACTCTTAGTTTATATTTTATTCCTGAACAGACTTTCAACTGATATGCAAGATTATGGTTTAATTATTGATGGAGCAGCTTTATCATTAATAATGAAACCAAGACAAGACGGGAGCTCTGCTAACTACAGAGAGCTCTTTCTTGAAATTTGCAGGAACTGCAGTGCCGTGTTATGCTGTCGAATGGCACCTCTACAAAAAGCACAGGTTTGTGTTTCATTTCATAAGTGTTTGTTAGCTCTGCACGTATGTCAATATTGAAATTTAATATTCTGTATGACTTATTATGATAACTTAAAATGTTACCATTCACTTTTGTATCTTCTAAAATGGAAAATAAAAGAAAAAAAAAGGGAGAAGGGAAAATTTCTACTGGCAAGCAATTTAGATAATGGTATGCTAAAATGGCACCCAGCTGTGCACCTGAATTTGATTTATGTACATATTGTGCAAATTTTATGGTTGATACATGCTGATAAATGAACATATTTAATGAACTGAACTAATTGCTTTCTTTTTAACCTAACAAGCTTTGAATACTCTACTATGTGTTGATACTACAAGAACCTGCATTATTTATTACTGTAGAGTGATATTTCTTCCCTATTTTTAATAGAAGTGGGAAGCCAAGAAAGAAATATCCAGGCAGAAAAATGTGTGCATTATGATTTTTAAGTACTTCTTGATGTTGTATACTAGTTTATATCAAGTAAAAACAACCTTCCATTACTGAAACATCTCACTATAGCTGAAAAACTTTTAAAGGAAACAAACATTGGAATATGCACTTTTCCTTTCAAACTGTCACATATTTTCTTAGTGGGCAGGTAGAGCATATGTAGGCCTTATTCATTTTAACAAATGTATTTAGCCAGTGTGCCTCAAACTGTCTGGAAGTTTGTAGAAGTTTTTAATTGCAGCTGAGTCAGTACTAAATTTACAGAAGCGATCATTTCTAATTGAGAGACTTGAAGGCAAATTTTGGATAGTTTATATGTCAATAGTATTTAGATGTATACAGAGTCATTATCTTAAATAGTAAGAAAAAAATTCAGCACCGTTAAGAAAGCAGAATCTTTCAGTCTTTAGTTTCAGGATTTCTTTGAAATCGTAAGCTCTTGTCTCTGGAAACTTTTTAATTTATTAATGCACTTCCACAGCATTAAGCAATCTCAACATCATCTTTTCTTCTGCTCTTGCTCCTGTCCATCTCTCTCAAAATAGTTTGGAAGGATTTGAAAAATGTTATTTTGTAATTGGGGCAAATACTTTTAATATGAAGAAACTACTGTGATCTTCATGCATAGTAGTTGCATTGGGCAATATTGGGTTTGTGTCCCTTCACAGAATTTCTTGTATAACTGTGTTGGTCATTTTTAATTAGTTGTACGCTCATGCAAAATAAGCAAACGATTACAGAGAAGAGTTTGTAACACTATTTCTTTCCAGATTGTAAAATTGATTAAATTATCAAAGGAGCATCCTATCACGTTAGCAATTGGTGATGGAGCGAATGATGTCAGTATGATTCTAGAAGCACATGTTGGTATAGGTAAGTGTGTCTTTTACAATATTAATTCAAATGGGATGACAAAAAATGTTCTTCAAAATTGGCAATCTCAAAGAATCAGGTTATGCATTTTTATAGACAAATTTTAGTGAATTTACCCTGGGAATTTTATGAGGAAGAGTGGTGATCTCTTATTAGATCAGTATCATAGCATTACTATATAATTTTACAAATAATTTTGTCTTTGAAATAGTTCTTCTGTTATTAAACAGCTTCATCACTTTTTTTTTTTCCAAAGGAATCATTGGCAAAGAAGGTCGTCAAGCAGCAAGAAACAGTGACTATGCAATACCTAAATTTAAACATTTGAAAAAAATGTTACTTGTTCATGGGCATTTTTATTATGTTAGGATATCTGAACTTGTGCAATACTTCTTTTATAAGGTAGGAGAATGCTTGTTCAAATTGCATAAATCTTACACATTTACATGATAATACCTGACTGTATACAGTTTGTGCAGTCAATGGTACAAAAAAGCAATAATTCTATAAAGAGATGTTGTTGAGTACCAGATGAAAGTCTGAAATCGGATTATTGTTTTTATCCAGACCATGAAGTGAAATAGCTTTTATACAGATATGTTCTATAATCTATGGTATGTTTAAAAGCAAAATTTGCCTTGTCTTTTTTATTTTTTCCCCCCTCTCTTACAGATTCCAGCATAGAGAGTTCTACTTGTTTTCAGTACCTTCTGGGTTCTCTGTACAGTGGCCCTTTAAATCAGGGTGGAAATAGTATTTGAGAACTTAGCATAACTTAATTTACTTTAGTTTCTAAACTCATTGGGATAGTGTAGGTAGAGAAAGTTTATAATGTGCATCCCCTTGTTTAGACAGTTTTGTTATGTGTAAATGTTGGGATCCAATCAAAGTTCTTTCAGTAAGCAGTGAAAGATTATAGAAAGGAACCTTCAGAAGAGAATTCACGGTCTTAGTGTCTGACTATATGTGTAGTTAGGGGAGGATGAAATTTGGGGTCACAACTAGAAACGTCTTAAAATTACTTTGCTGGGAACCACGCTAACCAGATTATCCATGCTTTCTTATCATGTCCCACTGGCAATCATGCAGTATTTGCCTTGCCCTAACTGAACTGCACTCCTGGATCACAAAATTCTTTGGCCTTGAATTTTGAAACTGTAGTCTTACAAGTTTCCTTTCAAAGTATTTTAGGTATTTTTCATAACAATACTACCATAGATGAAAATGTTGTTGTTTAATGTATGCAGCTCTTCTTGCAGTGTTTACTATTACTAGTGTTATAAAACTATGATATACATAGCTATAGCATTGTACAGCATATAAATTAGTGCTTATATTTTATTTGATGACTGTGTCACTTTCCCTTTCAGAATGTCTGCTTCATTTTTCCTCAGTTTTTATATCAGTTCTTCTGTGGGTTTTCACAACAGGTTGGTTGTTCTTTTCCCCTTACTGACACATTTTTTTTCTTTGGCATTTTTTTAAAAAAATGGATCCTTTAGCACTGCTTGTTAAGCTGAGAAAATTTCTAGGTTAGTTGACATACTGTAAAAAGAAGAGCATCACTTTTGGTTCATATGGTTTTCAGTGGCAATTACATTTAAGTTACAGAATTTTTTTTTATGAATTATGATGAAAGCAGGGTTATTTTCAAAGTCAAAGGATACAGGAACCCCAAATTTGGAAATGACAATGCAAAGTGAAATGCTGTGGGAAATGTAGAGTCTGGTAGATTTAAGCTTATTGAACATGGACAGAGGCAATCCTGAAAGATAAGTAATTAAGCTAGTTGATAATTTTTAGAATTCAGAATGAAAATAGAAGAATAAAGTAGCCTTTTCTGGTGTATACAGGTATGAATTGCAAAAGTCAGACAAATACTGGAATTCAATTAGTTGAAAACAAAAGGTAGAGGAAAAGTGAACTGCTGCTCATCAGAAAAGTGCCATCATTTAGGAGAGGATCCAGTATTCTTCTTTCTAAATTTTTGTTTATTTACTTTTCCCCCTTGCTCTCAACTAATTTGGGCAGAAAAATTTACCTCTTCTTTCTTCTGAATGAGAGAGCAAAAAACAAAGGAATGAATGACTGGACTTAGACAAAAGGAGGATTATGCTTTCAGGATGAAATTGAACAAGAGGAGGATTTAATTGGGAGAAAATAGTTCTGTTGCTTTGAATTTGTGGAATGTCTCGAAAGAAAGCTCCAGAAGGAGTAAAAATAACAGAATTTTTTTTGTCTGTTTTGGTTTTAATTTCAAATGACTGCTGAAAACTTTGTAGGTTTTTATCAAGCGTTATTAGGAGTTAGTTATGAAAGCATGTGTTGATGAAAATTTAGATTAATTTTCTGTTCCTTAAAGTGCTAAATACAATTCTGAATCAAAAAGGGGGTTGGGAGGGGCTGACAGCAATTTTTATGGCATAAATGAGCTCCAAATAGGTTTTGGGAAATAAGCAGCTCTCTTTTTATGGGGTGATGTGGTAAGTTTGAGGGCTAGTTACAATGATGATACATACATGGAAAAATAGTTCAGTGAGAAGAAGAATCAAAGACACATTGGGCTGTTTCTTTGTACAGCACATTGCAGTCACCCACAGCTGAAGAACCTCTGGAGTACTCCCCCTTCCTCCCTGCATGTCTCCATGTTCTATAAATGTGGAAGAGATAAAAGGGGGGATGGATGTGCCAGAGAGGAATTTCTGCCTCTACAGGAATCTGCTGTTGTTCAGTTTGGGTAATTTGGAGTTGGTCTTACACTTGAAACAATAAGAGGGGCTGATATGTGGACCAGACTGTTAAATGAATCTTTTAGTTGACATGAATAGGGTACAAGTGCAGAGTTGTGTCTTATATCAGTTAGCAGCTGTTTGGGGATATTTGCCCCCATTCTGAAGGGATATAGTTTTGTTTTTTTCTGAAGTTGACTCTTTCATTTTAAATCAAGTGTTATGCGGTGGGTCATGTTGTAAAATTAACATTAGCTGGTTCAATTCTTTTCTATTTACAGACTTTATACGATACCGCATATCTAACACTGTACAATATCAGCTTCACTTCCCTTCCTATCCTCTTGTATGGTCTAATGGAACAACATGTCAGTGCAGACACACTCAAAAGAGAGCCTTCCCTATACAGGTAAAATTAATACATTGTGCCTCAAAGACTGACTGTTTAACTGTGATATCTATCTCTGTTAGAATCAAAGTCTTCGGGATTTCTATATCACAAGGTTACAGTAAAACATCAGACAACACTGCAACAGAAGGGTTGAAGACCGTGTGCACAGTCTATAAATTACAACATATAGTAGATACACATGTATTTTTATATGTATATTTACATACTGCAATCCACACCATTCACTTGCTACGCGAGTGAGACCAAAGTAGAAATTATTGTTCTACAAATGAAAATATGATTTATTTTAGTACACTGTTTCTTCCAGCCAGGGGAAACAGAAGTATTTTAGAAAGAGAAAACATACGGTTTCTTCTATATACATTTTTTTTATTCAGAAAGAAAAGAGGAGTGAGTTGTAGAGTGTTGTATCATAGGGTATATTCTGTGTGGTGTTCAACATTGTTTGTGTGTTGTTGAGTCACTTCTGGGCATTGCAGCTGTGACTGATTTAGATTTTTAGCCATTTGAAATACGTTATTTGCTAATTAACAGTATGTGGCCATCTAAATCAGGAACAGTGCCCAGTTTTGATTCTTGTAGCTGTAAAACCAGTATGTTTCAGAGAGCGGTAATGGTATATAATTTAAGAGACATATTAGTAGATGCCCTAAGGTTGTCTGTGCATTAACCAATGCAGTAATGTGTTTTTGCCTATGAAATTGAAGAGGAATACAAGGTATTACTGTTGGAACTGAACCCCTCCATTTTTATTTTTCTCAGTTTAGAAATGGTTATTCAGAAGACCTTTCTTGGTTTCTGAAAGCTAGCGGAGGTTATTTGATCAAAACCATTTGGGTTTTGATATCTAACAGAGTCTATTGCTAAGCTGTTTGGGGCAATAGCGCAGTTTTTCTAGGCCAGATGAGGCTACTGTTAGCCCGGTATGGTTTTGCACTGCATGTTGGTAACTGCAAGGAGAAATTACTTCCTATGGTTACCAGACAGGTTTTAAGGTATGGTGATATGATGAAAGTATTGGTTGATAGTAAAAGTTTCTGTAATTCAGGGTTTTCATTTAACTGTGTGCTGATTTACTCTGATATATCTTACGATATATGCCAAGTTGATATATACTCATTTTGTGTGCTGTAACATTTACATTTTTCTGTAAAAGAAGATGCATCCTAGTGAACAGTTCTATTGTTGACCAATCCCTGTATTTCTTTTGTGGGGAGAAACATTCCAGAAATCAAATTTAACCTGAAGCTTCAGCTGAACTGCAAAATCCTTGCTTTGCGTGTTCCACATAAAATTAATGTTTTCTTCTGTTGCAGTATTCTGTACAAAAGTACCCCATGGGAAATAAAGCAAAGTCTCCAGAGACCTCTAGTGTTTCCATTTAAAATCTTCAGTGGATCATCACACGCATAGCAAATACTGGAAAAAATATACCTTCTGTAAAAAGATTGAAAAGTAAAAAGGTGCAAATTCAGGAGAATTTACCATATGGATGAAATAGGCAGAATTACAGGCAATGGTTAAAAGGATTTAGTGAAAAATTAAATAAAATAAAAGAGGAAACCTTCAGGAGGGATTTGGATGTGAAATGGTAGACAGTTGTCATGTGGTAATGTGGTGGTCTGGCATCCAGTCTCTTAATTGCTTTTCCTTCAAAAACCAATATGAGTGACATCATTTGTCTAGGCTTTTTGAGCATGCTGATAATGAATGCATTATATTTTCTTTTACACAGAGATGTTGCCAAGAACGCTTTGCTGCGCTGGCGTGCATTTATTTATTGGACATTCCTAGGAGTGTTTGATGCTGTGGTATTTTTCTTTGGTGCCTATTTCTTGTTTGACAACACAATTTTGACCAGCAATGGACAGGTTAGTGTTGGATTTGATCAGTCAGTCAAAGGTAATTTTTTAACGTCAAGTGTGCTATGAACACACGAGTTTTAATTGTTTTCTTCAAGATTTCCAGCACAGATGGTAACTATTTTAGGAGTTATGGTGAAATAGATGGGTTATCTGTTTAACAAAGTCTGAACTATGCAACAGGAATTCTGTGTATCAGTAAACAGAAGCATAGGACTAGATAAAACTTAGGAGAACTATGTATTGTAAATTCCAAGCATTTGTTCAGAATTTACATAGTAACTTTTCTGTTTCCTGCCAAACATGTATCTGATGAATATCTGATTAACATATCAAAAGATAGTTGGTAGAGTAGTTATGAATGATCATAAAAGAGCTTAAATATAACAAGCTTTTTAATATTTTAATTATTTTTATGTATGGCAGCCTAAAATAATCTATCTCTACTTGCTTTGCAGTCACATAAATGCAAGTTTTAAGATCTTTTGCATTTTATTTATTTTACCCATTGATATTTTGGTCTATTTTATTTGTGTGCTTTTTTTTCTTTTTGCTACTTGCTTCTCTTCCTATCCTCAGCTAATGACAACCAGCACTCACATGGTAAGACTATTGTGGATTTGTCATGATATCCATTTCATCTTTCACTGTTCTTTAATTCAACTGTTAAAGAGCAGTTAAATATTTCCTATAATTATGTCAAAATATTACTTAAACCTATAGATAGAAATGTTCTTTATTGCTACTTCGTAAGTATTTAAAAAATAAAAAACTTACATAGAATATAAGGTATATGAGGTACGGTAAAGAGCCATGAACTTTAAAAAATAAGTAGGCTTTTTGCTTCCTTGTATTTTGTTATTTTTTTCTATGGCTTTCTGTAACCTACATTTTGTTGCTGACTCTCTCTGCTGTAGAAAATTTTTAGAGTTTATGCTATAAAGTGCTTGAATGGCTTTAGAAAAGACCCTCAAAAGTGAGAGAAAATAAACTGGGCACAATTTGGTTGCCTATATGTAACATATATGTTTGCTAGAGATGTGATGTTCAAGTATCATTAAATAGTATCTTTGCGACATCTGTCAGGAAAATGAACTTCTAGCATTTGAAAGAACATTTGTTAGAAAGAGCTTTTCTAAGGATAGAATGAATTTCCATTAGACGTAACTGTACGGTGCAGCATTTCTTTTCCTGGTACTGTTATATTCTCGGTTAGGTGTTCAAAACTCTGCATCAGCTTATATTTATAGTTCTGAAAATGAGACTTCTCATACCTGAACACATATTGTAAATTATGTGTATTTCAAATATTCTGACTGGGTTCCTTTTTGAAATTTTAGTTTACTTCTGTTGCAGACATTAAATCAAATTCCTTTTGATAAAGCTCTGAAGCCCGTCTAGTGCCTAATTTCTAAATTATCCAACTAGTTACCCATGTTAATATTTCATGATAAAATATGTTGCCTGATGAGACATTCTGACTCTTGAGTGTCAGAGTGGATTAGAAAATTCATCATCATTCAGCATGCATGCCTGTCTGTATATATAAAACTTACAGATTTTGAGTTGCAATTTTAGATTTAAAGGCTTGAAATTGTTAGTGTTCAAGAATAGTCAGAGATACAAATATGAGTTTACACGTACATGAATGCTAGTTGGTGTTGATGCTTATTTCCAAGTATTTTAATTATGCTTACCTCTGGAAAAAGTCTATGAAAGATTTGACAATTTGAAAAGTTTACCACAGCAATATGCTGTTATGGAACAGGGAGAAAGTAGAAAGCAGGAAAGGGGATAAAATGGCTGAAGGTAACACTAATGCCATCAGTGATATAAGACGATTCAAGTTAGGCTCCATATTGTTAAAATGGGTGCTGAAGCAAAAATTTTGAATTCTTCTGTCTCTCCATAAATGAACTAATCACCATTGTTGCAAAACTAGTAAAAATTGAAGAAAGTCAATGTCTTTCATTAAGATTGATGGCTGTGTCAGGCTAAAATTACCATTAAGCTTGCTTCCAGACATAATCCCCCAAGGATGTTTCTCAGTATGTAGAAATTTGTTTGAAACTGTATGCATGCTGTAGAGTGATGTTACTAGAATAATGGAAAAGTAGATTTATCTCTTATTAATTGGTGACATTACTTTGTGTATGGTGTTCCACTTTGGATATGACATGGTTGGTGTTGTTAAAACATATAGTCAGAGACCAACTACACAAAGAAGGTAAGAAGAAAAGAAAGGCACTGTAGAAGTGATTGCAGGTTGTAAGTGTCATCTTAGTTTACCCATACAATAAAATGTATTTCCTGTGTGATTTTTTTATTTTAATATTTGATGCAGAGTGGATTAAATAGGAATATGGGAGATAACAACAAATACAGTTGCAGAAGGAGGGGAAGGAAGTCTTGGATAGGATGGGAGCAAAACACAGAAAAAAATTTATTGCTAAACTAGATGTTAATAAACAGACTTACAAAAGACTTTGTTTAGAATATCCCTGAGGATGGAAATTTGTTAACCTTCATGGTCAGCCTGTTCCAATGTTTTTCTGTGTTCAATGTGAAGAAAATTCTCCTAATAACTAAGCAGAATTTTTCTTGTTCCTGAAGAGAGGTCTGTTACAGTTCTTCATCTTTATAATTGTTCTTCAAATATTTGTGGGCAGCTACTAGGTTGTTCCTTAACCTCCCCTCCACCAGACTAAAGTCCTTCAGCTTCTCTTCACCGGAGAGCTCCAGACTGCTAACCATCTCAGTTGCCTGCCACTTGATCCTTTACAATTTTTTTTCACGTTCTTCCTGAACTGAGAGGCCCAAAACCAGACACGGTGTTCCAGGTTCAACCTCACTATAGCTGAGTAGAGGGGAGTGGTAACCTTTCTTGATTCAATGGCCATGTTCCTCCCAATACAGCTCAGTTTGCAGTTTCCCTTATTTATAGAGAGAGCACAGTATAGGCTTGTGTTCAGCCTGGCGTCTACTGTAACCCCCTGCAACTTCCTTTTAAGCAGGGCCATCGCTCAGCCAGTCAGTTCCAATATATGCCATTACTCCTCCAAAGGTGTAAGACTTGGCACTTGTCCTTATTGAACTTCCTAAGATAACTGTTATCCAGCTTCTCAGATCAATACAGGACCTTCTGGGCTGATCCTCTGCCATTCATTTTGTCAGCCATTCTCTGTTTTTGTACCACCTGGCAATTTGCTCATCGTGGTGTCAGTGCCACCATCCAGGCCACTGACAGATATTCAGCAATACCAGTCCCATTCTCAGTCCCTGGTGTCATTCACTGATTACCACCAGCTACCCAAACATCAAGTCATTGATCACTGAACTTTTGAGTCCAGTGGTTCAGCCAGTTTTCAATTATAGTAGTAGTCTGTTTACCCAGCCTGGACTGTCTGAGTCAAGTATCAAATGCCTTGTGAAATTCAAAATAGATTGTATCCACTGCTCACATTCCTTAACAGCTCCTTAACCTGTTGCTCCCATGGTGTTGGCTGTTCCTCTCCTTCCAACCTTGCTGTTAAATGCAAGGAGCAGGCTTTGCTCTTGAAGACTTAATATCCAGAAGGTTGAATACTTCAGCATTTCTTTAACACCTTCCAGTAGGTTGCCTTACCACTCCAGTAAGTGGACTTACATTTTTCCCTTTGAAACTAGGATATCTGTAAATATCCTTTTTATTACCCTTAACACCCTTCACTTCAGTCTGTATGATTTTATTCCTCTGTACCCAGGTAATGCTTTTGCACTACCCATTTGTTGCCTGCCCATATTGTCATCTGTTGTATGCTCCCATTTTGCCTTCTTATTCATTAAGAAATACCCTGTTTGGCCAGGTGGGTCTTCTGCTGAAATTTCATGTCTTTCTGCGGAAGAAGTTTCATAAGATCTCACCATTTTTCTCTTTCAAAATTCATTCATGTCTCTTGGGTATCCTTGTCTTTCATGGGTTCAATGCTCTGAATAAAACAGTGTCTCTTCTCCTCAAATACAGTGTCTTAACTCAGTTGCTTAACTTTCCCAATGTTTCTCTGGATCCTGAACTTGGTCTTCTCATAGCTGCTGCAGTCCACACAATCCTCTGTGACTATATTCACCATTGGTTCTTTCTTCCATCAGCATTAATGATCATTTCTGCCCACTTTAAAAGCTGAAGGTGTTTTTATTCCATGATGCAGGTGAGGAGAAAATCAACCACAATACAAAAGTGTCTTATCTTAAAATGTATGTAGAACATTTAAGTACTTACATGGCTTTGATGGGATCACATTCGTTCTTGTACTGTTACTCGTCTGTATAACATGCTGTTGAACCTTCAAGAAATCATGGAACACCAAGGACAGCAGGAAAGGAGGCAGAGAAAAGATGATGTTCAAGAAGATTGATGACATTTTTGCAGTTTGTTTGTAAATCTCAGTGATTTGTTAACTGTGCTGTACTTCATTTTTACTAAGACACATACCCGTGAACTCTAGGTTGAGTGCATTGTTTGTGGTTTTTTTCCTGTCTGTATGAAATCTGAGGTGTATACGCACAAGGGCGAGAAACCAAAATAATTTGTACTGGATAGATCATGTAATAATTCAGTGTTGTTGCTTAAGTGTCAGTTCCTGATACAGAGTAATGCATAGCTTTAAGAGGTCATTCTGGACAATTCACAAAGTAGTGGACAATATTACCTATAACTGCTTTGGCCCATTTTTTATAGATGTTTGGAAACTGGACCTTTGGAACACTGGTGTTTACTGTGCTAGTATTCACGGTTACATTGAAGGTAAGGGGTGCTGTATTTTATCTATGGAAACTTTCTTAGAGCTTGTTTTCTTATGAGTAAGTAAGATTGCTACTTAATTATATTGGGTTTTCTCTATGTACATTGTCATATTAGTTTAAATTAGTTTAAATATGTATTTTGCTATCTGTGCCTTCTTAACTGTGCTCAAAATTGAAAAACATTTTTTAGTAGAATCCTTCCCTTTTTTCAAAGGGTGCAATTTTATTTCATCTCCTGCTGAGTATTCTGTTGCTGCTAGATAGTAATAACACCGTATAATCTCATTTGGGTTTTTTTCAGCTTGCACTAGATACACACTATTGGACGTGGATAAATCACTTCATGATCTGGGGATCACTGGTATTCTACATTATCTTTTCTCTGCTCTGGGGAGGAATTATTTGGTATGAACCTTGATATAAATTGCATCATAAATGTTATTTCAGAAAGATATTATAAAGTTGTTATGCATTTCACTTTTTTGTCCCAAACAGAACTAAATTTAGCTTTTATGTATTGCAGAACTCCCAATAGTAATCACATTTTAAACACATCAGTAATGGTAATTACAGAACACTCAGCTCCTCTTTCACTGAATGGCTGTGAAAATATTCTTAGAGCAGAGTCTCAGAGCTCAGACTGCCACTGGGGCTATCTCAGTAGTATCAGTCTAGAGTGGTTCAAGTAGCCGAGGCTGTTTGTTGGAGGCAAAATGTCACAGAGTAGGTCACACCTATGCATCTCAGGGCCAGCCACCCATCTAGTCAGCTTGTCCTGGGGGGAATAAGCTGTAGCAGTCTAAATTAGGGCCAGGAACTAACGTTGAAGTTGTGTGGATGGCCAGGAATCCTGTGTTTTAGCTCTTTATTTGCCCCCTATTTTAACAAAATAGATTTTCTGTAGATGTCTGAGCACCTACTTGTTTCTCCTGTTGGTAAGCTGATTGAAAGTAGCTGTTGGGGTTTTTTTCTATTAAAAATTCTGTGGTTTTGAAACTGAAATTTTTGGGAAGGAGATCAAGTTGAAACACATTCAAGTTCTTACTCTTCCTGATTGCCAACAGGAACTTGAATTTGCTTTTCTCACCTGTAGATAGTGCCCAGTTATCTTTTCTAACCTCTTCTACTGGAACTGTTCTACTTTGTATTCATAAGCAAACATTTTGAGGGCCCGGAGTGAAAGCAGAGGCTGGGTGTTGCACAGTGATTAAGGTGCCATTCAAGTTGGAGTAAGGATTTGTATTTTGATGTATTCATTGCAAATTAGTAACTACCTGTCAAAACTTTTTTTTTATTTTTTCCCCTCAAGATCAGACCTCAGCTTCCTCAGCATCCAAATGAAAACGGTTTACTAAAGTGACATTTTCCCTGCTAGCATTTTCTAGCCAACCTTGCTGTGTATTAGAGATGTGACTATTTACGTGCAGCAGTGTATTTTAACTTGATTACCTTTTTAGAATGCAATGACTCCTATCAAATTTTGCAAACCAGCAGGAAACTGCCCTGCTGGTAGGAGAGCCTTTACACTGCAGTGTTGCTACAAACTGCCCATTGATCTTTGCTCTCAGTAAACGTGGCCTCTGGTTCCCCTTGCCGTGCGGTGATGGCATTTTAATGACCTCACAACTGCCATGGAGATACAGGGAAACATTGAAGTGAAGGCAGTGAAAGTAGGGGCAGATAAAAATATGGTGAATAGGTTCGGGAGCATAACATGAAACCATCAGAGATGCTTAAGGGAGCTTGAAAGATATGAAAAAAGGTGTGATCAGCGAGCCTTACTCTGTGTGTGCATTTGGAAAGGGTAGGAAAGTGATGGGTAAGACACTTCTCAGAAAGGTGGAAATGTCTGGAGCAAGATAAGGAATAGATAGAAGAGCATAAACAGGACAAGAAGATAAGATAGTTTATCTTTGCAAGGGAGAGGCAGCATGGGAGGCAGGACAAGGGGAGGGTAGTTCTCTCCAGTCAGCGAATGTTTAGATCTCCTTTTGAGAAAACTGGGATGGATGAACTGCCACAAATTGGCAAGTTGTATCTGAAGTATTTCATCAGTGTGATAATTTTTATATCTAACATTGCCAGTCTTTCTTCTGTGTATTGAAGTGTAATATCTATTTCATCTTTTTCCTTCTAGGCCTTTTCTCAATTATCAGAGGATGTATTATGTGTTCATGCAAATGCTGTCTAGTGGTCCTGTGTGGCTGGGCATAATTCTGCTCATAACTGTCAGCCTTCTTCCAGATGTTCTTAAGAAGGTCTTATGCAGACAGTTGTGGCCTACAGCAACAGAAAGAATCCAGGTAAAAACGTTTTTCATTGTGAAGTTAGTTTTTCTGTATCTCAAGTCTCTAATAATTAGACCTCTTTCAAGGTGTTAGAGACAAGTTTAGAACAGAGGTTCCCCTCCTGTGGTGTCTGTCCCTGGTCACACACCAGCCACTTCTGAGCGGTGTGGTGAAAGACCCTGCCTATTATTGACATGGTGGCATTTACCTGAACCCTGGGGCAACCCCTGTGCCTCCCTACCAGCAACCACGGGGAAATCAGGTGATGAGAATGGTGGGACACAGGTATATGGCTCGACATGCTTCCTGACTTGAGGAGATAGGAAGGGGAAGGGGGTTGGGATGTTGGTGAGGGTAGGCAGGAGGCACTTGCATCGGCCTGGACGGCAGTTGTTCCTGCTGTTGTGAAGCATTCAGAGGCACAGCCCACACTCCTGAATTGAAGTAATTATATTTCATACCAATCATTCTACTGCACAAATGAAACTCTGCTATGGACATTTTAGCATTTACCGTGCAAGCTGAGTGTAGTTATCTGAAATGGAAAACCAGCTAAAATAAGCTAAGCTGAACATAAAACCGGTAGGAAGGGAGTATGTGATTCTATTGAAATCCCCTTTAAAGTAAGGATTTGCACCAGCAGTTACAATCCAATACCGAGGGACTCTACAGGTGCGTGTGTGTTTATTATTGAATAAATCTAGAAATTGTACACTTAAATGAGTATATAGTGTATTGGTAAGGAATATGATGTAAACTCATGCCAACCTTCATATTGCGTGGTCTGTGCAATATAATACTTCCTTAGCAAAATATTTTATACTGATGCTGTGCCTGTTAAAAAACACCTCTATTAAAACTTATTCACATTCTATTAATAATTATTTCCTCTTTTATATTTCAACTTATATTTTGCCTGTTTTGATGCATTATCTCTACATAAATATGCTTTGCTGTGCCAATGGGAAGAGTATTTTAAAATCTATTGCCACCTTTCTTCTGATAAGCCCAAAATGAGAAACTGTTGTGTAAATAAAGACTTGCTCTGATGAGGCTGAAAGGGACCTCAGGTTCTGTGGGATGCATGATACTATTCTGGGGCCATCAAACCAGCCCCAGTAAAAATTTTTAACTGTAGTTTTGATCCAAACAAACTTTCATATAATATATATGTTAGAAGGTGAAGGACAGTAGAGGCATCGAACCTGAAACTTAATGTTATTGCCCTTAACCATTTTCAGCCCATCAGCCACCACTGGTGGGTTAAAACAATGAGCTACCAGCGACTGTGTGTGTAGGGATTACTTAGCATTTATGATGTTTATTTGAGAAGATACTTTGCATTAAGAGGAAAGGAATAAAAGAACGTTACTTCCAGGGAAAGTGAAATTTCCCCTTTGGCATTAGGTAAAGAAGTCTTCTCTTGTATCTGTAAAACCTTGCCATTGTTTTGTATTCCTTGAATGTACAGTTGTGAAAGTGCCTTCCTTCAGGAGGACAGGAAGGAATAAATAATAGCAGAAAAGCATTCCCAGGAAGATCAGCGTTTTTCTATTTCGATATCTTTAATAGATGTATCTTTGCTATACATGCTACTTGTGGAATAAGTTGATCTCAGTATAGGTTCTGCATGCTTAATTTTAAAGTCTGAAAGACTTTAAGAGTCTCTCTCTTAAGAGAAGAGAGACTGAGGATGGGTTAATGCAAAGAAACAAGGTAGCAAACAAAAGCCCCAAACAAAGGTATTGCAGCATTTCTTACATTGGATCTTAGTGCTGGAAAATGAATCAATTGTAAAGCAGGCTTTGGGCTTAACAATGGCAATACTCATTTTTTAATGTTTAGTAGAAAATCTTTGACTTTTAACCAGATATATCCCTTGTGTTTCTTCTTCCCTCTCTTTGTTTCTTCCTGTCTTCCAATTTGCTTTGTCTTAATAACTGCTACCTTGCTTTAAACATAAATGATGTGCACGGTTACTTCCTACAATCTGCTGGGGAAATCAGACTAAACATCAGTGCCTTTCTGTTGAGCAGTCCACCATCTTTATGCTTTCTCAGACTTCAAGCAGTCTAAGTTTCTAATGGAACAAAAGGTGACTTTTTCTGCCTTTCTGCATGCTTGGCTGTTTCATTCAAAGGACAGTAAAAAGTTAATCATCTGAAGTTATTTACCATACTCATTATTTCCATTTCTGATTCACGTCAACTATATGTTGAATACTTTTTAGTATAGTTTTTTCCTTCTTTTGTTTGTTTATCTCAAAGTTTCTATGAATTGTTGTCACCATCCATCACTATTGCTATCATTTTTGTCACTGTTGCTACTAAATTTTACGTAATGTTTCTGCCACAAGATTCTAGGATTCTTAGATCCTCATTTTAATCATTGGTCTGTCTGTAGGTGAATGCATGTCACGCCTGCATTGTACCTGAGTAAATGGAATAGTTGGCACACGAGTGATAATTCTGATTATGCTGATGTTACTAATGTAATACAGAAAATGTGGTATTGGAAGCCATTTAAGTGATCTTTGGAATATATTAATATATCTGCTCTTTTGTGATAGAAGAAAACGCAACTTTACTATTAATAAGTTATTTCCGGCATTCATTTTGGAACTGAGCTTTCCTAATATTCTATTTTATGAAATTCTGTGCTTTTTCTAGAAAGAAAACAGCTCAAGATCCAGAAGTATATGACATTTAGTGTAATATATAAGTAGAAGAAATGGTAGTAAATCTTGGCTTCCCTACAGTCTTCAAGAAAACTATTTTTTACTTAATACTAGGAGCCTGCTGGTTTCCATTGCAGATTTTATATCCTTATTTCTTAACTGGTTAAGATAAAATACACATTTCCTCTTTCATTTCCCCCTTCAAAAATGTGTAGTAAATAAAAATTACTGTAATTACGTAAGTCATAAGGAAAATACACAAAGCTTTTTTCACCATTGAAAATTCTGGCTAAAATTGGCTTTTAAGAGTCTTAGGATTGGTTTGAACTGAGCCTGTAAGCAATTATTTTTAAACTTACTGCATTCCTATCAGCTGTATAGCTTTCTTTGTAACAAGGGGCTTCTGGAATAGTTGATAAGATTAACACAGGACCAGCAGCCACCTCACAGGTTACTACATTAGTTCTCCTTAGGCAGGAAGAGCACATAAAGCAGCCTTCAAAGCAATTCTTATGCTTCTGAGTTTTTCAATTATTTGCGAGTCATGCCAGTGTGTGGTGGGTGATTGTTTACCATCATTATCATTCAGAAGTTTTTTAAACATTCCAGATCTAGTTCTGTTTTGTCTGGGAGAGCTTTTCAGTGATATGTGTATGTGCGTGTGTATATATATATACACACATATATAACATATGTGTGTATACACATACATATATGTACGTACAAGTGTATATATATGTGCATGTAGATTTATATGTACACACACATATGAAATGTTATCTGTCTTGGGCTAAAACACTAATTCTGCAAAAGCTTTGGAGGAATCTGTTGTCTTTTGGTAATTTTGGTCAAAATCTGCTCATGTCTCTCACGTATGCAGTCCCAGTGACTCTTTGGCTCAATGAAAGAAGCTGAATTTTGTGCTTTACCTGGAAATTGTGCAGCTGTGAGATTTCTTTCAGCCTTTACTTCTAAAAAGCTATATATCCAATCTACATCAAATTATTATATTTCCCTTTTCTTTATTCTTTTTTCATTAATAGCAGAAGCTCAGCAACTCTGTTAGGGAAAATATAAATTCACTTTAAATTATCCTCTTTTTATTTTTATTAGTAACTTTGACAGTGTTTCAGCAATCCCAAATATTTTATAGCTGAAATACCGGGTGTTTAGATTCCAAGCTGTAAATAACTTCTGTGCTTTCATTCCTTTTCAAGAAATATTTTTCTTTTTCTCTTTGCTTCTGACTGATGGCTTTTTTTTTTACTTCATTTTCACTTCAGTCACAAGATGGGCCCATCAGCCACATTATGAGATCTCTATCCTTTGCTGCGCTTGGGGCAACGCAAAGAGGTGCTTTTGCCTGGGGAAGCCTCTCTGGGGATTCATCGTTCTTCTGTCCCTCAATGGGTTTAGCTGCTGTTGAACAACTGCACAGGGCTCTTAAAAAACTGGTCACCAGCAAACTGTTGCCTTTGTCATGTGTTGGGCTTCTCTTCTATGGAAAACAAAGAAATGGATCTTTCTGTTGCAGTATTTGAATCCCATGGTAGAAGTTACCTTGGTAACTCCCCTGCGCTCTCCTCCCATGGTGTAATTGGGTAAGCTGTAAATCAGCTTTCATTAGCACTGGGCCCCTTCACCTCCATGTGCAGCACTCCCTTCAGTGCACCAGTTGTTCTGGGGAGCAGTGAAACGAGACGTCCACTCCTTAATTTTGAATCGGTTTGACCTCATCATCTCACAAGGACCTTTCCCATTCAGTACATGTTATTGTCAGAGGGGCAAGACATGCAGCCCACGGTACTTAGTCATGGTATAGTTAAGTGCTTTTGAGAGTAATTATGTATTTTTAACAGAGTTTGAAATAGAATTTAAAACGTCCTGGGAGTGGCTCAAAGGATTAGCCTTAGGATCAAGAAAAAAAAACTTGTTTTACACTGGATAACCTTTCTTTTTTAAAATCTATCAGAAAATCCGTTACTTTTACAGGGTTTTGCTACAATAGTTACATTTGTACCAATTGGTACCCTTCATTCACATTTCCCTTTCGTATTCAGCAAGTCTCACTGTTTTTCCTCATCCTTGCAGAAGAGTATGAGACAAAAAACAGCCCTAAATACACTGGCGAACAGCGATGGGCGACTTCTTGAAGGAATTCTTTCAGCTTCCGAGCCATAATTAGATCAAAGCTAGGTAACAGTACTGTGCGTGTTGCCAGTTTGGATTAATTTCTATTGGTGAACTGTGCTGTTTACAAATCAACTGTTTCCTCCAGAGTTTTTGATGTACTTTATTAATATTGATTCAAAATCGCTATGTTTTACTCGGAGAGCCTAGTTTGTGCAAGAGATGTTCCGTGCCACAGGTAAGATCTCTTTGTCTCAGACACTTAACTCGTGTAAGGCAAAACAAAGAATCAATACACCCATATTAAAGGCCTATTGATTACACCCATATTAAAGGCCTATTGTGTTATGTATAGGTGTTGTGTGACATTTCTTCTCTAAGAACTGCAGTTGTTATTGCAGAGTGTAGGATCTGTAGAGTCAGCAGTAATCCTCACCCATTACCAGTCTATCCATCATCTCTCCTGCTCTTGAATACACATATAGACCAAATGCAGGCAGTAAGAGAGGAAGATAACACGAAAGAGTTACTTGTGAGTAGGACACTGGGTCAGGAGACCAGGGCTGTGTATCTGGCAGTATCTATACGGTGTTATGTATAGAGAAGTGCATCGCTGCCTCGGATCAAGAGAGAAGCGTGGCAACCCTGCCAAGTACCCGAGACACCAGCATGAGTGGTGAGCTCCTGAGTCCTCCAAACATCGGGCAACAGAATAAAGTTCTCAAATAAGTACAAGTAAGAAGGTATTCCCACCTGGATGCCATATCTGCCTTCAGTCCCTACGTGCTCTCCTGACCCCAAAAGCAGCACAAGAGGAACTAAGTGAAGGTGCAAAGTACCAATATGTGAAGAGGCCAAATGCAATGTAATGAGCTGGTATTGGCTGTACAGCTTCAAGATAGTTGAGGGGTGCTTTTGATTTACTTTTAATGACTGCTAGACAAGCAGTAGTAGAAGGCCCCAGCTTTCTTGAGTATCTTCAAGAGTGGCAGATTGAAAGCACTTGCCTTGGAGCTATGTGTAGAAAAAAAACATTATTTTATTTTTAGAAATACATATGGTAATTAAAATATTTCACTTTCTAGCTGGAAGAATAGGAAAAATAGTTACCATACAGTTTATGACTACTTTCTCCAACATTTCCAAAACAAAGTCTGCTAATCTGGTACCTGATTATCTACATTTTTCTGCATTAATGTTGGTATTTGGTCTATATGTGTGTTTAAAAGAACCCAAGCCTTACTGTTAGTGAGCAGTTTGGTATAGTCTGCTGACTTTTCCAAGAATAACTGTTGTAAGAGAGCTTTCTGATTGCTCTTGGTTATGCAAGAGTAGTGTTTGAAGCTTGTGATTGGCATTAAAAAGTGCAATATTAAATCTCAGTCTAACTTCTATATGCTACATCGTTAATATTTATTTTGTGGCTTTGTCCGTTTTACTACTGTGTTGCTGTTAACAGGAAAGGAGGAAGGGGATGATTAAGGACAGAGGATTAACTGGCTTATATAGCATTATGGAGTGATTCATAACATGGATTTGAATCATGCTTATAATGCATCCATGCCATAAATGGCATGGATAAATTTTAATGGACGATTATGCCAGATAGCATTGTGATGTGTGGTGTAAATCCCCTGTACAGGTTGCTGCATGCAACCTAAGCAAGTCCAAAATCAGATGCTGCTTAAAAGTACAAAGCAAGTGCGTTAAACTTCTAGAACTTTCATTTATTAGCACAAACTGACTGTAAAGAATTCCCTCTCTTTGGAACTACTGGGCAGCAAAGTACTTGAATCTGTTCTCTCTTAAAATTCCTCATAAGAAATCCTGGCTAAAAAAGTTTAGAGATAAAAAGATGTACTAGGAGAGACTGCAAAATGAAATATAAACCTAATTTAAAACAATTCAACTTGAAACCAGTCCTCTGTGTCCTCATCTGTTCTCTAAAGAGCCCATCATTAGATTTAGAGATCATATGTAAAATTAGGCCTGGTTGCGTAGGTCTTAATATAAAACTAATCATGTTGAAAGTGGTTGGTTGCTCAACATGAGGGTTTATACCTTTACATGAAACAAATACCACCACTGGAGTTATGATCTAGTGAAAGGCATTATTGTACCAAGGGCACGATGGCCCAATGAGAGAACACAATTGTAGACTTCTAGCTCCAAAATCATCTATTCACTGTGTATTTGTTGGTTTTTTTTCCTTCTAACAGAATGCATCAAGGCACTGTCGGGAGCACATCTCGGAATTCACACCTCTTGCCTGTCTGAAAAGCCCAAGATACAGGAGCAGTGACTGCAGCAATTCCCCAGCAAGAAGGTCTAATTCTCATTCTAAAAAAATGATGTTTACGCACTGGAAAGGCGTTGATTATTCAGTACTTCCATCTGTCTTTGGCTATTCAAATAAGCATTGCCGTTCCAGTGCAGGCTACCACTACGGTGGGTCAGGTTTGGAAACGTCTGTATGACAGAACACCAAGTCAAGCCTTTAAAAACTGTAGTTTTGTTTATTTCTTTTTTTTCAGGAAACAAAACATGTCACAGAAATATATTAAACTATACGTGGCTTTTGCTGTCTGAGGTAATGTTCAGACAAACAGGAACAAGAGCTAGAAGTATGAACCCTTCCAGGCCAATAGGCCTCTTTTTATGTTTTGAACTACTGGAGCAATGAACAATCTGCACAGTCTGGTACTGTGAGACTGGTAGCACTAAAAATTCTCTTCATCCTGTGTCAAGACTTTTGTGCATTTACTGCTTCTGTCATCTTTAGTCATTTTCTTTGTTACTTGAAGTGTATAGTTTCAGTCAGTGACCTACATTTTGAGATCAACAGTTTTAGTTTTCAGCCAGAAGCAATGACCTCAGTTATCTCCAATGAAAGTCTCCTAAAGCGTATTTAACAAGTGCTGTTTCTGATTTTCCTCTGTCCTTTTTTTCTTTCTTTGCTCTTTCTGTAGAACAAACTGGTGTTTCCTCTGTGCAAATCTGCTTTCAAGAAACACTCTCTAATGTTCACTTCCTTGTAAGTGGCCAAATCAGGGCTATGTCTGGTTTTCAGTTCGTTTTCCCCCGTAGAAAGATAGACAAAGCAATCCTTGCGTAGAGTATGGACACACTGTATGAAGGCAAGTTGGCTGTTCAGCAGGTAAATGTTAATAACTACTCAAAAACCGAATGTAAGCATTTTGCCTAAAAGGTCTTTGTGAATTTGTTAAAGGTGCAGGTTACCCGGTGTTCCACGTCCTATTCCCATGACTGTAAAATATGCACAGCAGAAAGTAGTAGATATTAAGCTTTTTTTTGACGCCTTTTTTTTTTTTTCCTTAAGAGAAGAAAGGCTATTTCTCCAAATAAGCAACTTCTACTACCTGGATTCATCTTCTTAATTTTGATATTATTTTTTTTTTTGGTATGTACGGTTAAATCCTGGCTAATTGGCTTGGTAGGTGTATTGCAAAGCACACAACTGTTAGCTTTAGCGAGCAAACCACGAGGTGGCACACAGCTGTTTACTGAGAGTTGAACTGTAGTTGCAATGTAGAAACTAGTTTGACCGCAAGGATTCTGTTTGAATTACTTTAAGAATGCCAGCCAACTTGCACTTCTGTTTTCTCTGCTATGTTTATCTTACCTTGCACTAATTCAACTATTAGCTGTGTCTTTGTCTTGTTTCTTTAGTCCAGTGTTTTATTTTGGGGTGCAAAAATACCTGAAGGAGTGATCTGATTTCAGTCAATTCCAGCCTAGTGGTTAGAACTGGTTAATAACCATAAGTCATTAAATACCTCTGGGAGGACATTAGCTAAAAATTTATTTCAATGTGAAAACAAGATGTTTAGAATCAGAGCTGCAGCCTTTATTGGAAGACCTGGCCACAACATTGTTTAGTTGTCTTTCGATTAAACTATGGTGGCAGAGAAAAATTATCACCCTTTTTGTGTTTACAAAAAAAAATAAATAAAGAAACAGAGGCAAAATAGTTTATTTACTAATTTACTTCTTAATAAGAGAAAAATCAACTTAATAGGAAATGTTCCTTAAAATATTCCGAGTGATTTTTGCATTAAGCAACCAGTGAAATATTCTGAAAAAGCCCTGGGACAAGCAGAGGTTGGAAAGCGAGTTGTGACATTTTCAGTAAACCAAAGATATGAGAATTTTCAAAAGTCTAAGGTGAGCACCACAGATTAGTTACTTTTACCATTTACCATGTAGCACTTTGACGTTTCAAAGAATGTCCTCACAGCAGTAACATTGTGAAATACATACACATGTGTGTGGGTGTGTATGCACGTACTTGCCATTGCAGCCATGAATGTTGGTCAGTTAGAACCGTCCCCTACATAAAACACTGGTGTATATATTTTTAAAAAGTTAATATGGGTATAAATTTTATACCAGTAGCGGTGACAAATTTCTTGTGTGTAGTTAACAAATTATTTGTAATGTATTTTTTAGAAATCTTAAAATTGCCTTTGCACTGAAATATTTTTCATACTGTAGCTATTTATAAATCTGTTTTACGCATACATTTGTTAACACACCATTTCTATTTTTTTTAAGTATATGTTTTGAAGGCTTTTTTTATACCTATGAGTTTTGGCCACTTAAATTTAGCTTAGAGTGGAGTTGTGGCTGAATGTTAAAATTCTAATGAATGTCAAATTAGAAATTTAGGTCTGTTGCTCTGTCAGTCTCACCCAAACTCTTGACGTTCTGTTGGTATTTGTGATCACTGCAATTAGAGCGCTGTACTTGCAGTGCTGTATTATTACTGCTGGCTTTTTTACTCTCTAAATTATAGCCTCCTGCTTTTTTACTTTTCTGAGTTCCATCTTTTAGCCTTAAATAAGGAGATTTTTGCTTAATGTTTTTTGAAAATGCTGCATTCCTCTTCTGCCTACTAACGAAGCAGTTCATTGCAAACTTCCCGTAGCCCCGCACTTAGGAATTCTTGACAACGATATTCAGGCTGAACCACCCATAGAAGCGCTCGGGAAATTTTAGTTAAGCATGTCATTTTTTGGAGGAGAAAGAATGCTTGAATTTAAGTGGAAGTTTCTGCTTTGATTTAGCAATACTTTTTCCTTTAAAAGCCGGTACTGTTTGTCTGTTAAAATAGACGTTTAATGGAAAATAACTCATAAAACATCAGCTCGGTTTCACTTGATGTGCTTTTGCTTCAGTCCCTGTCCCTGTCGCCGTGCAAACCTCATCCGCTGCAGCAGGTGTTAGCTTGGATTTCATTGTAAATGGATCAGATTATACAAAGGTTGAAAAAGTAGAAATTAGAATGCATTAGAATGTTTCATTATGGATGGGACACTGAAAGGAGACAGATTTTTATGTATTAAAAAAAAATAAAGAATTAAAGGGGAAAAGTATAAAAAAACTCTATATAACTTCCTAACTTGCCTTGTTTAAATTGTTGCAGCTTTAACAGCATAGTGTCTCCATAACTGCTTCTATAAATGTCTTGAAACTGGTAAGCGCTAACCAAATGTATGTGAAGACTTAGAAAGTATTTCAAGCTTTTCGGCCACTGAAGTTCATATATTCCTGCAGTGGCTTGTGGCAAAAGATCTTCTTTGTTTTACCACGTACAATAATTGTTTGTTCAGCCACTTAATGTAAAGGCTTACAGTTTACTTTCTTGCTTGCATTAGCCTGTTTGTCTTGACCCAACTGGCTTGCAAATATAAAAGGAAAACAAAAATAGCTTAATTGAGCAACTGCACTACTTTTCTTTTGGAAGCCAGTGGGATCGTTGTGCTCACGCTACTGTCTCTGTTAAAAAAGCTTTAATGGAAATTTGTGAAAGTATTACGAAAGTGAAAAAGTATGTGATTCTACTTTGCAGAATAATTGAAAAATCAGTTTCTATAGCTTTAATTTTTCACCGTATGAAAATCCACAGAATTTTAATCTGCGTTGTCTCTGACATAAATTCTGTGCTATGTACACATTGCATTTAAAATGGCTTTTCATGATCTAATGTAAAGTAGAATCTGCGAAAGTTGCTGTATGGGGGCTGGGGGGTAGTTATCTGTGCATTAAACATTAAGGATGTCTGTAGTCATCAGCACCAAATACTGACACTTATTTTTAATTGTACAATTATAGGTGCATTTATTTGAAAATAAATCAGCCTTCAAATCTAATGTTTAGACTATCCTGTACCACTTCATTTATTTGATTTGAAGAGTCAGTGTGTGAATACATTACTGTAAAGTTTCTTTTCAGTGCTATTTTTAACTTTTATTTCTGTAGATAACCAGATATAACTTGTTTATATTCAGTCACATTTTGGATCCTTATGTAGAATATATAAGCAGGAGACATGAATCTGCTTGCAATAAATATAAACATTCAAGACTGGTTTAAGTTTGCTCACGAGTAATTAAAATAATTCTAGTACGAGTATGAGACGGTTTCATATTAGTCTGTAATAAAATGTAAGTAGATAACAGAAACTGGAATGAGTGTTTGGTTCTGTTATTGAATATGCTTGTAGTCGCATCTCTTCTCTGAGAGTGTATGTAGGCAGCTAAAAAAGCAAGCCCACAAAAAAGGGAAATGGAGAGAAAGCTGGAACGTGAGCGGTGCGGGCAGTTTGTTCCAAAGCTGATAGAAATTGGTACCAGTTCAGGAGAGCCTTGTTCCTCCTGTGCAGATGGGGTAAGTGCTAAAGTTCTTTCCCAACTAAAGTGGTAAGCTGCACGTGAGAAGATCCGTATTTCCGTATGGTTCTGCTGTGTGGGGTACCCAGAGCTGCTGCTCCTTCCTTTTGCAGTGTTGGCGATTTAAAGAAACTGAATCCAAGGTGAAAACAAAGTGCTTTGCCATCTAAGGTGGTAGCAGGGCTCACGGATTCTCACAAAAGAGGCCGAATGCGGAGAAGTCCCATCATTTTCTTTCATTCGGTGGTACAATATTATGGGCCTTTCTGTAGTTTCAAAACCATTACAGGGTGGTGTATGGACACCAGCCCATGACACGTGGACTGTACGGTTCCATTGATGCAGACAGGCTGAAGGTATCCTGGACAGCCTCCACAAGGCACGTCAGAGCAGTAGGGGCAGGTGCCTTCCTCTTCCTCTCTGAGGCTATGGAGGATGCTGAGGCACCTTTTTTCATATATTGGTTCTGCACTTCCCATGATAAAGATTTCAGAGTAATGCTTTTGTGTTTATATGAACTTTTTCTCCAGACAATACCAGTGTATTGTACCCACCTCCCTTTTGTACGGCAAGAAATTTTATGTTTCTACTGAATGAGCTTCTGGAGAAGGTGGTTTGAGGGGAAAAGGTAAATATGGAAGATGGCTTCATGCAATGAAGAAAAATGCATAAATTGCAATTAGATAGAAATATTAAGAAATAGTAAATTGAAACTGTTTTGAAAAAAACAATGTGATGATGCACCTGGATTTCAGGAGTAACACAATAGCAAGAGGAACAAATTACCTTGTAAGTAGACATTTTTATTTTGCATGTAAAAATATGTTTACTTAGAGGAAAAAGGGATAGAAAGTCAGTGGTTTCTGAAGAGTATTCTGAATTGAGTACCTTATGTTTTCCTTTAGCTCTTTAAGTTATGCTCTTTCAGTAAGTTACATTGTAGAGTTAATTGAAAACTTACTTACATTCTACAATGAGACTACATATTGCTGTATATATACATACTGCTGTATAAAGCTTTTCCTGAAGGTTAGTCTGATATTGTGAGATAGGTTGGAGACAGACTTAAGTTTCTTGGTTTTGTTTTCTGCATATTCCAATTTCCTCAGGTGATACCCTACAGGAATTTAAAAATAGTATTTGACCATTCTATTCTATTAAGGCTTTGTTGTGTTTCCATTACACATACTTAAAGATCTTTTAATTTTAATTTCCTTCAAATGATAAAGCAAAAAAGCCTAGCCACTAAAGGCTTCATTTACACTGTGAAGTGAAAGGGGGGAAAAAAGAAAAGCAAGTAGAGCCATTAAGTCATTTCATTATACAGACCAGTTTATCAGATGCCTAATGTCCCCCCATCTGGGTTTGGATTTGTTTATTGGAAAATTACAGCGTGTGATCAGTTCTTACTGGTGAGTCTGCAGTAAATTAATAACAGTGACTCTTAATTATTCAGTGTTTATTTTCCATTTAAAGGAGACAAATAGGAGTAGTATTCAATTTTAAACCACCAAAAGGTTTGTTGTTCTTTTCCATTATTCATTTTGGTTAATAAATCTCATAGTGCATTAAGGTTTTAAAAATACATATGATATAGTGTCCTGTTAGGTTCAGAGGCTCCCTATTCAGATTGCATCAGGAAGGGCTGTTAACATCCAGTCTCCTTATTTAATGTGGGAGAAACAGATGTGCTGCTCGTTCCTTACAAGGAAAGCAATGTTGTTGGCAGTTAAAAAGGACATCAACACTTACCTTGAGATTTTAAACATATTTCATAAAGGTACTTCACACTGAAATGATCACAAATCTGAAAGCTAGATCTGGCAATCGAATAAGCACTGAGTTTTAGAGAAGAGGGAAAATAAATCCTGGTCCAAGGCTCAAGACCATCAAGTGCTGTGCCAACTTTTATTTCAGGAAATACTTCCAGGTAACTAGTCCAGAAGAGTATTATTCTAGGAAATGCTGAGCAGCTGGTTTCTAAGACGATTATAAACTGCACAGCTAGAGAAAGTTGTCAATATTAATTAGGTTGAAGTCGAATTGTTTATTCCCAGCTATGAAGAGGTACTGCGTTCTGGTATTCTGGTATTCTGGTAAAATTATAGCCCCAAAAGAAAGCCCTCACCTCCTAGGGGATTATTGGGCACAAGACCACCAAGTTTAACACTGATGCAGCGATACAACTCCGTAACCACTGGGATTTGCTTGGCTTTTAAGTGACGACTCTTAGGAAGCCCAAATTCTGTATTAGTTTGGCCCAAAAGCAGTGTTTGTGCATCATTGTACTGCAAGGAACTGGTCCAGATGGGAAAAAAGCTGAAGATCCTTCCATTGCAGATTGTACTGCAACACAAGTCGGGCTTCTCTCCGTCCTTTCAGGTAAGTCTCCCAGCAGATGACTTGGAACCCACCTGTCTTGGAGGCCCTGGACTCCTGCACCCTGATGGGAAATGCCCAGCTGCCTGATACCTCTGACCCCACTGGGTGTGTGGTAGAGCAGCTGCTCAGAACGTGAACTTGCATCCATTGCAGGGCACGTCCAGAGCAACGTTTCTACCATTAACAGGTTTGAGTCCAAGATGATCTTACCTCCAAGGTAGAGCTGGTCTACGCATAATATAGCAGGTGCTTACTGCAAACGCTTGGAGCTGTTGGAGATATGATCTTACCTCCAAGGTAGAGCTGGTCTATGCATAATATAGTAGGTGCTTACTGCAAATTCTGGGACTTCATGTAAAATAAACTTTTGGGGGGGATGCAAGTTCACATATTTCTTCTCAGCCTAGAAATAAGAGATGTTATGTTTCTAAACAACCATTCTGTCCATTCTGAAAACAGCAAAACAAGGAAAAATAAATCTCCAGCTTTATCACTTACCAGTAAAATGAGAGTAAAGCTGATCAGCTTTACCCCTTCCCTGTCGTCTTAAAATTATCTTGTTCTTCTAGTTCTGTGCCATACTGGGAACTTTTACTGGCAGCTAAAACGCTCTGTACAACCCTAAGGTAAACCTTTGGAGAACATTTTTCTTAAAATGGGATTTTACTCCTAGAGCTCATTATCTAGTTGAAATTTTTGTAATTGTACACAGTTTGCAGTCTTTCGCCACCATCTGCACAGAAAAGTTGAATTCATGCAATTTAGCAAAAAGCTTTTAAGATGCAGCAATTAAAAAGAGTCTGTAAATCACACTACCAGTGCTGGCTAACTCAGCTGACCTAAATTTAGGAAGTCCCACTGCAGCCATTTCAAGACTATTGAGGTCTTTTTATTCTTTTTGAGGCCTCTGATCTCCTTTCCTTGTCATAACACTAAAGAAAAGGACTCCCAGTCCCTCACACAAAACATGAGCTGCTCATGGCATCATAGACTATCCTGAGTTGCAAGGGACCCATGAGGGTCATGGAGTCTGACTCTTGTCTCCAGCCAAGGCAACCTAAGAGTTAAACCAGAGATCTAACGGTGTTGTCCTAACACTTCTTGTATGACAAGAAACTTGGGACCGTAGACACTTCCCTGGGGAGCTTCTTCCAGTGCTTGACCGCTGTCTCCATGAAGAACTTCTTTCTGTTTATTCTGAACTTCACCTGCTGCAGCTTTAAGCCGTTCTCTTGCTAACGGTGTTGTCCTAACACTTCTTGTATGCCAAGAAACTTGGGACCGTAGCCACTTCCCTGGGGAGCTTCTTCCAGTGTTTGACCGCTGTCTCCATGAAGAACTTTTTTCTGTTTATTCTGAACTTCACCTGATGCAGCTTTAAGCCATTCTCTATTTTTCTTAAAATGGGATTTTACTCCTAGAGCTCATTATCTAGTTGAAATTTTTGTAATTGTACACAGTTTGCAGTCTTTCGCCACCATCTGCACAGAAAAGTTGAATTCATGCAATTTAGCAAAAAGCTTTTAAGATGCAGCAATTAAAAAGAGTCTGTAAATCACACTACCAGTGCTGGCTAACTCAGCTGACCTAAATTTAGGAAGTCCCACTGCAGCCATTTCAAGACTATTGAGGTCTTTTTATTCTTTTTGAGGCCTCTGATCTCCTTTCCTTGTCATAACACTAAAGAAAAGGACTCCCAGTCCCTCACACAAAACATGAGCTGCTCATGGCATCATAGACTATCCTGAGTTGTAAGGGACCCATGAGGGTCATGGAGTCTGACTCTTGTCTCCAGCCAAGGCAACCTAAGAGTTAAACCAGAGATCTAACGGTGTTGTCCTAACACTTCTTGTATGACAAGAAACTTGGGACCGTAGACACTTCCCTGGGGAGCTTCTTCCAGTGCTTGACCGCTGTCTCCATGAAGAACTTCTTTCTGTTTATTCTGAACTTCACCTGCTGCAGCTTTAAGCCGTTCTCTTGTGTCCTATCATCAGAGAGAAGAGATCACCACCTCCCTCTCCACTCCCCCTCCTCATGAAGTAGTTGTAGACAGCAATAAGGTCAACCCTCAGGCTCCTCTTCTCTAAGCTGAACAAAGCAAGTATCTTCAGAAGCTCCTCGGAAGTCATGCCCTCTAGCCCTCTCACCATCTTTGTTGCCCTCCTTTGGACACATTCTAATATTTTTCACATCCTTCTCATACTGTGAGGCCCAAAACCGCACACAGTACCGAAGGGGAGGCCACACCAGTTCCGTGCTGTGTGCAGTCTGGTGTGCTGATGGACCACTCACATGTTTGAGGGTCTCCAGGGAGAATTTTATTTATTTATTTTTTTAAGAGTGACAGTATTTGTAAGACGAGAAAAGGTCCTTTTTCATATATACCCAAAAATGTCAAGGTAAATTTTAAAACAGAAAGGGCATGGCTGTTTAAATTCTAACACACACCCCCCCCGCCTTCTCCAAAGGAAATGCTTATCCCTATCCCAAAGATACATTTCCCTCGTACTGATTTGGTTCTGCATCAATCATCATTATATCCTTCAACTAACTTTGGGCAACGTGCCACTACCCTGAGGCCGTGAATCTTTCCATCGTTTGAATAATACTCGTGCGTTCAACTTTGGCATCTTGTATTTCCAGATGTAGTTCATGAGAACCATCTGCCAACTCCTTATTTCCAAATATGTATGAACACTGAAATACAGAAAGTGGAGAGATTATCTTAATTTCACTGGCAACTAATCTGCTCATCCGAGAAGTCTCCACCCTTACCCATTGTTTAAAAGCTCTTGCTGTTTTAAAACAATAAATAACTGCTTTCTGGAAGGCACTCCTGTTTTTCATAAGGTTAATATTCAACCACCCTATTAACTTTTTAACTGCTTCAGTTTATGAAGATTTACGGTCCCTTGACTTTTCCCAGATGTGTACACTTAACAATTCTGATTTATCACAGTACACTTTATATCCAGGTATTGAGCCCAGACGCCGTGTTTGGAATCCTGCTGATCTAAGGAACAAAGTGGATGTTGTGTGAAAAGCCCAGAGCGCTGCTACCAGGCACTGTACTACAGAACCCATGATATTCCTCTGTCTTCTCATCGCCTGCGTGTGGACACTAGGGATGCTATATTAAAATACGTTGGCTTGGGAGTTAGAAAAGTATTAAAATAGCATAAAACTAAATTTCATTGATACGTAGTAGAGTTCAGTCATCTTCTCACATGGATTGACCTGTCAATCTGATGACTGTCCATTTTGAACATTTGTCTGCAACTCACGTTTTCATTACTCGTTCACAGACGTTTCATGTTACTGCCATGTTCCACTGCTCTGCTCTTCTCATAGGCTTTCAGATCCATTCATTCTCTTCCACCACACTGGCTGTAGTCAAAACTAACATGCTCTTCCTTGCAAATATTTTTAAAGAAAGTCCATGTTTTTGTCCAGTCCCAAGCACTGTCTTTGACTGTCAGTCTTCACCATTATGATTCGGCTGTTTCATAGTGCACAGTCAAAAACTCTGATTTGCAGTTTGTGTTTCCTGCAGAACAAGGTAGCAACGTGTTACAACTTTGAAATCCCTTTCTCACATACTGCAGACCAAAGCACGTCATGCTTCTACTCCCAGGAACTTTTCCACTCTCCTCTCCAGCTCTGCCTCTTCTCTGCAAAAGCCGAGGCAGGAATTAAGTAGAAGCTGAGCAGCTGAATAACTCAGCATCAAAATGTGATCCAAGAAACCAAGTGTGAGGTTCATGTTTATAGAATCATAGAATTGTCTAGGTTGGAAGGGACCTATAAGATCATCTAGTCAAACCATTAACCTCACTTTGATAAAAAACCATCACTAAACCATGTCCCTAAGCACTACATCTCCCTGTCTTTAGAATATATCCAGGGAAGGTGCCTCAACCACTTTCCTGGGCAGCCCATTCCAGTGCTCAATGACCTTTCAGTGTAAAAATTCTTCCTTGTATCCAACCTGAACCTCCCCTGGTGCAACTTGAGGCCATTTCCTCTTGTCCTGTTGCCTGTAACTTGGGAGAAGAGACCGACCCCCACCTCTCTACACCCTCCTTTCAGGTAGTTGTAGAGAGCAATAAGGTCTCCCCTCAGCCTCCTCTTCTCCAGGCTGAACAACCCCAGTTCCCTCAGCCTCTCCTCATAAGACTTACTCTCCAGACCCCTCACCATCTTTGTCGCCCTTCTCTGGACCCGCTCCAGCACCTCAATGTCTTTTTTGTGGTAAGGGGCCCAAAACTGGACACAGCACTCGAGGTGGGGCCTCACCAGTGCCGAGTACAGGGCGACGATCACCTCTCGGGCCCTACTCACCACACTGTTCCTGATACAGGCCAGGATGCTGTTGGCCTTCTTGGCCACCTGGGCACACTGCTGGCTCATGTTCAGCCGACAGTCGACCAACACCCCCCAGAGCACAGTTCAGACCCAGTTCAGTGTGTGTGCAATGCAAGCATCTGAGCTCCTGTTACAGCCAGCAGAAGATTCTCTGTTGGACGATACAATGAGAATAAGAACAACAAATAGTACCAACATCGTGTTTTTAATTGTGACATTCAGCCCAAGTCCTTTACTGTGTATTCTAGTGGTTTGTCAGACATTAAATAGGTATTTGGTGTCTAACGGTACCGAATATCAGCAGTGAACTCCATTCACAATTCCTGTTCTTTTTTAAGCTCTTGGGAAAGCCAAGAAAAAAAAAATCAACTAGGAAGAGAAAGAAGACATGCATGGCAAAGGATGTTTTGTGGCCATGTCCAAGAAAAAAAAAGACAAAATATTCTCGGTGCCTTCTGTCACTATGACAACGTAGACACAGAGATAAGCAAAATTTGAAACGTGAATAGCAAAGGTATAAGTGGGGGCCCTTGCACAAGCCACTAGCAAGATGGACTTACAGCTCCATCCTCCCACGTGGTTTTTGTTGCCTGTGGCCGTGTCCCCAATACACAGATTAGGACTAATCTTATTTAGCTGACAAGGTCTGGATCTCGCAGCCTGAAGCTGTGGGGTTTTGTAGGACCCAAACATCTTTTGAGTCCCAGGTATTGATTCCAGCCAGGGAATCTTCCTTCTCTTCCATTTCGCTGTATTCCATGCTCACGGTGACAGGCAGATCTCCTGGTCCTCCCAACACCTTTAAGGGCTGCGGGACTGCTCATGAGAGGCCTGGCCTGACTCTTATAACCCTGGCAGGAAGGAAGGGAGGAGAGGAAAGAGAATCATCACACGCTCCACACATCACATAGGCTGTACAGGCACCAGAAGGTGGAAGAGTCTGATTCTGTGCCAACCACTGAGGAAAACAACCGGACAGATTTTCCATGGCCGCTTCCAGCCTGAATTCACTAGAAATCTCACATATTTGCTAAATCAACGTACAGGGAGATGCTCGCTCTGCGGATTTCCCCAGGCCTGTAGGAAACCACCTTCTGCCTTGTGACAGGCCTGTGAGGTTGCGTGGCTCGGGGAGAGCCATACCCAGCTCCCCCAGGCCCTTTCTGGAAGCCCTGCCCCGCGGGGTAGCCATGGCCAGCATCGGCTGCAGGAACACCGCCTGCTTCCTGCTGCTAGAACTTTCCACACAGCCTCGGTTCCGTCAGAGGGAAAAAGGACAGAAAAGCCCTTTATGGACTTCAGAACAGTTTGGAGTTTTTAATCTGCCCTTTTAGAGCAATATAAATGAATCTTCCTCCATGTTACCTACAGTTTTCCTTAGTCCTTGCTCCTGTTGCTACAGATTTGTTCGTACCTTCCAATAGGAAGGTCCCACCAAAGGATTCCCATTCATCAGCTGATTCCTTGGAGGTAATCTTCTTCCTGGTTTATTCATTCCTCTTATATCTTGCAAGATTGGAGTGCATCTTCACATTTGTTCCAGGGAATCGTGGCAATAAATGGTAGAAGACTTTTACAATGAATAAGTTCATTTTCAGAACTCCGTATGTCCTCACACAGGTTGTGACAAGTCTTCTACCATATGGTTTTAAAGCCCAAGCCGGTACACTACTTTTTTGATCAAAATGAGTTCAGGAAGGGCATCAAAGGGCAGTTGGTGTGCACATTTCTTTTCCCTTGTGGCTAATTAGCTGCCTTCCCATTCAATGAACAGGGGCCAGTCCTTTTTCAGTGGTGCTCAGTGACTGGACAAGAGGATATGGGCACAAACTTCAACATAAGAAGTTCCATCTAAACATGAGGAGGAACTTCTTTACTCTGAGGGTGGCAGAGCACTGGAACAGGCTACCCAAAGAGGTGGTGGAGTCTCCGACTCTGGAGACAATCACACCCACTTGGACACGTTTTTGTGCAACCTGCTCTAGGTGGACCTGCTTTGGCAGGGGGGTTGGACTAGATGATCTCCAGAGGTCCCTTCCAACCCCATATCATTCTGTGATTTGAGTGTCTTGCCCAGTTGATTCCTTCCCAAGCCAGTTCCTCTGGGTGCAACCCCATTTGTTGTGGCAATTGTCCCGTGTTTCATCAAGAACTCTGGTGGGAACAAAAGGATCATCCAGCCATCACAAGATGAATCTTCAGCAGCGCCCTTTAAGATAAAATCTAATTACTATAGGCTAAAAGGACTACTAATGGCTACTCTGGTATTTCCAGCACATTCAGCTTGAGTTTTCAGCCAGAGAATAAAATAACCCTGAAATGAAGAGTCTTTCTATTATTTATGGAGAGACTGCTGTTATTTTTAGTGAGTTCCTAGAATTTGTATTAAGGTAAATATTTCATACCAGGGGAGAAGGAATTTCTGGAGATACTTTACACCATCAGAAAGCAGAGTATGATTGCACAGTGTCCCCTGAGCCCATGAGTCATGTTTGTTAATGTTCACGGTGCAATAGGAAGACAGGCTAGGTTTTCTGGTAACATTTTGCTCACATCTTGCAAAAACATGGACTCGTGCAGCCTGTCAATGGGATTCTCTAAAGTCTGGCCTCTTCCTTTTCCCAGTTTATCACATTTCCGTTATACTTGCCACTAATAAATCATTCAGCCCAGTGCTTTACTGCACATATCTCAATTGCTCTGTTTTTTTTTTTCAGACTGCCTTATTTTAATGAAAATTGGTTTACGTCATTCATTATTTATTGCCACAATTATAAAAAAGAGAATCATTGTCAGTCTATTTAAAAAAAACAACTATTCAATTTCATCTTCCCCGTGGACAATCACTGCTATTTTATTCTCATCATGTTTCAAAAATCTTTCTAACGTACCCTGGAGAACTTCTCCAAAGAACAGCTTTGAGGCTTAATTTTCTGCATATTTTTTCCCAGTAAATTACTATGATTTTACAGACAGTTTCTGATTCTGGACATGATGTGTCTTAGACCAGTTGCTCAATAAAGAAAGGTCTCAGATATTTGGTAGACACAATTCATGTAATCTCTCCCTGAAAGCCAGCCTGTTGTCATTTTGTAGCCCCTCCAGAGTTCAAACAGATACAGCTCACACTAAGATAAATTCTTCCTGTTGCACCCGAGTTAGTTCTGCTTGAAATACGTGCAGGTAGAATCACACCAGACCGCACAGGGCACACAATAACGATTCCTTATTTAGATACCTTTGTACACCTCTTCTTACTCCTTACAGTTTTAAGTAAACTTGTATTCTAGAGTGTTCTTCTGGATAAATTTGGCAACAGGCACTGGACACTAGATGGGGAGAAGTTAACTCCTGAAAAGGCCCTTCACTGAAAATACTGTCACCTGTCTTCTCAACGGGACTTCCAAAGCGCAGCTATGCCAACAGGTATCAAACACCTTGCAGAGTTTGTCCAGTCATAGTCTGCGACGCCTGTGTAATAGAATCATAGAATCGATGGTTTGGGTTGGAAGGGACCTTAAAGATCACAGAATCACAGAATCTTCTAGGTTGGAAGGGACCTCAAAGATCATCTTGTCCAACCGTCAACCTAACTGACAAAAATAGACATCCGCAAAACAAACAAGAAGCATCACCATCACTAAACCATACCTCCCAGCACTACATCAACCTGTCTTTTGAACACCTCCAGGGATGGTGCCTCAACCTCCACCCTGGGCAGCCCATTCCAATGGCTGATAACCCTTTCAGTGAAAAAATTTTTCCTAATATCCAGCCTGAACCTCCATCTAGTTCCACCCCCCCTGCCATGGGCAGGGACACCTTCCACAATAGATGAGCACGTCCAGCACCTCAGCATTTGTTAGATCCTTCTGGGCTTTCTCATCCCAGCTTTTGTTTGAGCTGAAAAATTTAAAAATAATTAAAAAATAAAAATCAGCAAAACTACCCCCGTATTTATTTATAGCACTTCCACACTGACAGGGCACCAGAAATACAATGCACATGCATTTGAAGGAGGTGTTCCGTGGTACAGTTTTGCCAGAGCCATACTACTTTGTTGGTTTACAATTCCAAGGAATCCCACCCTACTCCTCCTATTTAGGATGGACATCTTAAGATATCTCAACCTCATTCCTTTTTACCTTCAGCTGTTGTAATGTGAAAGCACACATTTGCTCTAGTGGCTTACTTTCTTTATTAATTTCTTCAGGACTCCTAAATGCCATCTGTTCTTGACATTTGCTTGAAACGTAACTGCTTCCCTGCTTCCCTCACCTTCTGAACATAGCTGGAACAAGAGAGTATTTTCCTTGTAATAATAGCATTCTTATCACAGCCAATATTATTTTCATAAATTTATTTTATTTAATGCAGAAGAAATAACATTTGTGAGGAAACAAAAGACAGGCTATTTGTAACAAGATTAATTTCTTCAATAAATTCTGATACTCCTAGCCCATGCAGCTGTATCTTCTTTTGAGCAAAGATTTCTGCAGAAATCCTGCTCCATCAAAAAATGCTGAGATCTTCTTGTCTGACTTCTCATTGCTTGAAACCAGCCAGTGCCTAAGGTTCTGGTTTGACTCAAAATACAGTGGGGATCGCAAAAGTCAAAACCCTCATGTTTCTACTAGCAAATAAAGCAGGTCAGGGACTGTCCTTTGGCACAGGAACCAGCTGGCACAACACGGGCTTGCATACGCACAACTAAACTCTCTCTTATCTCCCCAAATAGGTCAGCTGCACGCAGGCAGTCTGCTGGGAATGGCCCCTGGCCCACACCCACCCATGAGCTGTGCTGGGGATTGCTTCAGAGCCTGCTAGTTTGATAGGACAGCACCACACCAGGGACACTACCCAACAGTATGGACAAGAACCACGTGCCACAGTTTGAGGCTGAACCCTGGCCCTGTTTAGTTGACTGCTACAGGGGTGGCTATAGGGACAGAGATCAAAAAAAGTGCCTGCAACACAAACCAGAACTGAAATCTAAGTTCTACATTTTCTTGATGTCTCCCTTGTGCTTCACAGACTCTTCTTTCAAAGCTATTTTTGACAGTTATCTCCAAATTAAGGCGTCCTCTCTGCTCTTTCATGTCATCATTAATTGGCCCTTTTCCCTGGACAACCAATCAGATCTTTTTAACCAATACTGAAAATGTTCTTGTGAGGCACTGAAAAAAACAAATTTAAAAAAAAAAAAAAGTAATTTATCTGAATCTGCACTTTTTCTCTGCAGAGTTGCCAGCTTTGCAGTGAAGTGTGGCAAGGTCACTCTTTCCCATCGCATACTGCAGCACAGGGTATCTCGTGGAGAACAGAGCACAGCTGCTGCGAAGGTGACTTGAGTACCTACTCACACCTCAGGTCCTGTTTGACCTGCAGTTTGGGTTAAGCTGCTGTAAGACGCCACTATATACTGAAACCTTGTTTCTGTAAGCCATTCCCTGACACTACCTTGGGTCACCGGGCTTTAAGAAAGAGCATTTCAGGTTATTAAGACGACAAGCGTACACACCATACCTCTGTCATCTGATACGTCTAAAAATCAGATGCCTCTCACTCAAGAAAGTGCAAGAAATGCATGGTAAGCCCCTTTGTCCTCGGTCCTGGAATAGCCTTCCTGAAAAAGTTAGTTCCTGAAACCTGTGGTTTGGTTATCATGAACATAAACCACCACTGTTGAGCAAGGATGTAGAGTAGCATGAAAGACTGCTGACTGCCTGAGAGAAGAAGGGATTGGGAAAGTCTGTGTGGTCAGTCATGCACACATCTTGGGTGCTTCCCCCGAAGCACATGCCTTCTTCTCATCAGCGCCCATTTTCCACATATTTATGTTTCCGGCACACAAAGTGCACTGTTTCGCTTATAGGCAAAGTTTTCACCATTCAGGGATAACCACATAAGAAAGCAAATATCCACTGTTGGTTGGCTTTTCTTTTTTTCCTAATGGGAAAACCGTCTAATTCACCTCCCACTGTCGAATTGTCTGATGAAGATGTGAACACAAAAGGCGCTGTTATCTTTAGATACACAATTCAGGCGGAAGCAAAATAAAACGCCAGGAGCCCAAACAGTGACATACCACAATGGAGGCCACCAAACCTCCCTGTTGCTCCTCCAGGTCTTACCTCTGCGCCCTTACATTGAGTTGCCATAGTTTCCCCAACAGATGAGGCAACACTCCTACAGGTTGTAACCACTTTCCTGGAAATAACTGGAATTTTTTTTTAAAAAGCAAAAGGCACGTGAAGGCTGTAACCTTCTTCCCACCCGGGGAACACCTGCCCCTCAGAATGCGGCCTCATGGTGGCCAGGCCTCACCCGCCTTTTGCCGCCGCTGGGTGCTTGAAGAAGCCGCTCCAGGGCTCACAGAATCACAGAATGGTTAGGGTTGGAAGGGACCTTAAAGACCAACTAGTTCAGCCCCCCCTGCCATGGGCAGGGACACCTCCCACTAGAGCAGGTTGCTCAAGGCCCCATCCAGCCTGGCCTTGAACACTTCCAGGGATGGGGCATCCACAGCTTCTCTGGGCAACCTGTTCCAGTGTCTCACCACCCTCACAGTAAAGAATTTATTCCTAATATCTAATCTAAATCTCCCCTCTTCCAATTTAAAACCGTTGCCCCTTGTCCTATCACTACAGTTCCTGACAAAGAGTCTCTCTCCAGCTCCCTTCAGGTATTGGAAGGCCGCTATGAGGTCTCCCCGGAGCCTTCTCCAGGTCTCCCCACAGGGAAGCCCGCCCAGCCGCCTCCCCACACGCCCCGGTCCCGCACCCCCGGACCCAGCCCGTACCTGCCGGGGGCCCTGAAGGACCATAAAGCCAGCCCCGGGGCCCGACTCCCCTCAGAAGAAAAGCCGTTAACGGTCGGGCTGGGTGTGGCGCCAAGCGGGGCGCTGCCGCCGGCGCCGCCTCAGCGGGGTCCCGACGGCCCCGGTGAGGGGGAAGCCCCTCGCGGGTCGCCCCGCTCCCGCCCCGGTGTCCCGGGCCGTCTCCCGGCCGGCGGTGGGGCGAGGCAGAGGCGTTACAGGTGCTCCAGGGAAGCGGTGCCAGCGGGGCCGGGGCGGGGAGGAGCTGCTCCGCTTCCCTCCCCTCCCCCGCCCCGCCACACAAAGGGCCTCCGGCCGCCTCCCCCGGGAGCACGCAGGGGGTACGGGGCGGGTGCCGGTGGTGGGGAGAGGAGCGGGACCCTGACAAAAGGCAGCCCCTCTCCCCTTCCGCCCCCCCGCCTCCCCTGGGCTGCAGGCGGGGCCCCGCGGCGCCTCCCCCGCGCTGCCAACCATCCCGCCGGCCCCGGGGAGGGGGGAGGAAAGGCGGCGCTGGCCCCACTCTCCCGGGCGAGCTGCTGAGCGCCGGCGGGCAGCGGCCACCTGGTCCGGCGGGCAGGGCGCCGAGGGAGGTGAGTGGAGGCGGGCAGCCCC
>NW_015090859.1:1413238-1520600 GCF_001431845.1 Calidris pugnax | reverse complement strand
GGGCGGCCGGGTGAGGCGACGTGGGTGTGGGGACGCGCCCGGTGCTCCCCTCAGCGGGCAACCGGCGGTGGGACTTTACCCCCGGCCACCGGGACTCCTCGGCGGGGTAGGGGGGGTTGGGGGGCTGTTTGTCGGGGGTTGTGCACGTCTCTTGTCTTTCTTGTCCCCCCCTCAGTTTCGGTGGCGCTAGGGGAGGAGGCGAAACAAAGGCAGGCAGGGTAACCTGCCTGAAAACGAGCGAATAAAGAAAGAAATGTGGAGGGGGGGGGTCTCCACGGGATGCCCTCTCCTCACTGAGGGGATGTGAGGGGGTGGCGGGGGCTGCTCTGTCCTGCCCTGCACTGCCCTGGTCCGAGCAGGGCTCGGGCTCGTTGGTTTTTGCAGTAGATTAATCGAGCATCCAGCAATTACAGCAACAAAGCGGTCCCCTGGTACGATCGACGATGTTTTTAGATGCGGGGTTTTTGCTGGCTGGTGGTGTACCTGCAATGGTTAATCACCACGGGCTGTGAAATAGGATGTTGCCGCCGCTTGTGGTGTTTATTTACTTTTTGTATTTCACTGGGGCTGGGCTATTAAAATAAATCAGCCAGCTGTGTTGTCTGTAGATTTGTTGGGGCTTTTTCTTTTCTTTTTTACTTCTCTTTGTATCTACAAAAGGAAGGAGGCTTAAGTGTTTGCAATCTAAAAGCCAGAAAAGGAATATTTGTTGCAAGATATTTTTAGCTAAAAAAACCTTGAAAAAGAATGTAAAACTTTATCTTGATAGACTCGACAATAGATTTGCTCTTGCAAGCCCTTTATTTCATTTTTAAAGCCAGTCCAATTTAGTGATTTCGGAATGACTGTGAATAGTAAAGGCTCAGAAAGCAAATAAAAAGAAATTTATTTTCTAAAGGGTCTCCTGCAGGTTGCCTTTTTATGACAATCTTCAAATGCTTTTTGGAGTTTATTAGTACACATACAGCTTTTCTGGCTTGGAGAGCGGAACAGTCAAAATAACGTTCAGTATCTGGGTCCATGTTTATGAAATGTACTTACCCAGTGCAAGTGTGGTTAGCATATTGAAAAATAAAGAATACCATTCTAAACAAAAGTACACGTCTTGTCATTTAAGTAGGAGGGGAGAGGGGAAAAAAAATTTATTTCGACCCTAATTCAGGAAGGAGCTAGAGCACATGCCTGATAAAGGCAGAGTCGTAGAGTAGAGAATTGGGCATTATTTTCGTACCTGTTGATGTGGCATGCCACTTCTTGTGTTTTGGGCCCCACTGCTACCACAAAACCCTCTTTTCTGTCCTTATCCCTTCTGTAAAGTGGTCTGGGCTGCATCTGCAACATTTTTTTTTCCTGTTGAACTTTGAAATGCTTGTGTTTCAGATGGCTTCCAGAAGTTACGTGCTTTGCTGATCCAGGACTGGACTATACAAAAGTAATTACAAAAGTTGCATGGAGAGTCTTTTTTTTTAATGGCAAAGATGTCTATAAAATTGGTCTTGAAGGCAGCCACCTGTGTACACTGTTGAGGCTTTGCAGAAGCTTCAAAATAGATACCAGGTTTAATCATCTTAAAACGTACATCTACTTGAAATTTTAAATACAATGCGCCTTTCGAGATGAAAATTGCTGTCAATTGCTATTTCTAACAAAATTACCCTGCTGGGTAGATCTATAACAACTTTATTAGGAAGTATTCAGCATGGTTACGTAACAGAAAATTAAATCCTAAATAGATCGGAAGAGAACTTACCTCTTCTTTCCTAAAGGATCTACTTCTGTTCAACAAATCCTGCAGGCAGAGGATATTGGTAGTGCGCTCCATTTCTGTAGGCAGGCAGTAGGGAAGGTTTCTTCAGCCTTAGGAAACCTCAGCTGGGCTTTTTTTTTCCCCGTGTATGTTATGGTAAAAGGCTGAATGCTCAAGCTACAAGTCTTGAAGTTTTTTTTTATGGTTTATTGCAAGATGCTTTTGATCTGTGACAACCTTGGGTCGGGAGGGAGGAGGAAGAGAAGGGACTTGTGGAGTAGATGTTCTGTGAGCCCTTTGAAACTGGACACCTATTATATGTTTGTCAGCAAGTCGGTAGGATGAAGTGACCCAAGTGATTTCTCGAAGACCTGTGTCCTCTAAGCTGAGGAAAGCACTTACTCCTGTTATGTGGTCACTGAACAAAGACACTGTCCTAGGAGCTTTCTACAGAGAAGGCTCTTTGACAATTCCAAGTTCTGATTTCAAGAGAAAGTGCTAATATTCGAATCCTTTTTTTTCCCATGATACATAAATTGAAAATAAACAAAACATGCCACGGATGTAGCATATATTTTGCTTCTTTCAACTGAATTAACTCTAGGAGTTAGGATTTGCATGCTTGGCCACAGGTGCCTCTGAGTTAAACAAATGGCATTTGCATAGTGTCTTGGTGCTGGTGGCAGTGTCTTGTGTTTGTCACGGCTTTGCACGTGGAAGAATAACGCATTAGTGAGGTGGGGGGTTGGGTTCATCATGAGAACAACTTGAATACGGGAAGATTTATCAGCCACTTAAAATAAGGGGTCAAGCAGGTAACCACCTCATTCTCCACAGAAGGCTGCATAGCACTATCAGCTTCTATTGTGTTTCAGGCTTAATTTAAAAATGAAACCTAGCTTGTCATTCTCTGGTCTTGAGAAAAATCTCTGAAACGTGACCCAAGTGGAAACAGATACAGACTGTGAACAGGTTTAAAGAGGTGTAAACTGCTCTCCATGCCATTTTAGAGGAGGCCAGTATGACTATTTGATTTCTCATGGATGGAAGGAGAAATGAGTGTGGAAAAAGAACTTGGGCGTGAGGGGGCAGGAGGAGAAGAAATTTAGTTACCTAATTCCAAAAGCTCAGTTTTCAGGAACGTAGGTGGCTTGGTGGGAGTTTTAAAGACTAAGGAAATTATGCTTTTGCTAATAATGATCTCTAGGCAACTAGAATTCTATAATGTGGTGCTTTTCTCACATTTACATTAACACTCCCCAGACTCCCATTTTCTTTGGTTATAGTCACTGAAAATAGAGACGGTCATTCACTGAACTTTAGGTATGAAGTTTGTACAAAACTAGCAGCAATCTACTTTGTAAATCCGATACCATATTAAAGTTGAGGACCTCTGTTTTTCTTCCGTGGTGGATCCAAAGTAGAAACAGTGCGTGTATAAAGTCTCCAGATTTCTGAAGGGCTTGAGATGCAGCTCGGGTTAAGATGCTTGCAGCTGGAGGGGGAGGAGGAACTTCTGGCTCCATCCATACCTCATTTCATACCTGCAAGAAGCTGTTCCCTTGCCCTTGTGCTCTACCCTGGCAGTCTGTGGGCAGCTTGGTGTGCACTGGGGCTGCAGCCCTGACAAGGGAGAGGGAATTTGACTGGGTACTTGAAGCTGTGCCTGTGCGGAGAGTGGTGTAGGCAGGCGGTAGGGGAGGTTGCCCTAGTCTCGGGAGCTAACCTCTATGTGTTTGTTTACCTTCTTATACTTTTTGTTGTCTTAAAATATGATGCACAATTCTGGGTTAATTAAAAAAAAAAAAACAAACAAACAAAAACAAAAAACCAGAAACTTTTCTTGTATGGCCCCAAAAGGAAGAAGGAAGACAGCTGAGGGACTTGTAAGTGTTCCTCAAAAGAGCTATAGCATCCTATAAGATGAGAAGTTGAATAAATAAGAAAGCACTTCTCTTATGAAGCACATCTGATTATTTTTTTTCCTTCTTTTGAAGAAGCCTCAGTTTAGCTCTTGCTAAATAGTCTTGCAATTTCTTTGAAATTAGTATTTCCTACAGAAGTCTGATGATTTCTAATGCTTTGTGGAAGGCTTTTAAATAAAAAATGAGAACATTTATCTTGACGGACTACTTAGTACTCAAGTTAAATGTTGATCACAGTAAAGCTCAAAATGAAAAAAAGATTTAGTCTTTAAATTGATTTTGGGTATTCTGCATGCCCTGGAGAGAGATGAGAATGTCTGGGGCTTTGTTACTGCTGCTTTTGCTGTGCCTGTGCGGAGAGTGGTGTAGGCAGGCGGTAGGGGAGGTTGCCCTAGTCTCGGGAGCTAACCTCTATGTGTTTGTTTACCTTCTTATACTTTTTGTTGTCTTAAAATATGATGCACAATTCTGGGTTAATTAAAAAAAAAAAAAAAAACAAACAAAAACAAAAACCCAGAAACTTTTCTTGTGGGCTGCAGCCCTGACAAGGGAGAGGGAATTTGACTGGGTACTTGAAGCTGTGCCTGTGCGGAGAGTGGTGTAGGCAGGCGGTAGGGGAGGTTGCCCTAGTCTCGGGAGCTAACCTCTATGTGTTTGTTTACCTTCTTATACTTTTTGTTGTCTTAAAATATGATGCACAATTCTGGGTTAATTAAAAAAAAAAAAACAAACAAACAAAAACAAAAAACCAGAAACTTTTCTTGTATGGCCCCAAAAGGAAGAAGGAAGACAGCTGAGGGACTTGTAAGTGTTCCTCAAAAGAGCTATAGCATCCTATAAGATGAGAAGTTGAATAAATAAGAAAGCACTTCTCTTATGAAGCACATCTGATTATTTTTTTTCCTTCTTTTGAAGAAGCCTCAGTTTAGCTCTTGCTAAATAGTCTTGCAATTTCTTTGAAATTAGTATTTCCTACAGAAGTCTGATGATTTCTAATGCTTTGTGGAAGGCTTTTAAATAAAAAATGAGAACATTTATCTTGACGGACTACTTAGTACTCAAGTTAAATGTTGATCACAGTAAAGCTCAAAATGAAAAAAAGATTTAGTCTTTAAATTGATTTTGGGTATTCTGCATGCCCTGGAGAGAGATGAGAATGTCTGGGGCTTTGTTACTGCTGCTTTTCCTCCCTCATCTTTCTGAACAAAATGTGAAAGGACTGGGGGAGGGGAAAGAGTAGAAATACAATATCTCCATAGGCAGAACTTGAGTAGTTTAATAGGCATTACTAAAATCCTAAAATGCTTTATGGTTTTTATTACATGACTCACTCTTTGTGGCGCTCTGTCGGTATTGTATACGAAAGTGGGACTTCAAGTCATACAAACTCAGTTTCATCCACAATTACCTTGGGCTGTCTCGAGTCAGTGTGAGGGGCCAGTGAGCCTCAGGAGATGTGCATCTTTTTTACTCCAGCGAATGCTGAAGGCATATGGGTCAAGTAGGTTCTTAAGCTCTTAGTTTAATGTTTGAATTTAGGTGGGAGGAATTTGGGCATAATGCATGCATGTATGTCTTACACAGGGAAAGTGCAGAACATGTATTGTGCAATATGAAGAATGAATGGCCAGTATTGCAAAGCATAAAGAATGCTGCAGCCTGGATATATGCACTTCAGAGAAGGTTCTCATCAGAACAATATTGATGGGTTTAAATACCATTCAGTGTATTTTAATCCATTCTAAAATAAAAAAATGTTAATTAGTACTATACAGACATTGGTGTCCAGTCCAATTCTCCCACAGAGACCTGTGAGGTACAGAGAAGAGATCTTATTTCATCAGGTGGACTCCACTATCTCTATTGATAGGGGTGTACTGAGATTGATTATTTTTTTTAAATTTACATTTAAGCCTGCTTGTTCAGGCCGGATAACATATCAAACAGGCTTTCTTGAAGAGCATTGGAATAAAGTGTCATCATGTTTATGGAAAATAAGGGTTTGAAATCTTAGTAGGTACTAAATTAGGACCAGTTTTCCCCACACAATTTTTTTTTTTCCCCCCAAGTGACTTAAATGGAGCAATGATGAAAACGTGGTGAAATGCTGCAGTGATTAAATGCTGAGTGAGGTGATTCATGGGACAATCTGAAAATATCAGGCAAATGGTCTTAGAAGTGAGATACATCTAAATGTTTGTGTTACACCTGCCTAGAAATAATGCCTTGCCTAAATGACCAGGGAAATAGCTGAAGAAATTGTGTAGTGTGGCAGCAGCAGCAGAGATGCAGTAATAGTGTATCCACTCAGAGCAACTGGGACCTCGGGAGTCAGGTTTAGCTGCCCTTGTGAAGTGGTTGTAGAATATGGATTTAGGTTTCTGAGATAACAGGATGCCTTGTGTACTCTGGTTACTCTTGAAGATAATTATTAACTACTCCCTTTGCAGTGCTGTGCTTGAATTAAAGGGGGATTTTGGGTGGGAAACTGCAGTAAGTTCAGTGAAGTGTGTGTGTGTGCTGAGTGACTGAAATAGAAGGACTCTTGCTTTCAAATACTGCTCTTTTGTCTGAATTTCATAAGCAGTGGTTCAGAAAGCGTTTGCACCTTAATTAAGAAGTGGAGTGCTACATAATAATATTACATATTACTTCTTAATATTGGATATTAATGCATTATTGGCCCCATATGTAGTTACAGTTTCAAAGCTCAGACCTCATCCATTTAGCGTGCTGTCAGACTTTGCAGACAAAACACACCACATACCTAATTGATATCAGAATAGCTGGCAACTAATTGCAGCAAATAGAATCACAGAATTGTCTAGGTTGGAAGGGACCTCTCAGATCATCGAGTCCAACCATCAACCTAACACTGGGTGACCCCTCCCTGACGTTCCCTCTGCAAGGGACTGGTGTCACAGGGGGAGAACAGAGGTTTTACACAGAGACTGTGAATTCACAATGACCCATGGTACCTACTGTGTTTGTGGAGACTTTCCCTCCTTCCCAACCTAGAGGGCATGCCAAAGCTGCATCGTATCTCTGCTGGTTTTCACACAGTGGTAAGGAACCATCACATTCATCAGATGTACTCTGCCAAGCCCCACGTGTTCCTGTGTGCTTTGCTGTATCCCCATTAGTATTATATTTTGATAAACTTCACTGAGCTGAGAAGCAGGTCTTTATCTGAATTTGTCTAAGTTGTATCTTAATAATTGGTGTCAGAGAGCAGAAAGAGCAGGGCTGCTGCGCCAAGAGGTGCTGAGGGCGGCCCCAGAACAGACTCACCGAACAGGCCACTTGCTCACAGGGTCTGAACACCAGAGCTGGGCGCTGGTAACAGGCTCTACGCCATTAACCTGGTCTCTGCAGAGAATCTGGTCAGGAGTGAAAGGATCCAGAGCCAGGACTCGAAGCAGGGCTGTGGCATATGTCTGCCCAGGGGACAGGGTTTATAGCCAAGTGTGCCAATGGCATAGCTTAAGTAGGAACTGAAGGCCTCGGGCTGAACGTACGTATAGCTCTTGGGCCCGTGGCTAGAGGTCCTGGCTGAGGCTGATCAGGGCCGGTGAAGTCTGTCAGTGCCTTCAGGCCCTGATATGCGGATCCAAATTCTGCCCTTTGGGGCAGAATTTCCTGCAAGTCTGTCAGTGCCTTCAGGCCCTGATATGTGGATACAAATTTTGCCCTTGCTTTTCCTTGGGTATTCCACCAATTTTGATGTCTGCAGTCTGGTTTAAAACAGAAAAACCCAAACACAGTATTGGTTTTAGTACGCAAAGCTGAGATTCGGGAGCAGTTGATTAGACCTGTGTCAAAATAAGGTTCATTCTTGGGGTTTTCCTTGGGTATTCCACCAATTTTGATGTCTGCAGTCTGGTTTAAAACAGAAAAACCCAAACACAGTATTGGTTTTAGTACGCAAAGCTGAGATTTGGGAGCAGTTGCTTAGACCCATGTCAAAACAAGGTTCATTCTTGGTTTTTTTTTTTTTTCTTGGTACATCAGCCTGGTTTTTATGATGGTTGAGGGCATTAGTTTATCTTTGGATATTTTGAAATAGTCAGAAAAAATACTTCTGTCTACAGTACCTTTGCAGTGATCCAGTTGGATGTATATCCATGAGGGATGCTGTGACTATTTGGGACATTTTACATTAGTTCTTAAGACAAAAGTCCTTCTAATTTGGGACATTTTACATTAGTTCTTAAGACGAAAGTCCTTCTACCCTGAGGAGAAAGACTTGGGAGTGCTCCTGGGTGAGAAGCTCGACACGAGCCGGCAGTGCACGCTGGCAGCCTAGAAAGCCAACCACATCCTGAGATGCATCAGAAGAAGCGTAGCTTAGAAAGCCAACCACATCCTGGGATGCATCAGAAGAAGCATAGCTAGAAGGTTCTGCCTCTCTGCTCCACTCTGGTGACACCCCACCTCGAGTATTGTGTCCAGCTCTGGAGTCCTCAACACAGGGAGGATGTGGAGCTGTTAGAACGGGTCTAGTGGAGGGCCACAAAAATGATCAGAGGGCTGGAGCACCTCTCCGATGAAGACAGGCTGAGAGAGCTGGGGTTGTTCAGCCTGGAGAAGAGAAGGCTCCGGGGAGACCTTATAGCGGCGTTCCAGTACCTAAGGGCCTACAGGAGAGATGGGGAGGGACACTTTATCAGGGAATGTAGCAGTAGAACAAGGGGTAAAAAGCTGTGGGTGCCCCATCCCTGGAGGTGTTCCAGGCCAGGCTGGATGGGGCCTTGAGCAACCTGCTCTAGTGGGAGGTGTCCCTGCCCATGGCAGGGGGGTTGGAAGTCAATGATCTCTAAGGTCCCTTCCAACTCTAACCATTCTGTGATTCTAAAAGAATAATTTGGGCTTTCATTTTTTTTCCCCCCTCCTCTTTTTTTAAATATGTTTTCCTTTTTATAGGAGACCTTGGTCAAGTCAATTTTGTGACTGTCTCTGCGAGCTGCCTCTCTTCATGAAACTATGAAAAACATATGTAGTGATTATGTCTCTCCCGTATTTTTTTATCCAACTTCTTTGCCCTCCAAATCCCTGAGCTGTTGGCTTAAAAACTAAGTTCACATCGCTCCTCTTAAAATCATAATAAAGATGATGAGTGGATCAGAAAACTAATTAATTAAAGTAGGATTAAGGTCATGAATGTGTGTCTCTTAACTGCATGTTTGGATATAATTATTTCAGGTTATCTTCAGGAGTTTTCATTCCTTAAGGAAAGGCAATAAATTAAAAATGTATTCCTAGAGCAATTTGCTGACTACTCAAGCATAGATCCAGCTGCTTTTCAGTTCACCTTGCACAGGAGCAGGGGAAAAACTACTAGAAGCTTCTGGGATTTTTGTCTCCTTCAGAGAAGACTTCCCCATCTCTGCCCCAATTCGTGGGGTGAAAAGGAAAAATTCTGGACAGGAAAACCTTTGAACCTTGCTAAGTGGCTTTAAGAAGTAAAATCTATTAAATTAATGTCTTGAGTGTAAGGATAATAGAAAGAACTCCCCCTGCTCCCACAGAACTAAAAAATCCATTAAAGTGCTATGAAATGGTTTTTTTCATTAAAACTCCCGTGGATGTGCTCGTTAGGTGCCTGTATGTGCATGCTTGTGCCCATCGTTGCATGTGTCATATCAGACAGTTGCAGAGGCAGATGCAGCTCAAAAGCATGTCCTATGTGCTCCATACATTATTTACAAGCAGCACGTGCTGTAGTAGAGCTGTAACTGTTTGCTGCTGCCTGTGTGACAAGGAGGATGCGTGCCCTGAACCCGGTCGGGTTCAGCAGCTATAGAAAGAGTTGAGCCATTTGCTTTTAACTCCATTACCCACCCTCTGACAACTGTTGCAAAGACTGAAAGTCTGGAAACAGGCAAAGGGAGAACTGAGGAAACTGTCAGTATGTTGACTAAAATTAAGCAAAATTGCTCTCTTTAAACTGGGAAGAAGATGCGCTTTGCAGTAATATTTGAAGAGGAGTGTTTTATCTGAAAATCCTCTCTTCTGATGAAGTAATGTAATAAATGACAGAGAGAGTACTTTATCATTCATGGGTGATTCCTGGGAGATCTGGCACTAAATAATGTGTGGCTCTTTTTTCAGCTTTTTCTTTTTAAACAGATAACCCTTTAATACTTTCTTCAGGTCTATAAAAGTGCCACCTTTAAAGGTAATGTAGAGATCCCTGCATGTATCATTGTTAATATCCATAGTCTGGAGTGATGCTTTTACTCAAGCTCATCAGCAGCTTGAAAAGAGATACACTAGAAACACTTAAATTTAGATGCTTGTAGGACAAACTGAAGCCATGCATCTTTTTCCCTTATCTGAAAAACATTAAATTCACTCGGAGAGTTACACTTCTTCCCTGCTTGGACGTGGCATTTTCCAGGTAGACGTGGAAAAGCTTGTTCAGGCCCTTTGTGTGTGGGGGTTTGGACCATTTTTTTTGTTATCCACGTGCCCTCTGGAGGAGAGCAGTAATAAACCTGTCTCTGGATGTGGTGTGATTTCCTGAAGAAATGACAACTTTCTAGCACTCTGCAGAATTCCAAAATGCTTTTTAGCAACTATAAGTATCTGAAAAGCTCAAGCTCTTTTTTCTCATGTGAAAGAAGTCTTTTACAGTTAATGATGATTTAGTTGTAATTTCAAGAATTACACTCTTCAAGAAGGGTGATTTTTGTTTATGTGAAAGAGTAAAAACACCGTAGTTCTCTGGTATTTGTATATGCAAATTGAGAAACCTGCAGGTGTTTAAGAACATGATCACTCTGGTACCTGTAAGCGCAAATAAGCCTGGTAATTAATTCTATCTGGGCTAAGGAACTGTGGCCCCTTTCCTCTGCTTAAGAAGAGGGCAGCCCTGAAGGACCTGGGCACTGTGTCAGAAACTAAGCATCTCTTTTTCCTGCCACATTTCCAGTTAGTCTGTTTATGAAAATTTTGAACTGTCACTTCAGTCCGCCATATCATGGGAATTGTAGGTTGTTTGTTTGTTTGGGTTTTTTTAATATTATTTTATTCTTACGGTATTTCACCTTTTGACAGTCCATGTTCTGGGGTGTTCTTTCACCTAGTTAAACTAGATTTCAAAAGGTATTTAAAAGATAAATATTAACTTGTTCTGCTGAAAATACAGAGTGATACTGCTATTTTTTGCCTTTATGCCGTTGTTATCAAGATCATATGGTATCTGGTATATGTATGTTGTTTGGGGTTTTTTGTGATTAGCTCCCTGGCCTGAGAAACTACAGGGGACCCTTGAAGTATTTATTTTGTGTACAATATCATGGATGGCTATTACAAACTGCATAAGATACCATAAATGCCTATTATAAACTGCATATTTTTTCTTTAACTAAAATAAAATATATGATAATCTGCATGTAACTGTCAATGGAGTCTTTTATTTCAAGTAGCTTGGGTTTTTTCTTCTTGCAGAAAATGATTTTCTGTTTGTTTTTAAATTTCAGAAATCAATTTACAGCCTTTTCATGTCTGACTACTGGTACTGGAGGTTGATCCCATGCAAAGAAACTGGAAGCTGCAACTGTTTTGCAACAGCCAACCAGTCTAATGAAGAGAAAGAAGAAGATACAAACCATCAGGTTGTGGTGTCAGATATCATGCAGCTTGTGCGAGAGAAGCAGGAGGTGCCGGAAAGCACAGCAGGTGAGAGAAATGTATTTTGAAAATTGTCCAGCTGGCTGCCAAACCGTGTTAAGAAGAGGACTGATGGATTTAAGAATTTTAGCAGTAGCATCTCATCACTAGCAATAAGAGTAAGGCAGGGAGCCCAAATAAAGGAATAGGTGAGTATTCACTTGGAGGATGCTGATGTCACCACAAAAAGAAATGTTTAGTAGCAGCTAATGAAGAATGAAGACCTTTACTCGTGAGGACTGATGCATGTTATAAGAAATTAAAATAATTCCATAAATTAATTGATTAGCAAAAAATAGTCATCCCGAAGAAACCTGACCTACCTTCCTACAGTTTTAAAATCATACTCTAGAGAAACTGCTGAGAAGCAAATACAAAATACCTCTGCACCTTATCACATTGCTTTTGTTGCCATGGTTCACAACCAGAAACCTGTAGTGAGTGCTAGTTAATGGTTACAGGGGTTAAGAATACATTTTTTCCTGTACCATCTGATCTTAATATTTACCCATGCAGAAGGTTGTTGCATTCGTATATGAACTATGTGACCTCTGCGCTGGTACTGGTGCAGATGGTCTGTAATTCTGTAATTTGATTTGGAGTTGCATCTGATAGCAATTGGTCTTTACTAACAAATCTTCATTTCATTTTGTTAAAGAAGTCTTTAAAAAAGCCTTCTAGGTAATTAAAAAATATCTACACGTATTCGTGCAAACCTCTAATCTGGAAAAATGATTCAAAACAGGAAAGGTGAAATTCACTGAAATGCAGTTTTGCATTTAACATACAGTTACAGGGCAGGATATGACTCCTTTGTCATAAAAGGAAAAAAAAAGCTCATTCTTTCAGCCTGGATGAGCTAATGATGTTAGTGCTACTACAGAATGATTCATCTTCTGCTCTGGCTTAACAGGAAGTAGTTATTAGAGTAATCATTTTATTTGTGTTCTGTTGAGATCTCAGCCAGAATATGAGATTTCTTTTGAGGGCAACAAGGAAAGATGCAAAAAAACCCCAAACAAACAATAAAGCCCTGCAGAAATTCCAGAGGAGGATGTCAGGATTGGTCAGAGGGTTAAAAAATATTACTTCTGTGGAAATAAGGAGGGTATCTCTAGACTGCAAGAGAAACATAAGGAACAGCACGCATATTCTGAGTTTCTAGTGGAGATCTTTTTAAGTTGTGGAAGGAGGTGGACGTGCTTATTTTCTTGTTGTCCATATCTAATCAAATAAGAACAAGAAAATGAGAACTTGATTTCTGCAGAGAAGATTTAGACTGAACTGTGCAGATTGTTAAACAGACTCCCTAAAGAGCTTGCACAATCTGTAGCCTGTTCTTAATGAAATCTCTAGTGAAACAAATGACTGCTGGAGTTGAGCTAGGTGTACTTGATTCCATTTTGGTGCTTTAGGCTAGGCTAAGAGATTTCAAGAAGTTTTTTTAGTACAGTGCTTCTGTGGTGGAAGAAGAAACAAGTCCTGGGAAGGCAGGCCTAGAGTATGAAGTCAGAGGAAAGGTAGTTCTGTCTTGTTGGTTGGATGTTACATGATTGTATATGGGAAATTGCTACTCCTTCTCTCCAAAATCAAGTGGAGAGCTGTGTTAGGTTCAGACTAAGGGGGATGTGTGTGTATTTTCTCTTAATGAAACAGTGAATCAATGGTTGACTGGTTGATCTAGAAAGGAAGCTTAGTAAGCTGCATGGATCAGAAAGAAAGCAGTGAAGGTGGACCAGGAACTGAGTGTATATACATACTTCATAGGCACGGGACTACTTACAATAACCTGCATGTACTTGGCTATTCTAATTTCACCTTTTAGCTGTGGCTACTGTTCTTCTGTCACTGAAATCAACAACTGAATTGCAAGCTGTTAATCAAAACTGAAAAGCACTTGACAATACTCTTTATGCCTGGAAAAAGTGGGACATAGTTTAAAAAAACAACAACCGACAAACAAAACCCAAAAAACTGTTTTCTTTTGACTTGAAGAAGAGAACATTGTGTAGAATGGGAAAGGAGCTTTTCCAGAGCTATGAATGAGAAACCTAGTTGCAGATAAATTTCTAGTAAAGTTATTAAATTTTAAGACTAAATTCAGGATGAAAGCTTTTTCTGTGTCATAACTAATAATATTGCTAGTATTGGGGTTTGAATGAATCATTGTGTTTGTAGCCATTTTATTGGGTTTTGATTTGTGATAAATTATTGCTCTTAATTTATGCAATCTGCATGTTAGTATTTTCTGACTTTATCGAGGGACTGCTAAAAAGAATCTGCTCTGAAAAGAATTACAGTGGCATAACATGGTGAATATTTAAAAGGAGCAATTTGTATGCCATGGATGCAGTTGGATAAACAGTTGTTTTGCTCCAGTTCTAATACTTTATCAAATACTTATTTCAGGAAAAGAGGCAAGTATTTTTGTGGTTGGTAAAGAAAGCCATAGTGCTTTGTTCTGTGAAGCTAAGCCTTATAGTCTTCTGGTGGGAAAAGGCAGAAAGACAAATACTGCTACAGAAAATAAACTCCAGCAATGTTGTTGGAGTCTTTTCCCTTTTCTATTTTCAGCTTCTGTTAGCAAATGTGAGGGGTCTTAGTCTCTCATGCAGACTAATAATACTGTAGGATGGAGAGCATCTTGCTGCTCTTCTCAGTTAAACCATATGTTGCTGTTGCTGAAGTTTTAATGCCTTTGTTCCCTCCACAGGAATTCATCTGCTATACTGTTGGTACTATATTGATAGCAATTTTTGTACTGCAATGTTTTCCTAGAAGTTATAATTAATATCAGATCTTTATTGTGTCTATGAGTTTACACACAGATGTTGCATCTCGGAAGGATTAAAAGCCTAGCTTGGAAGCGATAGATGAAGAAACATGCAAAATTGAGCTTGAGGCAGAGCACAACCAAGATGGGAGCACTGTAACATCCAACCAACTTGTATGTGCTTTTGCCTCATTTCAGATCATGTGTATAATACATTCTTCCCCTTCTTGTCTTCAGAAGAGACTGGAAAATGGAAAGGATGGAGACAAGGAAGACAGTCATGAGTCTTTAAAAATAAAAAAAAAGGAATTTAAAATCCAGTATTTCTGTAATTTCTCAGTTTCTGTTATGTTGTTTTACCTGTTTGGGGTTGGACTTCAGGAGTGCTGTGCTTGGAGGCTGTTTACGTAACAACAGGGGTTTTTCTTGAATGGGGCTTTTCTACTCTGGAAACGTTCCCCTTCAAATGGTTGATACCTTTTCTTTGTTTGATTTTTTTCCTCCTTCAGTTCAGATCTGTTTGGAAAATAGTTTTTTCACACAGGGTTTTTTAGCCTCCTGCCATGATGCTAAAACAATAGGGAAGGAGAGGAAGCCTTTTGTGGTTTCAAGATTTGCTAGTGTGATGTCTTGGGACCTGTAATTGCTGATGTTGCAGCAAACACCCATGAGGATGCTACAGTCAAAGTTTTTACAGAAATAAGGGGACTACCATGACTCTGTGCAGGTTTTGAGGAATCCAAGGATACCAGGTGGCTGCTGACTGAAGTCTCCCTGGTGCAAACTTACCTGGGAAGAAAACTTTTTCTTTCTACCATGAGTAGAAAAAACTTTAAACCATTTTAAATATTAAAATGGAGTCTTTTTACCATTTTACATGATTTTTAGGATTTTTGCATGAGAAATTACAAGGTAGCTGAAAAGACAGCTGAGTGACTGAGATGTGCCAATTCTAACACTTGTAACAGTGCTGCAAAACACACCATCATCTGTTGCACTTAGGCACTTGAAATGCTCATCTGTTACATTCACATGCTCTTGGAAACAAATGTGCTTAGTATCATTTCAAAATGTTAAATTGCATTGTTTTCCATACATAAACACCTTTTGGGCACTGCTCAGTGGTGTTACTGAAGGTGACAGCTTTGAATTATATACCTGCTACAACATCACTATCTGGACCAGTGTGGTTGGGTTAACATTATCAAGACCACTGATGACCCAGAACCTGCATTAGAGGGGGGAAAAAACTAATAACATGCTGTCTCCCCAACATTTGTACATCCTGCTAACTCCACGTATTCTGAACCCAAAGTATAACTTCAGTTATACTTATAACCCTTTGCTTCCACTAGTCACAACTGTATAAATATAAGATTTCAGTAGTAATGTATGAGGGAAACATTGTAGGCGTTCATTGTTATAATAATCATAGAATTGTCTAGGTTGGAAGGGACCTATAAGATCATCTAGTCAAACCATCAACCTCACTTGGATAAAAAACCATCACTAAACCATGTCTCTAAGCACTACATCTACCTGCCTTTTAAATATCTCCAGGGAAGGTGCCTCAACCACTTCCCTGGACAGCCCATTCCAATGCTTAATAACCCTTTCCGTGAAGAATTTTTTCCTAATATCCAATCTTGACCTCCCTTGGTGCAACTTGAGGCCGTTTCCTCTTGTCCTGTTGCCTGTGACTTGGGAGAAGACACTGACCCCCACCTCTCTACAGCCTCCTTTCAGGGAGTTGTAGAGAGGGATAAGGTCTCCCCTCAGCCTCCTTTTCTCCAGGCTGAACAACCCCAGCTCCCTCAGCCTCTCCTCATAAGACTCATAATTCCTCCAGACCCCCACCATACTTTTTCAAATTAAGTGGCTTTTCAGAAGAACAGTAGTTAATGCTATTTGGAACAAGTCCATTCCTTAATGTCTACCAATGCAACTTTTAAAAAATCTTAAATAAAAATCTGAAACTTAAAGTGGTATCTTGGAAGCTGCTTTTATTGGTAGCTAAAAGAGTGCCATTTCTGGGGAGAAGTCCTCCATTTCTGCAATGTATTTGCAAAGTTCCTTGATTCTTGGAGCTGGTTTGTGTTCTCTGAGAGGCTTTATCATACTCAGTATCTCATTAGAAATTTAATTTTAATTTGCAAAGCTGTGTACATTGCAGCAAACCTCAAGTAACAGCTTGAACGAAAAGCTTTTTTCCGGGAATTACTTACAAACTAGATGAATACAGCTAGCAGGTATATGTAAAAAATGAGGCTATGAATATTATACCAAGTGCTTTTGATGAGATAGTTTGCATACTCAAAAAAAAAATATTAAAATGTCAAGTTAAGACCAAAATTTGTGAGCCAGTTGGAGATTTCTTCAGTGTTAGAATTCTGTATGTAACAAGACCGCTTTTTTTCAATGGGAGTGACACGAGCGTGCTGTCAGCTGATTATCATCGGTACAACTTCTGTGGAACGAAGATGGCATTATAGATTTCTCAGCCTGTCTGTGTGGATGCTGAATAGCCCGTGACCTTTTTTGCCTTTAAAAACAAGCCATCTAGAGCAGGAGTCCCTAAGCTGTAATATACAAGCCACTTAGTGATACGTGGTCCAGCACAGAGCTGGGAGCTATTGCTGTCCCTGGTGGTATCTGTCATAATGCTCAAGGACAGGGGGGGTGTGGGGAATTATGATTTATTTTCTTTTTTATGAACATAGAACTGGCATCAGCGTAACTGTTGGCAGAGAAAATTATTTGTTTTGCTGTATGCTTCTCTTCGTCTGCTTGGTGGCAGTAGGTTGTCCTCAAAGGATGGGCTGGATTTTACTGTGGGAGCTATAAGTATATCCGTGCTGAGCTTTTTGCTTTGTACTAGTAGTTTAATTGATGTGAATTGCATGTCCAAGTAAGACACAGCAGATACTACGTGTACACAGTTAACATTTTTCAGTGTTCAAGGTTATTTGCTTACAGTGGAACTCAATTTTATAAATACATGTCTTTACAGACCTATTCCTTTACTCTCTGCTGTAGGACTGGTATGAGTCTCAGCATCTGTTTATGAGACAATATTTTTATATGTTAGTTAAAAGAGCTGCTTTTTATTGAAACTGAATTTCTACTGAAGGAATTTGGCAAAATCTCACGAGTTTAACTCCTCAAAATGAGACATGTTTAAAGCTAATTAGAATAATCTATCTAACATCAGGGAAAGGAGAACCTTCGCATAGTAAACCTCATCTGTATTATGTTGCTGCTTCAAGTAACAGAGCAATGAAATCCCAGCTTGATTAAAACCAGTAGGAGTCTTGTCAGGATTTTCATCTTAAGACTTTTAAGCTATGCAGGTTAACCAGCCTCTTAAATGAAATTAATATTAAATGTCTTACTCTAATTCCTTCTTTCCTGGGAATTACAGCAAATATGGAATATATAAAAATAACTTCTTGTTCAGCTAGTAGCATTTAGTTCAAGAAGTTAGAGCAGAAAAGCTCCATTAGTGTAAAAAGGCATTGCCAGCTAAAAATGAGCTATGGAGAGGTATTTCAGTAATGTCAGCAATAAAATTCAGAGTGTGTGTATGTAGGTGCGCACATATATATGTCTGTAATTCTGTGCCACACTTGATGAATTTTCATTTCAACTGCTGTTTGCTTTCCTGCATGTTGTGGGTATTTCATACAGTAACAGAGAAAGAATACAGCTTAAAAAAAAAAAAAAAAGAAAAAGGATATTTTCAGGAAACAGTGCTGCATGAAATTGCTGTTATTAGCTGCTAGCCACTAAGATAAAGTCGAAGAACCTATGGTATCATCTGCAGATATAGTGAAGGCATGAAAGCATTTTTAAATTTTTCTTCAAAGTTCCCTGAACCTAACTGAGAAAGATTTTTAGGAAGATGTTCCAAGTAGTGTCTGCTGCAATGGCTTATACTGTCCATCACAACTTTTAATGGTGTATTAGTGTATTGGAAAGACCTTTGCTGCACCTCCTACTTTTTCCCTGTTTTCTGTTGTAATAAGCAGCCCAGCCCCAGCATTTGTTATTTTTTTTTCCCCTTTCTATTCTCCCATTTCCTAGAGAGTCTTTTGCTTTTCAGAAAGAGTTTGGCTGGGGCTTCCTGTTAGCTGTGAGAGCATGTGAACCTGGGAGGTGTAGCTGGAGCTCTGCCAGCCTGACTGTCTGCCTTCGTTTCCCTGCCTGGTCTGTGCTTTGAGAGCTCCTTGCCCAGGGAGAGGCAAACACCAATGATCTGCACAAAGCAGCAAGGACTTTTTAAGATTAAGTTAGGGAGAAGGTATATCTGCTTTGTTCTGCATGGTGTTCAGAACGCTTTCATGGTAAGATGTGGTGCATGTAAACTGAAAGTTGGATTTTCCTCAAATAGTGGCATTGTTATGTTGCGTAGGGAGGTATTCAATTATTCTCTAGTAACATTAAGCTAGTAAAAGTTAACACAACTTTCTTGGGTTTACATATTTTAATATTATGTATTTATAGATGTCCTTTTGTTTATAACGTACTTGAAATATATCGCCATTTAATCAGAAGAGAAAGCAATAACATTTAGGTATTAATGTTTTCATTTATTAATGAAAATTAATAGCTTTTGTGGTACCTCTGAATGTAATGAATGTTTCTCTTTTGATTTAGATCACGCTTCACTTTTCAGATATTCTCCACGCAGGATGAAACATCAGATGCTTGCTGAAACTAAAGTAGGAAAGCTTTGTCAGTTCTGTTTAGTCCCTGACACGAGTACCTTTGTGCCTCAGGTGGCTCCAAAGAAATTGGAAAAGTGCCTAAGCAGCAGTGTAATTGAAATTCAGAGGGGGTTATATGTCTAACTTGTTTAGGCATTCTGTAAATCCCATTTTTCTGTATCGGTAGGCACTGGATATCTTTGTAAACCTGCTTGATTAGAATACCTAAACAGGGAAAAAACAAACTCTATTATAGAAAGTGACATATTCTTCTGACAGGGTAATGCATGACCTTAGACTTCTCATGCCTCTGATGTGCCCCTCACTCCGGTGGAATGAAAAGCAGTCGCATGGCAAGTTTAGCATTCTTCCTTCCTTGTTGCCTCCTCTGCTTCTGTAAGGGCAGATCCCTTACTGGATTTGGCACTCGCTCCTAAGGCCATGAAGATGGAGAAGCTGTGAATGTAAACATTGCCCTGCATAGGTGCAATGGAAACCCTCTGAGCTACAAGGTTTCACATGCTGCTTTCATATCATCTCAGCATCACCTACAGATCTGTAGGGTAAAAAGTGGTGGGGGTTAGATTGACTCACTGGCTTCCCGCTGGACCGTTTGTCATGGAAATGAATTGCTTTGCCTCTGTTCTAGTCAATGCCCAGATTAGATGTTGGGTTCAGTTGTTGCCTCTGGCACTGAGGAATTACTCAGGGCTGTTCCATGAAAATGCACAGGTTTGCTGGGGTTAATCAATGCACACTCTTTGAGTATTTAAAAAGTTAAACCGTCACTATATATGAGGAGGGAGCTTTGATAACGGAAATATTGGAAGATAATGAAATAAATTATTTAATTTTTTTTCAAGCCTTTTTTTTTTTTTTTTGCATTTTTCTATGGCTACAACAGGTGTTTATGTCCACAAGGAAGGTGCATAGAAATCTTCCTACCACTGAAAACAGACAGCTCTCTAGGAACACCTTTTGTTCATTATTCAGGCACAAACTGCAGACTGGATGCATACTGATATGACTGGATTACTTTGCTGTTGAAAATGGTGCTGTTTTAGAGTTGACTAGAATAGGTCAAACAGCTGGCTGTCCAGAGGAAAAACCTTTTCCTCCTGCTAAAGATACAGTGTTTGTTTTAATTGCTAGAGGCTAAAGAGGGTTTATTTAATTTGGACATGTAATTTAAGTTCCTTAGTGAGCAGTTTTATTTTCTCAGCTTATCAGATCTGCCTAAGCCTATTTGTTGATCATAAGGTTCTAGAAAAATTGTGATTCTTTAACATTATTTATTGCACATGATTAGATTATTGCTTGCAGTCTTAAAATGTCATCTAAACTAATTATTGGACAAACTAATGTATTTTCCATTGACCATTACTAAACAATTTTTTATGTAGCGAGGTGGAGGGAAATAAATTTGATGCTGCATCTGGAGTCTGTCAGTTTAAGCTGACTGCTGCCAAATTTCTGTGACCTGTTTTGCAAAGGCTTACCTGGGGAAATGTACTTTTGCTAATTACTATGTGTGTGGAGGAAGGGAAGGCTCTGTGGTAGCCCTGCAGCACACATGACTTCCATCCAAGGACCGTCTTGGGGCAGAACAGCTACGCTGAAAATGATGGATTGACTCGGTTTCTTTTAAGGAAAGCAGCAGTGGAAAATAAACTGCCTGGGATTAACTGCTGCCAAGGAGACCTGTCCAAAAGGTGAAGGTTCCAGGGAAACCACACCAGTGTTGGTTCTGCTGAGGTTTCTAGGAGCTGGGGAGCAGGTCCTTGAACAAACAGGCAGTCTTGACAGCATCTATTTCCAGTAAGGTGCGTGGATACATGCATAACATTGTTAGTGTGCTGAGAAGGTATTGGAGACCTCTGTAATGCAGCTGGGACTTTCCAAAAAATCCAGTTGGAACAAGGCTGATGGGCCTAAAGTGGAGTGAGTTCTTTTAACGCTGCCTGAAGTTCTCTTCACTAGCACTCTGTGCTAAGAAGAGGTTTTTTCCAAGAGAAATCCTGGAAGTTTCTTTTTCCACATAGGCAGGGCTTGCAGTCAGAGGAGTAGGGGAAAATAATACAGCAAAAATGCCCCATTACACATGTTAAGGGAGCTTTTTTTGGTTCTTTTCCCCCTCCCTATTACTGCTTATTTTGAGAAACACCGCTCATTTTAGAACATATACTGTATGTTCAAGAATTATACTAAATATATAGAAATTTGCTGTTCCATCTGTGCGCGTAGTATGCTTTTGTGTAATTCCAGCTCTGTGCAATAGCACAATATGGTGTGTCACATACTCTGCATATTGCATTCAGAATGTCATCCGCGCCTGCCCTTTTCACTGTTGCAAACCACATTTACCTAGGAAGGCTATAAATGAGATTCAAGAAGATACTGCAATGGCATATGTGTGCGCAGCCAGGACTGATCCCAAAGGGAGCAGCTGGGTTGCTTTCCCATTTTAGTAACTGGTGGGACTCTAGCAGGGGTGCTGGGCTTATTTTTGTTCACCGTACTGCAAAGGAAGTGACTCACCTGCAGCACATGGGAGAGAGCAGTGTTTGGGGGAATTTGATAGCATTTAGGTGTAAGTCCAAGAGGGTGCCCCTCATTTTCTTCAGAATTCCTTCAGTAGTTTTTTTCTGGTGAGGATTGAGCTACGTGGAGTTGAAGGGTGCCTTTGACTTTACCCAGAGCTGCTGCCTTCCTGAGAAGGCATGGCATGTGCCATGCTTGGCATGCGTCCTGCTTGACAAACCTGATCTCCTTCTATGATAAAGTGACCTGCTTGCTGGATGAAGGAAAGGCTGTGGGTGTTGTTTATCTGGACTTCAGCAAGGCCTTCAATACAGCCTCCCACAGTATCCTCCTGGAGAAACTGGCTGCCCATGGCTTGGATGGGAATACTCTCCACTGGGTTAAAAACTGGCTGGAGGGCCGGGCCCAGAGAGTGGTGGTGAATGCCTGGGGGTGTTGGTCGACTGTTGGCTGAACATGAGCCAGCAGTGTGCCCAGGTGGCCAAGAAGGCCAACAGCATCCTGGCCTGTATCAGGAACAGTGTGGTGAGTAGGACCCGAGAGGTGATTGTCCCCCTGTACTCGGCACTGGTGAGGCCCCACCTCGAGTGCTGTGTCCAGTTTTGGGCCCCTTACTACAAAAAAGACGCTGAGGTGCTGGAGTGGGTCCAGAGAAGGGCAACAAAGGTGGTGAGGGGTCTGGAGAGTAAGTCTTATGAGGAGAGGCTGAGGGAGCTGGGGTAGTTCAGCCTGGAGAAAAGGAGGCTGAGGGAAGACCTTATCACTCTTTACAACTCCCTGAAAGGAGGCTGTAGGGAGGTGGGGGTCGGTCTCTTCTCCCAGGTTACAGGTGATAGGACAAGAGGAAACGGCCTCAAGTTGCACCAGGGGAGGTTCAGATTGGATGTCAGGAAAAAGTTTTACACTGAAAGGTCCTTAAGCATTGGAATGGGCTGCCCAGGGAAGTGGTTGAGGCACCATCCCTGGAGATATTCAAAAGACGAATAGACGCAGTGCTCAGGGATATGGTTTAGTGTTGGTTGGTGGTGTGTGGGTATGGTGGTGGGGGGTTTTGTTTGGTTGTTTGGTTGGTTTGTTTGGGTTTTTTTTACAGTTGGACTAGATGATCTTAAAGGTCCCTTCCAACCTAGGCGATTCTGTGATTCTGTGATTCTATGCTCTTGAGCTGCTACGTGTGTCCAATATACACCTTGCTGATCTTCACAGAAGGCAGGATGGTCAGCTTTATGCAGGCAGGATACAGAGGTGTCGGGGTTCCCAACATACATTGTAGTGAGGAGGTTGGAGCACTTGCCCAGAAAAAAGAGAGTGCTCTTAGGTTTCTTCCTCAGCCTAGAGGGCTGGGGGAATGTCCAGCTGATCGGCTGCTGGGCTCTTCCTGAATGAAGACAGTGTCTTGAAGGAGTCAAGATTCGCTAGACCAGAGGGGATGGTAGCAAGGGGAAACTCGGCTCCCTGCTGACTGAGTGAGGCCCTAACTTGTGAAATGGGAGTCTTGAGTTTTGCTCTCTGTTTCCAATAGCATTTATACATAATCACTTGATATGCAATGCATAATCAGTGATTGGAGTAGGGATCTTGTTACTCATCTGATTGCATTTTAAAAGAAGGAATTGTGTAGATGTCAGAAGCCAAGCAAGGGCTGTGATTGTGAACCCCAGTCATGATGTGTGCCTTTCAGCAGGCACATGAAAGATGAGGCTGAGCTGCCCCTCTGTCATATTCTTTGGCTTGTTAGTTAGAGTCTGCTGGAAATGTGGATTGTCCTGTGTTCCTCTCAAAAGGCCTCAATTCTTTTTGTGCTCCGTTCAAGGAATGTAGAGCCCAGTAGATTCCATTATGGACAGTAAATGCTGCGTATCATTACCCAAAGTCCTTTGGGATCCTTCTTAGCATTTAATAAGTCCACATGTGATCATCTGGTTCTCCGTGAAGTTTTGAAGAACTTCAGCTTGGTCTGATCTGGCTGGCTGTTAGTCACTGTTGTTTGGTTTGTTTGGTTTCTTTTTGTTTGAGGCTTTTTTTTTTTCTAACTCTGTATAATTGTTTAACAAACAGGGAAAATAAATTTAAAGCACAAAAAGGTGTATAACAGACCTTAATTGTATGAACTTGGAGATTCTATGAATAATTTTCTGGCAAAATTCCTGTCAAACTGGTGCTGTTAGCCCAGCGTATGTAATGTTCTTAGAAGATACAATAGAAATATTTTGTCTCCAAATGACAACCAGAAGTCACTGCTATCCTTTTATGCATCTTTTTGTTGGATTTGTTTTCCTTGTGGAAAGGAAAATTTTGTTCTTTTCAGTTCTAGTTTTGCAGTGACTGGGATGCAGAAGTATCCAGAGATAGATACCAAAGTATTTTCTGCTACTGTGCCTGGCCCTTTAATCTCTTTTAAGAAATTGAATCTTGCCCTTCCATGCCCAGTAGATGTTGCTGTTGAATCAATAACATCCAAAGAGAACAAGGGAGAAAAAAAAAAAAGAAAAAAGCTTTCAGAGCTCAGAAGGTGTGGTAAATATTCAGGTATCTTATCCAGAGAAAAGAGGTCTAATTTAGAAAAAAAAAAATAAAACTGCAGTGCCTATAGTATTTTCATTTAAATATATCAGCTTGACAGTTTGCAGCATAAATGAGAAGTAAGCACTGTATGTGTAACTTTGAGTTATAGGTTTAATGTCCTGTGAAAGAACTACAATGAAAGGAGATTTTTTACCTTGCATCTCCATTATGGTTTTACTAAATATCAGTATTTTTTTACACTTATCCTAAGAAGCATAAATCATGTCAGTCATGGTGGTATCTCTATAGCACAATACAATTTTGTGAAGCTATGCCATATGATAAGAATAGTCATTCCTATAGCCTCTCCAAGTCAGCATTGTTCCTTGGAAGCTGGGGCCTTGTCAAGCTGTTGGAGCACCTTTTAAGATGAAAACCCATGATACAGGGTGGGTTTTGCCTGCTTTTATTGAAGGAGACAAAGCCCCCTTCAACAGGGAGGCAGGTCACTTTTGGGGGAGGAGACTGAAAGGGGATAAAGAGGAAAACATTTAAAGGTGGTGTGTTCCCTTTAGCAGCACCTGTTCAATAAGGTTATGTGTAGAGGAAGCTTTTTTAAATTATTTTTTAATGTAGCCTGGTCTTCTAACAGAGTTTGAGGGATAGTTATTGATCAGAAAATATGTATGAATGAAATGTTGCGTAAAGTAATCTCACTGCTGAATTTTTTTCCCTGTTATATGGGAAAACATCTGCAGCTATTGGTTTCCTTGGAAACAAATTCACTGCAAAAGCTGCACTGAACCTGTCAATTTTACTGCATTTGAGAACAGTTTAACATGCACACTTGGACCTTTTTACTGCATTTGTTTCTCAAATGGTGTTTCATTTATGCTGTACTGGCATAAAACACCTGATCAAAGGACATGTACAACATGCTTTGGGTTTCGGACAGAACAACAAGAAAGGTTGGTATTTACAAGCCTAAACATGGACTCTGTGTGTGTGTATATCTATATATTTACTTACAGACAGCATCTAGTTTTTTGAATGCTTATTTTTAAAGTCTTGCCTTTTAAAGCTCAGTGCTATTGTTTGCATATTGTTGCAGTCTTAGCTGTTATATGGAGTTGGAGATCAGAGAGCTGCTGAAAGGAATTGCTGGTACATTTGCCTCGTAATAGGATTTTGGCAGGACATTGATTTTATTTGTAGTTTAATTAATTCAATATGGGATACATGTATGTGTTCTCACAGATTAGTATTCTTCTTCTGGCTGTGAAAGGAGTATGATTTCATATATTGTGTGAGATGATTTTAGTGATGCTTCAACTGCTCAAGCCAAAAACAAATCTGTGCAACAGTGTGGTTGTATAATTATATCAGACAGAATTAATTTAAAACTTACTTGCAGTATTGTACTTTAAGAAAGAGAAGTTCTGTTAAGCAAGTATTGCATAATAATTAGATTGATTGTTTTTCAGCAGGTATGTTTAACATAGCTTCACGTGTATACCTGGGTCTCAAGTACATGAGGTCAAAGTCACATTTGTGACTGTCTTTCTGTTAGTGAAATGGTTTCCCATACGTATTGGAAAAATAACATATAGTAATGAGAAGACTAGGTTGTATAGAAAAACACTTTTAACACATGTTGACAAAACACTGGCTGTAGCTTGTCAAATATTAGAGAGACATCTGGCAGTGATTCTGTGGTGGGATTGCTTGCTTAAATAGGCTTTAAAATGTTTCAGAAACTCCTTTTCTTCTCTAAAAGGAGGCAGCTGTACACATGAAATTATATATAAGTTAAGTCACTAGGCCCATTGCATTTGGGATTTTATTCATGAGTATTAAATGACCTTTAAATCTGAGACCTTACTGTGTTCCCCGTGTTGCCTGTCATTGCAGAGGTATATCTTTCTAAAGAGCTGTCTCTTTAGAAAAGACTTGAAGTGAAATTTTTATGGACTTCCTTTTGTTACTGTTTGGTTTAGGTGCTCGAAATTACTAATATTACATAGGTCCATGTGTTCTGTGTATACAAACCGAGCCTATTTGGGGGTTGGGGAGTTGGGGAGAGCAGGCAGATACTGTCTTTTCCATGAGAAATGAGTCTTTAGTTAAGTACTTTTTTGCAAATGTCAGGGCGAGTCAAAGGAAAGGGATAGAAGTCAAGTGAAAGAATTACTTGTATGTCAGCTGTTATTCTTGATCTATTTTCTGAACCCTATACTACCCTTAGAAAATTAATACAAAAATATTTATTCTGTTTTAAAACAAACATTGCAGTTCCTTGAACCACATGCTGCCTAATCCCGTGAAAGCGATAAAATTAAAGTTAAGCCATCTAATAAGATAACTACTTCTACTTTTTGAGACCTGTTTACCTGCAAGCTATTACTACACCACTGCTGATTACTCTAAAGACATCCCATTTGCACATACATGTGACAGTGAAGAGAAATCTGATGTTTAGAAAAATGAAATAGAGTAACAGTTTTTATGAGTAACATTGTGTTATGGAAAACTTTTGGATAGTTGAAGAATATCTGACTTCTGTATTTGATAACATCATTTCAAACTTTGTTTGTGAGGGGCTTTACTTTTAGGCATTTCTTTAGTTTTACCCATTACAGCCTTCCAGCCAAAGGATCCAACTGTGCCAGTATCCACACACGCAAAGGTGACTATTTCCTTAATACCTTATGCTGTTTCTCTAAAGAGTTGGTCAAGATCTTGAAGTAAGTAAATGGCTCCTAGGGGGATGCTAGTGCAGATCAGTCTTCAGGGGGCAAAGAGACTTTTCCTCTTGTGTGTGTTGCTGTGATATAGCTAAAGTTTCAAGTCAAGCCTCCCGGTGCGTGGTACCTGGCATAGTCAAGGCTCCTCTACATGCTGCCCTTTGGAATCACACCTTTTAAATTATATTTCATAATTCTAGCCTCCCTGTTCTCTCTGCTGCTCGTTTGTGCTCTGCTGATACATTGACATTATTCATCTCTGAAAATGCTCTGCCTCTTGGGTGCACAGGTGGGAATAGTGAAGACGATCAAAATGTTCTCCTTCAGCGATCGAGGCATTGCATGAAGTGTAAAGAAACATGATTGGTCCATTATGCATCGGTTGTCTTGGAAGGGAGCATACGGTGCCATAATTCTTTCTTTCCTTTAGGTCCCTTCCAGGCCTAACACCCTGACAATAGTCATGCAGAAGCATTGTGTGCCATGACAAATATATGACTGTGCACAGCGAACTAGTGTGAGATTCAGTGGTTTTTGTCTGATACGTTCATATTTTTTTTTCTTTATTTTCTGGGAAATATTTGTGTACTTCTGAACTTTTTTATTAAGTAATAATTTTTTTTTAGCATTGTCGTAAATAACATCTGACTGGAGCTGAACCAAAACCAGCATTGTAGATATGCCCTTTGAATTACCACATCCAAGTTGTGCAACTGTGTTTGAGTAGGCGTTCCCCTACTGAGATTTCGAGGAAACTGTTCAATCCTGATGCAGTAGTTATATCTGATGAGTAAACACAGATGGTAAGTGGCAGAATTGCGGGACAGGATGGCACTGACATTCTGCTGAGCCTCTGGGGGAGAGCTGGCAGCTGAAGGAGCGAGTCATTTTCAGCCTGTTGAAACTGAGAAGAACTTCTCTTTGTAAAGAGAAGAACTTCTGAGAGCAAAACTTTGCAGAAAGAAACTTGAAGAACTTGAGACACATGTCTGTGAGCATATCCCTCTGTGTTAATCTTTGTAGATTGATGGAGCCAGCTTTTGTTTGTGGTTGAGTTTGACTTAATTCAAAAGACATTTTTTTAAAGTATCCAGACATTATAAAGCTTAAAAAATTATTTGAACCATGCAACCTCTTATGTGTAATAGATGGTTTGCCAAAAAGTACTTTTAAAACTGCATTTTAAAGGCAAAGAAGGTGAAAATAAACAGCATTGCATTAAGCTTATCACTGACAAAAGAATCCTTGTTACGGATTGGAATTAGCGGTAAGAGTGAAGGCAGGAAAACAAGAAAAAACAACAGCAGAGCATAATCAAAATAACATGGAAACATATACATAGATGCTTACATTTTTCTTTCAAAAGCAGTAACTACTCAGGACCGCTGTCCTTCAAGAAAACTAACACTTTCACAAGCCCATTTAAGGAAAAATTCAATCTTTCTGTTTCAAGAAAGCGTGAGATGGCAGTTTGGATGTGGCTTACAATGTAAAGAAGCCTAGATGACGTTTTCCTTTCTGAGAGCTTTACCATAATAAAGGCAGAGAAACTATAAACTGAAGAGCCATCATTTTTCCTCATCTAGTGAGGGATTGTACAGACCAGTTCCCAGGAAAGATCAATTTCATGTGGCTAGTTTAGGAAGTAATGTCTCCTGTGAAGAATATGTAATGGAAAAAAATTATGGGACCTGAAAGTGCGCACTATTTCATATTCTAATTAAAAAACCCCAAATCATTGTGAACGGGACATAACAATTTTTGGTTGTCGAGAAATGAAGTCTGCACAAACCTTTTTTTTCAGAGGCATTTTTTTTTCCCTACCTGGAATCTCCTGCCACTTTTGACAAGGTCTGACCTGCTCTTTCTCTCCTGTATTAAACATCCATCAACGCAAATAACCAGACTAAGAAAATCATGCTATTTTATTTACTGAGGATTGTATGCAATGAAATAAATGAGGGAATTGGCCTGCTAAGGAAACATACACAGAGAAATTTTCAAGCTCTGTCATGAAAGACACAAAGGCATCATTGAAGGACCCGTGGTGAGGGCGAGCGTTCTGCAGCAAGACTGAGACCTTGTTTGGGATTTGGCCTCTTTGGCTGCAGTCTAAATACCCTCCTGATTGTTGGAAATGATTTTTCTATTCCGGGTGCTTTTTGAGACTTCTTAAATATTCCTGCTCTGCATCAAGACGAAGCCAAGTCCTTTAACGGTACTTTTGAGGGTGCAGTCCAGCAGGGAGGCCAGCACCCAGCAAAGAGACTTTTCCTCTTGTGTGTGTTGCTGTGATATAGCTAAAGTTTCAAGTCAAGCCTCCCGGTGCGTGGTACCTGGCATAGTCAAGGCTCCTCTACATGCTGCCCTTTGGAATCACACCTTTTAAATTATATTTCATAATTCTAGCCTTCCTGTTCTCTCTGCTGCTCGTTTGTGCTCTGCTGATACATTGACATTATTCATCTCTGAAAATGCTCTGCCTCTTGGGTGCACAGGTGGGAATAGTGAAGACGATCAAAATGTTCTCCTTCAGCGATCGAGGCATTGCATGAAGTGTAAAGAAACATGATTGGTCCATTATGCATCGGTTGTCTTGGAAGGGAGCATACGGTGCCATAATTCTTTCTTTCCTTTAGGTCCCTTCCAGGCCTAACACCCTGACAATAGTCATGCAGAAGCATTGTGTGCCATGACAAATATATGACTGTGCACAGCGAACTAGTGTGAGATTCAGTGGTTTTTGTCTGATACGTTCATATTTTTTTTTCTTTATAGTGTGAGATTCAGTGGTTTTTGTCTGATACATTCATATATTTTTTTTCTTTCTGGGAAATATTTGTGTACTTCTGAACTTTTTTATTAAGTAATAATTTTTTTTTAGCATTGTCGTAAATAACATCTGACTGGAGCTGAACCAAAACCAGCATTGTAGATATGCCCTTTGAATTACCACATCCAAGTTGTGCAACTGTGTTTGAGTAGGCGTTCCCCTACTGAGATTTCGAGGAAACTGTTCAATCCTGATGCAGTAGTTATATCTGATGAGTAAACACAGATGGTAAGTGGCAGAATTGCGGGACAGGATGGCACTGACATTCTGCTGAGCCTCTGGGGGAGAGCTGGCAGCTGAAGGAGCGAGTCATTTTCAGCCTGTTGAAACTGAGAAGAACTTCTCTTTGTAAAGAGAAGAACTTCTGAGAGCAAAACTTTGCAGAAAGAAACTTGAAGAACTTGAGACGTATGTCTGTGAGCATATCCCTCTGTGTTAATCTTTGTAGATTGATGGAGCCAGCTTTTGTTTGTGGTTGAGTTTGACTCAGTTCAAAAGACATTTTTTTAAAGTATCCAGACATTATAAAGCTTAAAAAATTATTTGAAATTGAAGCCCATGCAACCTCTTATGTGTAATAGATGGTTTGTGACATTATAAAGCTTAAAAAATTGTTTGAAATTGAAGCCCATGCAACCTCTTATGTGTAATAGATGGTTTGTCAAAAAGCACTTTTTAAACTGCATTTTCAGTATCCAGACATTATAAAGCTTAAAAAATTGTTTGAAATTGAAGCCCATGCAACCTCTTATGTGTAATAGATGGTTTGTCAAAAAGCACTTTTTAAACTGCATTTTCAAGGCAAAGAAGGTGAAAATAAACAGCATTGCATTAAGCTTATCACTGACAAAAGAATCCTTGTTACGGATTGGAATTAGCGATAAGAGTGAAGGCAGGAAAATAAGAAAAAACAACAGCAGGGCATAATCAAAATAACATGGAAACATATACATAGATGCTTACATTTTTCTTTCAAAAGCAGTAACTACTCAGGACCGCTGTCCTTCAAGAAAACTAACACTTTCACAAGCCCATTAAAGGAAAAATTCAATCTTTCTGTTTCAAGAAAGCATGAGATGGCAGTTTGGATGTGGCTTACAATGTAAAGAAGCCTAGATGACATTTTCCTTTCTGAGAGCTTTACCATAATGAAGGCAAAGAAACTATAAACTGAAGAGCCATCATTTTTCCTCATCTAGTGAGGGATTGTACAGACCAGCTCCCAGGAAAGATCAATTTCATGTGGCTGGTTTGGGAAGTAATGTCTCCTGTGAGGAATATGTAATGGAAAAAAATTATGGGACCTGAAAGTGCGCACTATTTCATATTCTAATTAAAAAACCCCAAATCATTGTGAACGGAACATAGCAATTTTTGGTCGTCAAGAAATGAAACAGTTGTAATTGTCTGCACAAGCCTTTTTTTCAGAGGCATTTTTTTTCCCTACCTGGAATCTCCTGCCACTTTTGACAAGGTCTGACCTGCTCTTTCTCTCCTGTATTAAACATCCATCAACGCAAATAACCAGACTAAGAAAATCATGCTATTTTATTTACTGAGGATTGTATGCAATGAAATAAATGAGGGAATTGGCCTGCTAAGGAAACATACACAGAGAAATTTTCAAGCTCTGTCATGAAAGACACAAAGGCATCATTGAAGGACCCGTGGTGAGGGCGAGCGTTCTGCAGCAAGACTGAGACCTTGTTTGGGATTTGGCCTCTTTGGCTGCAGTCTAAATACCCTCCTGATTGTTGGAAATGATTTTTCTATTCCGGGTGCTTTTTGAGACTTCTTAAATATTCCTGCTCTGCATCAAGACGAAGCCAAGTCCTTTAACGGTACTTTTGAGGGTGCAGTCCAGCAGGGAGGCCAGCACCCAGGGCAGAATAGCAAGTAGCCTTAGGGGGGACATATCTGCTGGAGGTGGGCCATTCAGCCAGACCAACCACAAAGTGAGTTTTCCCATGTCTTCAGTGAGTTTTTATTGCACTATTTCCTTTTCTGAAAAGGGAACAGCTTTCTGTCAGCCTGAAGCTCCAGCGAATGCTATATTTTAAAAGATGTACAAGTGGAAAAGGGCAGTCAAATTTTAAGATATATCCTGTTATAAAAAAGTTCCGAATTGAAGTTGACATCCTTCTACTCTGTCCTTTATCTGTGATAAAACTTGTCAGCCTGTTCTTCAGGGGTAAGCACTTCAGATTTATTCTGTGCAATCAAACTGAATGGTCCTGGAAATACCCTACTTTTTTTATTCTGAGTACTTTTTAGATCGCCGATTAACAATTACAAGTGACAGTTAAATATCACATTTTGTTACAGAGTAATTTCCTGAGAATATTTTAAATTAGCCCTGACTCTTGAACCTGCTAAAATTTTACGTGTACGGCTAGTTCTTTTGAAAGAGTGATTTTTACAAAGTAAAATAAAATCGCCCTGACTCTTGAACCTGCTAAAATTTTACATGTATGGCTAGTTCTTTTGAAAGAGTGATTTTTTACAAAGTGGGGCATGTAATAAAATTTGGACTTTTTTTAATGCTCCAAATCTGAACACACACAAAAAGGGACTGATTTCAAGTCTAATACTTTTTAGAAGACCTCAAGAGTTGGAGCTTTACAAAATGTTGGACAGATGTTTTTTGGGGCAAGAAATTAATTTTATGATTCCTCACCCTGTATTTCCTTTGAAAAGAAAACCACCGTGACAAGAGAAGACAAAAGATGTGTGTTTTCTGGATTGATTTCATTTTTGCATTTAAATGCAGAATACTGACTCGGGGGGAGAATATGGCTATGACATGTCTTCATCCAGACTCTACCACCTATTTAATTTTCATGGTACCTTTCAAAAGCTGATCTTGTAAAGGAGCTCCTCAATTTCAACTTTCTCCTGCTTTTAAAGTAGTGTGGTTTCAATTTTTTCAGGGATTGGAGTAGTTTCCCTCGTGTGGCCTTTCCTTTAGTCGTCCATACCTGTGGGAGTGCCCCAAAGGAGAAAATAACAGTGCCACTTCATTTCTTTCCATATTATTTCTGCTTGCAGCAAGTTCTATTCCCACTCACCTGTATGCTCCCTGTCTTCAGTCTTCCTGACTTCCCACAGAAAAGTGCTTCCTTCATTTGTAAAGGTATCTCAGTAAACTTATAAAGGTAGTGTCTTATGTGGCATTGCACTGGTGAAAAGGCAATATTCATTCACTGCGGTGCCTGCTTTTAGAGGAGTGCAGCTGCTGGCACATCTGGGTGGTTTAGCTGCTCAGACTGGAGAGGGATAAAGCCCCTGGAGCAGGGGCAGTTGTTACACAAAATAAACTATTTCAAGGCTGTTGGCTCTGCAGTGATTACTTAATCCCATGTGGCAAAAGAGGAGGATGAAGAAGAAAACTGAATGAAGCAGTTACTGGGAAACTTGGCACTCCTTAGGAACACAGCAGATCGCTGGAAGATATTCAAATGCCATTTGATTCGTTTGCTTCTTACAAGCAAGGGAGGCTGGTGAAAAAACACTCTGCCGGTTATGCTGGGAAGTATTGAAACCCTCGATCAGTTCAATCATTTTAAGTTCATTCAGGTTGAAAAGCCTAACTACAGAAGTTCACAGAAGTATGAGGAATGCTGCTGTAGTGTGAAACTGGTACAGGATATGAAAGAAATGAATTAAGAAAGAGTTAGTGGCTCAGCTTAAGACTTAAGAATGAATTTTGATTTTATTTTTTTTTTTAAAGAATCTAGATTGTGATTGGTAAGGCGGAAAGAAAGATGTTTATTGAAGAAGACTGAAAGTACTGGGAGCTGGACTGTAGCAAGATTGGGCTGAATTGGGGAAGAGGCCACCAAACAGAAATTAGTATGTTGCGTTTCAGTCATCTTCTACGACTTCTCAGCCATGGGCCTGAGCAATGACAGAAAGGAAGGGGAGCACCTGTGTAGAAAGAGGGTGAGGGTGAAGCTTTTCCCTTATGCTGAGCACTTCATTTGGGTACCACCTCGGCCTGGTCCTTGTGTGTGACTAACACACATCCCAGATGAGGGACATGGAGAGCAGCTGCTAGGCCTTTTTTTCTGCATGGCACTTGCTTTCTCAAAGGAAAATATTGAGGTTGATCTGACACTGAAGACTCAATAGAGATTTGGTATATTAATAGATTAGTAAAACAAGGCATAATTTTGGTGGAATTCCTCTATTAAATGCTCGGGCACATCTGAAGGCTTCTTTAGTCTCTGTTCCTGTACGAGCCTTGCCCATACTCCAGCTTTGTACGAGTGTTTGAGTGTTGAGTTTTTAAGAAGAAAAGTCTTCTACTTATTTTTTCTTTTCTTTTTTTTTTTTTTCCCTTTCCTTCCTGCATGTATTTGCAGGGTAATGACTTGTACAATGCAAAGTTCTCTGTATTCCTTAAGATTGTGAATCTAGGAACAATTTTCTCCTTGTGAACGACTGAGGTGTTGCCAAAACCAGAATACTGCCATCTCTGCTTATGAATCCCAGTTTCAAATCCGAGATGCTTTACATAATAAAGCCTAACTGGGCTGATTACCAAGAGAACTCAGTCATTCAGAAAAATAAAAGGGAAAAATCCCTTTGCTTCATGAAGGAAGAACTGGTGCCAAGAGGAGGTTGAAATGTTAAAAATGCATTTTCTGTTTGGATCTTTCATATCAACTGTCCTGTCTCCCCTTTCTTTCCCCTTTTATTTAAGGCTGGGGATTGCTTTTGTGCAGTGGGTGCACGTGGAAGTTTTTTGTAGGACCTGTGAGGACCCTAGGTTATGAAAACCACATTCAGTGGGTCTTTTCCCGCTCTGCAGGAGCCCAGCTTAGGTAAGTCTTTCTTGGCTATATTTGCAGTGCCTTAGGGCCATGAGGGTGACGTGGATGCCTGTAGCTTCATTACTTACAGAGTCTATAGACTTCTGTGGCACGTGATGTTGGGGCCATCCAGGAAAGAGCGTGGCTGACTTGCCTGCCTGATGTTGACCACGTGGTATCGCTGGAAAGCAGTATGGCACGTTTGGCAGAGGATTCAGCTTCATAGGCATCACCATCCATATGCTCTGCCCGTTCCCTTTGCAGCAAGCCATGTGGTAGGGCCCATGCAAAATGGCAGGGAAACCTGTATGTGTTTTAATTTCTTGTCGTTCTGCTTCATATTCCATAAACATTATTTCTTCCACTGCAGCTTGTCTCAGGCTCTTAGAGAAACTAAGCTCCTATGGGTTAAAATGAAAGCCCTCTTGTAGATTAATAATTGATTAAAAAACGAGAAACGGAGAGTTGCTTTAGGTGGTCAGTTTTCTGTGGGTGGAGGGGAGTTACTGGTGGACTAAAGCAGGGATTTCTGCAGGAGGTTTCAGCTGTTCAACACAGTCCCAAATTAGTTGGAAGTGGAAAGGAGTTGTAGAAAGACAAAATTTCCAAATAGATGAAATGATTCAAAGTAGTCAAATTCAGTGCTGAATGCAAACAGTTGGAGGATAAATTAGTGATGCTAAATAAGGGAAATTAATGAATTGTATGGAGTGAAACATACGAGAAAAAGCAACGCTATTCCCCAAGCTGTCTGTACCCTCAATAAGAGACCTTGACTGATGGTGGGTAGTTCCCTGAAAGCAGCAGCAGCTCAGTGGGCGCTCAGTGTGGGTCCAAAAGGCAAACAAAGCGTTACGAACGGCTCAGAGGGAAACCGAGAACAACAAAATCCTTATGTCACTGTGTTACTCCGCTGTGCCTACTTCTGGAGTACCCTGTCCAGTTTTGTTTGCTTTGTTAGAGTTGAATCAGGGTACGCGGAGGCACGGTGAAGGCGGTCAGAGGTATGAGATTGCTTTTGCACAAATAGGAACTAATTAGTGTAGGAAATTTTCTGTCTGGAAAAAAAAAAAAAGAGGATCGGAGGGGACATAATATCACCTACAGTGGAAGTCTGTATAGTCATGAATGGCTTGGGGAAGTGAATAGAGAGTGTTTATTTACTGGTTTGGTTTTTGTTTTTTTTTTCCCCACTGCTTCACAAAAGGCAAACTGGGGCACCCAGAAAAATTTCAGGAAGGTAGTTTAAACAAAAGCAGTTTTTCACACAGAACATCATTAAGTTTTGCAACTCGTTGAGGAATGATATTGTGGAGATCAAAGTAAAGTGAGCAGAAAAATCTTTAGTTGCAAGTATCTTTTGCTCGGGTAAAACTCATTACATGATTATATGCTGATGATTTAAGGTTACTGCTTTGGCTCCTCACAAGAGGATAGTTATGTTACTTCTGGAAGATTTTCAAAATAGCTACAATTTCTTGAAAAACTAGGTAATGCATTTTGTCTGGAGGTGTTTGAAAATAAGACGGGTGTAATGTTGCTGTGTTTGAACAGGCTTTGCTGGAGACCTCAGCCAAAAGCAGAGCAAAGTAGAGTACTGAAGGAAAAAAATAATGTGGCTGTGGCTTTCAAACCCTAAAGAAGTTTAGAAGAAAATCAATACAAACCTGCACAAGTCAGGTCAAATATTACATCTATATACCCCTGGAGGTTGATTAAATTCTACAATATGTTTACTCCTTGCTTATTATCTTTGCAGTTTCACTGAAAGAAATAGGAGTACAGGCCATTTTACAAAAATGCTTTCACTGAAGTTTAAGTATCTAAGACAGAACTGAAAGGATATGTGTTCCTCAAATTTCCTTATAAAAGTATTTTTACACAGTGCTGTACTTCAGTATGAATTCCTCTGCTGCAGCAGGGGCTTGCCTGAGACTACTGAAATTTTTTTGCTAGAAGTGATACATTAGCAGAAGTTAAAAATCAGAATTTCAGAAGCAGCTTTAATTTTTCGGTAAAAACAAAAGTTACTTATTAAAAATAATAACTTTTTACCTGGAAAATGAAAACATCTCCTATTGTATTTACAGACTCAATGCTAGAAATGGACATCAATCCTTTTACTCTCAAATTTTAATTTAGTGTGAGATGTGTGAGGATGAAATGATATATTTAATTATCTAATATGATTATCATGATCACCTGCAAAGGTGTGGGGGGTCAGGTACAAACTTCAAGAGAGCAAAAATTGCAGTAGCTCTTCCCCAAGCCATACTGATGCTGATATTTCCAGAATTGTTTTGATTCCCTAGGTAGCTCATGGTAAGATACTGGTTTGATTTTTGTTGCAAGAAGGCTCAGTTAGCCCCTCTTGTTAAGAGTTGATTTTAATTAGTTGAAGGTCTGTTTCTTTACTGTGACTCAAGGTTATTCATTCATGGATGATCTCACTAGATTCCAGTTTCAAACCAGTAAGGATCCTAATCCCACATTCTGTGCTTAAGTATATTGAAAATAGTGTATCTCTGTTTCTTTCAGTAGAGAAACTACAGCTAAGCTTGTTACTGTATCACTTCAGACAAGGCTGCCTCATTTCCTTGAATGAACATGATTAAACAAGTACATGATTACAAAAATCCACCCCATTTCTAGGTAAATTAACTTTCAGTCCAGCTAACTGAAACCTTTTGCTTTGATGATCTGCTCAACAAGTACATGATTACAAAAATCCACCCCAATCAGTCCAGCTAGCTGAAACCTTTTGCTTTGATGATCTGCTTGTGCCTTGTGTGTTTTGAATTTGTTTGAAGGTGTAGAAAGTATATATAAGGTGGTGATGTTGGTGTAACTGAGCTTTAACTAATACATTACAGTTCTCCATTCATTTTGCACAAGTATAAATAGCTGTTTTGTGCATGTGATCCTGAAAGTTCACTGGCTGATGTGATAAAATTCATCAGTACACTTATGTCTTGCTTTTCATTTGTTATTTCACTGAGAAAATGCCGTGGAAAAAATGAAACTTGTCATGTAGCAGAGGCTTAAGCAGTTTGCTGATTCTCCAAGGAAAATGTGAAATTACTAATTAATTGAGAAAGGACACTCCAGGAAAGCTGGGATTGAACTAGCATCTTCTATTGCAGTACATACTTATGAATGAATATGTCTCCTGAACTTCTTGCTGCTCTGGGAAATAGTGTAATCTTACAAGTGAACTTTGCTGTTCTGCATATGCTAAAATGTCTTAGAGGGAAATAGTGTAATCTTACAAGTGAACTTTTGCTGTTCTGCAAATGTCTTAGCCCTTTAACTTGCTGCAGTCAACAAGTCAGCATTGGCTTCCTGACATCCCTGTGCTCTCTTTGGACGAGGTGTTCTATCCCCAGCCTTTGTTTCAGAGCAAGCTTCAGCCACACCTGTGGACTTGCCTGCCTTTCCTAGTGTGTTTGCTCCTGGTTCACCTCCTGAATGGCCAGAGCCTGACCTGGTAATCGTGGGCTTGAGCAGGTCACTTGTTCCCTTGCAGAAATGCTATCTTAAATGCCAGTCACATATACAAAATACTTCTCACGTATAAAGTTCCTATAGATGCTATATTTCTACAGTAATTTCTAAAGTAATACTTTGTTATGCAAAAACTTGACTGGGGACAATTTTTTTAATTTCTATTAATATAGAAATTTTTCTAAAGTAATACTTTGTTATGCAAAAACAGTGACTGGGGACAATTTTTTACATTTCTATTAATATAGAAATGGAAATATATATGACTCTAGTCATATATAATACATGGAGCTGCTGTAGGCTTGTCATACTTGAGTGGAAAAGATGTCGGACTTTTTATAAATCAATATTTAAATATGAACTCAATTAATTTTATTGACAGAGGAAGCCCAGATAGATTGATGGGTCCTCTTAAAACAACCTTTTGTAGTTCATGCCCTCTTAGGATTGAGAGTTATGAACAACTCATCAAAGGTATCCACAGATTTTCTTAGGAAGGACTGCTGCTTTTTGTTTGCTTTAGGTAACCTGTGCAAAATAATCTTTATACTAAATAACACAGTGCAGTCCTTTTAAGGAAACATGTCTTTTTCTTTTAGGCATAGATAACCATTTATTTATTTTAATGGCTAAAATATAAAAGGACATAACTAAAACCAATAGAAGGATTAGAAGACTGGGAGAATTCAGGTGGCCATCAGCAAAAGCATACTAATAATGACATTTGGTAGGCATTGGGATAATCTTGAAAAAGGAAAGTGTTAAGAGCCCTCATCGTTTGAAGCTTGTAAAACAGTCTGTATAAAAGCACTGAAGATCAATTATGAGGAGCAGCTGTACAGGGGCTTTATGCAGCTCTTAGGCTTGCAGGATTTTCTATATCCCTGAAAGTTTTCCAGGGGTGATGGATCCTCTGGAGCATATGGAAGTTTAGTGGCTATTAGGCTTGCTTTTCCTAGTTCCCTTCTGCAGCAGTTCTCTTGTACGTATGTACTCCATACACCTTGCGGGGTCTGCAGATCCTGACTCCTAAAAACCCTTTGCCTGGAGGATTCTATGATCGCAAGGAAAAGCAAAACGGAGTTTTGGAAACTCCTGTGGTACAACATTTAAGCGATCGAGCTCCTCCAAATAGCCTGGAAGGTGGCTGTGATTATTTTGGTGTTCAAAGGAAAAATTTGAGGTCCTCAGCCTTCAAAAACGACCATTTCAAACCGAAGGTGAAGGCATCACGCAGGCTGGTGAGAGCAGGACAGCCTTGGCGTTGTCAGGGGGAAGGCATTTTCCTCCTCACCCAGCTACTCACCCAGCAGCAAACTGGTGAGAAGAAGGTAGGAAGGAGCCGAGCCGAGGATGGATCGGGGCTTTCTGCGAGCTCCGGCTGCTCTCCCTTCGGCACAGCCCTTTCCTTCCCAGCGCTCGCTGCGGGCTGGGAGAGACGGGCGATACGCTGGCTAATCAACGCTCCGCATTAATCCTGCCATTTGAGGACTCCGCTGCGGGCAAACCCCTACGCTCTAGAGGAGGGGAGAGAAGTTTGGAGTGGTCCTGCTGTCATTAACATTCCCGGCTCCGGCTGGAAGCAGCGCCCGCCTCACCCAAGCGCTGCCGGGAGGGAAGGTGGACTCCTGCCTCTCTTTGTGCCGAGGGGAATCCGTGGGGAGAGATTGAAAAAGCAAGGCTGCCAAGCACTGCTGTAGTGGTCTCGTTTGGGGCTTTTTTTTTTACCCTCCCCCCCGCCTCCCTCTCCCTTCATTCTTGGAGCAGGGGGAGCATGTTTGCTGTGGATTCTTTTTCTTTTATCAGAAAATGAGATGCTGGCTGAAAATTGAAGAAATGGCCCTAGAAGAATTGATGCAAAGATTAAATGCGGTTTCCCAGTGTGCTGGTAGGAGGAGCTGCTGGTCTTAAATATGTGTTGTGTGGATGCTGTTAGTGATTTTGTAGGATTTACAGACAATCCTGGTAATCTGACTAGCATTCTTTCTGCATGCTCGCATTTAATAGGAAAGAAAACGTTAAGAGCTCTTGCCACCGGGTTAAACTTTTGTTTGTATTGACACTAATTAACATTTTTAGGGCTTAGATGTTAATGAGGCTAGCTTTGGAAGATCCTCTTGAATAGTTTTGGGTAGCTGCTAGCCCAGTGAAATACTCTGAATGGGGCTTGATTCCTTTTTTGATCTCAGACTCAGCTGTAGCTAAGAAGTGGGGGAAATTACAGATTTGTCTAGCAAAAGGGGTCTAATATGAAGCAGTGAAAAGCCTGGCTAACTGTAAGGCACCGCAGCCGGTATTTTGGGTGGGTCTCAACTGCACTTTCCTGAGAATGAAGAGTTGAATGCATTAATGGTGGCAAATGTATGTAGTGTTACATCTGTATGGGTTAAAAATTGCAGCATAGCTACTAAAATGGTTGTAGCATTCTAGAAAGACAGCTTTATGATTTCTGAGAGAATTTCTTATTTTATTGAAAATGTAAATGTTCATGTGTTCAAAACTGGAACTGAACAGCTGTGTACAATAAGGTGATCTGTGATTAGATATAGGAGTGTTTTCCTGTCTGTTGCTCATGCAGAGATGTAAACATATTTCAGAATAAAAAGTTACCTGGAAAGAGAAGAGATGTGGTTTTTGCATCCTTTGAAACTGTTTCTTTTGCCCTTTATTCTTAGTCTGTTGACAGATGTCAGAAGTCTTGCATCTGGTTATCTGAGGCAGATGAGTGGTTTGCTGATACAGAATATTTAAGGTATTATTCACTGCAGTATCAAAACTTGGAATTTTTCTTTCCATTTCCCTGGTCCTCTGTGTCCCAAGGGTGTCTTTTTCAGCTTTTTCAATTTCCGTGTGTTACAAGGACATAATTAGCAAGATGGCTGATGCTGTAGTCTGATGAACAGACAGATTAAAGACAAATGTGGAATGGACAGATTAGCTGTATCAGTTTTCCTGGATAGGGCAAGTAGGTATTTTACCACCTTAGTAACATTTTTTTTTGCGGGGGGGAGGGAGAGGGAAGAAAGACTTAACCTGAGGAGAACAAGCATTATATTACAAGAAAAGGTCACCATACATACTATTTTCTCCTTCTATGTTTTTCCTATGTGCTTTTCCCCTGATTATCTTCCTATTTTCAAAACATGTCTTCATTAAATGCTTGAATATTTATTGCCTGTTTTGTTTTTCTGAATGTTTAAATAAGAAGAAAGCCAGCCTAATATTTGCTGGGGCATAGTGTCTTTTGCAGCTTATTTTAATAATTTGTACACTCTTTTTTTTCCCACTCCCTTAAAATTGTTGTCATAGTTTTTCTGAGGCAAGATAAATTTCAATAATGAATGGTAGAATTAGTTGGGAATATGGGAGCCTTTTGTTCCCGAACTGAAGTAGAAGGAGCCTCCAGCCTGGCAGCAGGCTCCCTGGTTTGCTGTGTGCTTTGTGGATGTAGGTACACTGTGACCTTCATGTAAGCCACCAGCGGCTCTCGGTGCTGTTTTCACACTTGCCGGCAGGCTCTGACCGTGTGCTGGTGCTTAGCTTGTTAAACGTGCATGTTTTTCCAAAAAAGCAGCTGTTACTTTACTGCCAATTTCATGTTCGTGTGGTTTAGCTGGTCCCTCTCCTCCCCCTTCTCTTTCTGTTTTTTCCTCTCTGTAATCCCTGTGCGGGTATTCCCAAACCCAAAGCACCTCTTTTTTTTTTTTTTTTTTTTTTTTTTTTACAGCCAGTGGTTGTATTTCTAGGTGACTGTTTCAGTTTTCCTTTTTCCTTTTTTTCTTTTTTTTCAGTGTTTCTCTGTCGCTGTCTCCCATTGGGTCAGCTCTCCTTGGGTCTAATTATCTACTTTCTGGCTTCACAGCTGTCTTTCTGTTGACTCAGAAACCTTTTGTAAGCAGAGATTTCCTTAACAGCCCAAGACCATGTGCAGGATTTTTCCAAGCCCATTTTTCAATAGGTGTCTGCTCAGGAGTGATTGAAATGCAAAGGTTCCCCTGGCCTCCCCATAGTGCAGCTATCCACCTTCAGGCATCAAGGGATTTACTCCTTTGTAGGACCCGAGGAAAAAGACTATTACTCTTCCTTCACTTCTTTTTTTCTGAAGGATACCACAGGCAGGCTGAGATTCAGCCCAAGTAGTTGTAAGCATCTAAGTCAGAGGAGGAATTCCTCTAAAATCCACAGGCACTGAAAGGAGAGAAGGGGACACATTCAAAAAGGAAGTCCTTCCACCTTCTGAGGTGTGTTTGTCCAATGGTAAATTTCTGACCTCTCTTTCCTTACTTACTCTCTCATGAACGTGTGACCCTCTGACAGGATCCCTCAAATGCCTTCTTCCTCTTGTTCAGAGTCCCGTCCAACCTGACCTTGAACGTTTCCAGGGATGGGGCATCTGCCACCTCTCTGGGCAACCTGTGCCCAGTGTCTCACCACCCTTATCATAAAAAATGTCTTCCTTACATCTAGTCTAAATCTTCCCTCTTTTAGTTTAAAGCCACTACCCCTTGTTCTATCAGAACAGCCCCTGCTAAAAAGTTTGTCCCCATCTTTCTTATACATTCCCTTTAAATGCTGGAAAGCTGCAATAAGGTCTTCCCAGAGCTTTGTCTCCTCCAGGCTGAACAACCTCCAACTCTTTCAGCCTGGCCTCACAGGAGAGGTGCTCCAGCCCTCTGATCATTTTTGTGGCCCACTTCTGGACCTGCTCCAACAGGTCCATGTTGTTCTTGTGCTAAGGGGTCCAAAGCTGGACACAGTACTCCAGGTGAGGATCATATTTTTTCCCATATGCTCCTCAGTCCTCCTGGTCACTTTGCTTCTATCAAATGGCCTCCTAGACTTGAATGACCAGACTATTGCTCTTCCTATTTTCACATAAATCCTTAAAACAAGGCAGAAGTGATTTAAAGAAATTCTCTATTTCTACCTAAGGTAGTTGTTTTTCTTCCGTTAGAATTGTGGGTGGTTTTTTTTCTGGAAAACTGTGAAATTATTATTGACACTAAAAAAAAAAATTATCCTGCTTTTGTCCGTGTTTATTTTTTTGATGGATAATTGCATCATTTCTGCTCATTTGGCCATAGTTTTTACTTTTCTTCCTCTTTTCCAGTTCTGCTGCTGTGTTAAACTAAAACGTCTTCCACAAATTGCTGTTTGGGCAGAATTTCCCTTCCCCATGTAACAGTGGCTCAGAAGTTGAAGCCCCAACTTATAAACAGTTCTGGTGTGGGACCTCATATATTGTCCATATTCCAGTCTGCTGTGGGTTTTCTGCTTAGGACTCCCATTTGCTCTGACTGATACAAAGATGGGGTTAAGGCACCAGCTCTTTCTGGCAATCACTACTGGCATTTGCATCACCACTGAGCTTGGAAGCCTTGCAGTGATGATGATGATGTCAAATTCCTGCAAAGAGGCAATACAAATCTGACATTCCCAGCCTTAAGCCTGGGGTAGCCCCACTAAGGATTTCTTTCCACCTTGGAAAGGTGCCACTATTACAGCTACCATCTGTTTCCTCTCCTCCAGCACAATTTTAGCACTCTGCAAAAAGAAGAAACATCTGCAAATCAAAGAAGATAAACATTTACGTAGTTTCTTAGTAAATGTATATCAATGCTAGCATTTTAAGTACACATAGTGTGCCTTAGCCATTTTCAGCTTCAGTTTTCATAGCTCCAGATTTTCTGTCATATTCACAATTTGGGCCAAAATTTTATGCTTCATTTCCCTGGCTTTATCTTCTTGACAGATAGGCTTTTGAAGTTTTGAAGGCTGGCTCACCTGTCTTGACAAATTAGGAACAGGTGTAGGAGGAATGGACTCTGCACAGCACCTCCAAGTGCCCAACATCACTGAAAATCAGGGTGGTTTTACTGCAAGGAGCAATGGGGACACCCTCAGGGACACTTAAGGGATGTCACAAAGTTGTGTGCAGCTGGAAGGACCTGTTCTGTATGTCCTCCCCATTCCTACTCTCTTGTGAGCTTGCCTGCTCCTTCTTACCCTTGTAGCATCTCTCCTCAGTTCACTTGATTTTCCAGTTGGGGAACCCCCCAAAAAAATGCTTCTGCATGTGGCAGCGCTGTGTGTGTGGGTGTTAATTTGGCAGGCAGGCAAGGTCTGAGAGTGAAGGGCATTAAATTACTATTTGGCAACCTTGTCAGCTTTCTATGTATCTGGTGGAATTGAAGAGATCCGGCTGAGAGCTCCAACATCAGCAGGTTGTTGGTGCATCCGCTGCGCCCGGGTGGCATTTAATGGTAGCGGGGGATCCCTCTGTCTGGTCTCAGCTCGCTGGCCCTGCATTTCAGCTCTTCTGCCCCCATGTTGAGTTTAACTATGAAAAATGCCTCTGATTTCCCGGGCCAGAGGGTATAGAGCAGGCACGCTCTTCCTGTCATGAGGTTTAAAATTTCTCGAGTATGGGTGGGAGCTGCAGCGGAACAGACCCAATTAAGCAATTAGGAGTGGATTGCTCATGTTTTTTTACGAGCATGTACTGTTGCAGTTTCTGCATGCCACCTACATGGCATCTGTTTCTTCATATTTTCTGGCCTAAATCGAAATCTTTATTTTTCTACTGAAACTGCTGGGTCTAATGAAACCGGTGCAAGTAAGGTTCAGAGTTAGCAGCAGTCAATTTATTAGGGAAAGATGCCTTTTTGGTAATCTGAGGAAAAATATTTTAATCACCATTAAGGTTGATTAAATTTTATTTTTAGCCAAACTGTTGTCACTTAAAAATTGCATCCCAAAATATTTCATCTCAGCAGGTTATTTTCTTTTTTTGCTTACAATGAAAGAAAAAAGAAAATGCCCACTTGGCTTTATATTTGTGTCCACTTCTTTTGGGGACTGTCAACAATAATAATCTCTCATATAATCATATTGTCATCATATCATTTTAATATAACTGAATACATCATAACCTCTTATCATGTCATCTGCCCCAGTCTTTCACTGGTTTTAATTGGACTTGCTGCACTACAGTAGGAAAATTGCAATCTGTACAGATATCTTTCTCCAGACAAGCAGGAGATTGGGGCAAATAGGCATTAAACAGTAAATGGTGGCACATTTGGAGTGACTTTTCAGAGGATTGCAGGATGCGTAATCGTCAGTCTCCTGTTAAGTCTGTGGACTTTGGGTATATATACTTAAAGCTTGCAGAGCCAGGAAAGCCCTGCCTGAACTTATGTACTTAGTGATATTAAAGAAGAAAAAAAGAACCTGTTACTTTGATGCATTTGTGTTATCGTAGTGACTCAGAATACTTTCTTGGCAAGAGTGCCTGGCACAGCTGCCTGCCACGCTTACAGAGAGCCAAGCTGCAAGATTACCTCGTGCACATCAAGTAACAGGGAACTTCTGCAGAAAAGGAGCAGCACGGCGTGGGGACAGGGGTGTGATACGTATCACAGGCTGCGTTATCTTCAAGGTGTTTGCTCCAAGCTGACGTGTCGAGCAAAGCCAGGGAGCAGGAAGGCGTTTGGTCGCTCAGCCTTTCTTCTTTTACAAAGCAGATCGAGCAAGCTACGGAAGAGCCTTGCGATTTTGTTGTTTCTGAGTCAGCCCAACAACTTCTCAAGTTATTCGGGTATCTGAAACAGTGCATTTCAGCTAGAAGTTTCAGCCTGCTGTGTCACAATATCTGGCAAAGCCACCTTAATTCTGTCTCATTGTTTCTTTTGTCTTGTCCTATTAAATATCAGCTAGATATGCTTTTGTTTCAGACAGAACGAGAATGATCTTGGATGCTTTTGTGTAGATTAATCACTCGTAGGTCTCTTGAGATAAGCCTGCAAGACCATGTTAGCTATTTTGACCTCACTTTACATTCTCCAGTTATCCCCATGGCTGTATAGCTTGGGCATGAGCCACCTGGCTCCCCGCATGTAGGAGTGCAGGTATTGTGGTTGAGGCAAACTGTCTGGTAGTCCAGCCTTTAAAATGGCCTTTAACAGCACTGTGGGTGCAACCAATTCAAGCCTTGTGGAACAGTGAGTGCAAGCATATGGTCCTGGAACTAGGTAGAGACAGGATCATAATCCTGGAGGTTGACTTACTGCACAGTCTGGGCAGTTTCAAACAGTAGATCGCCCCACGTAGAGCAATCTTGGATGTTAGTTATATCCTCAGTCTGTGTCTGCTGGTCTTTTTGTGGCTTTTGAGTTTTTGTACCAATGCTTTGAATTTCTTGATGACTGATGAGAAGCGCTATTTAGGTTGTGGTGTACAGGGGCATGGAGCTGGCTGTTGGGCTTCCCACGTGGTTCCCTCGAGTAACAGGGAGTCAGGCATGATGAATCTGTGCTATGATGGAAAGATGCTGAACTTGGTCGCACAAAGGACAGAATTGGCTATGAGTTTCAGCATCAGAATAACCTGAAATGGAGAAGCCTTGTGATACCCACCCCCAAACATTTGTGTCTTCAACTTGTACCCTCAGTAAGTTCACAGACGACACCAAACTAGGTGGGAGTGTTGATCTGTTTGAGGGTCAGAAGGCTATACAGAGGGATCTGGACAGACTGGATCAATGGGCCAAGGCCAATGGGATGAGGTTCAATAAGGCCAAGAGCCGGGTCCTGCATTTCGGTCACAACAACCCCAGGCAACACTACAGGCTTGGGGAAGAGTGGCTGGAAAGCTGCCCAGCAGAAAAAGACCTAGGAGTGTTGGTGGACAGCTTAACAAGAGCCAGCAGCGTGCCCAGGTGGCCAAGAAGGCCAACGGCATCCTGGCCTGTATCAGGAACAGTGTGGCCAGCAGGAGTAGGGAAGTCATCGTGCCTCTGTACTCAGCACTGGTGAGGCCTCACCTTGAGTACTGTGTTCAGTTTTGGGCCCCTCACTACAGGAAGGACATTGAGCTGCTGGAGCGTGTCCAGAGGAGAGCCACCAAGCTGGTGAGGGGTCTGGAGAACAAGTCATATGAGGAGAGGCTGAGGGAACTGGGCATGTTTAGTTTGGAGAAGAGGAGGCTGAGGGGAGACCTCATTGCCCTCTACAACTACCTGAAAGGAGGTTGTAGAGAGGTGGGGGTTGGCCTCTTCTCCCAAGGGAATAATGACAGGACCAGAGGAAATGGTCTAAAGTTGCAGCAGGGGAGGTGTAGATGAGATACTAGGAAGAATTACTTTACTGAGAGGGTGGTCAGGCACTGGAACAGCCTGCCCAGGGACCTGGCTCTTCAGGGCACGCTCTAGTGCCCAAGATTATAGGTTTGTGGGTGGGTGTGATGTGGTGGGGTGTTGTGGTTTTTGTTTTGTTGGTTTTGTTTTGTTGTTGGTTTTGTTTTGGTTTTTTGTTTGGTGGTGGTTTTTTTTTTGAGGTTGGACTCAATGATCTCAGAGGTCCCTTCCAACCATGGTGATTCTGTGATTCTGTCATTCCATGTGAAGGCTGCAGGTGTTTGAGCTTGGGAAGAACTGGTGTGACGGGGCAGTTAAAGACCATTCAATCCCTTTGAGGACATAGGGAAAGACAGGTTCCTGGCAGAATGTGCTGCTCGAATTCTGGGTAAGCTGATAAAGCGCAGTGCAGCGTGGTACTGCCTGTTTTTTTGAGCACGTAGGTGTAAAATGCTGCTCGGCAGCAGTCTGCTGCCTTGAACTTGATAATCTGGGCAAATAGGTATTGGATGTGTTGAGAACCACAGTGCTGTGTGGTAGGTAGGCTCTTGTTTTCCACCTGCGCTGTTACTTCAGGGTTATAACTGCTGTCCCTCTTCATGTGGTTGAGGCATTTACTAAGTTCTGGTCTTACTAAAAGTCTTTCTGTCTTCAATACTTCGTGTATCAGGCAGAAAATTTGCAACAAGAAGTGACTGTCCTAGTTCTTTTATAGTCTCAATTCTTGTTGAGCCAGAAATGTATCTTCCTTATCTTTCAACTCCTGCCTATAGCCTGGTGAATTTAAAGGGAGGGTGGTTTTGCATGTGAAACAAAGGATAATTTATATAAACAGAAAATAATGAGAACACATATAGCTGATTTTAAAAATGAATCTTCAGGCTACAACCTTTGCTATTAAAAATATCAAACAATAAATTACACCCTTTCTGTAAACAGTCCTGTGTCTGGCTTCTGGGCTGGGCAAAGTGCTTTACTTTGGTCAGTATTTTGTCCTGGGCTGCCGGTTGTTGCTCTGCGTTACCCTGTGTTACTTACCCGGTTGGTTGAGGCCACCTCATGTCACAAGCCTGTGTTTTAACAGCAGCTTTGCAAACCCAGCCTTGCATCAGCTTTTGGCCTACACCATACAGTGCACTAAAGGAGCCAGCGTGTTGTGTGACTCATTTTGTTTCCTCTTTCCGTGTTTACTTTGCATGTGTTACTGCAGGCACAACGCCTCCCAGAGCAACTGCAGTGGGAAAGCCCTGCCAAACTTTCATGTTCCCTACAGCTCTGTATCCTGAGTATCTGTCTCTGTAATTGAATTGATTATGCCCTATTTGCATTATCTCAGCATTTTCAATTTTCAGATCTACTGCAGTAAAGAATGAGAGAGTCACTCGGTGACTTCATGTGGAGAGATGAAAACGTAGAGTGGGTTTCTGTGATTCCTTGCCTCTGCCCCTGAGAAGTGCCTGAACTCTCGGGCAGGAGCCTGCTGTGTGGCAGAGCAAAATGTACCCGTCTTGTCCCCTCTCGCTGCCATATATGGTGCACTCCTCCCTCCAAACGCCGGGTAATTCTTTGTTTTCAGCTTCCAGCCGAGTCTGTAACTTAGTTCTTATTATTCAGTGGGTTTAACAAAGGCAGCTCGATCCTTTCTTTAGTTAGCATTTCACTTTTACTCAGACATTCAGCATATTTGTAATGGCAAAGTGCATTTATATAAAACTGGCCGTTCTTGTAAAAACACTTCAGAACAATATAAAAGTTCCCACACAAACATTCAGAGAAACAAAGTAGATAAAAAAGCATATTTGTGTTTGAGGAAGAGATTTCCCCAGCTTACTTTGAGGGCTGTCACAGTGGAAGAGGAGAAGAGAAGAAAAAAGATGGGGTAAAGAAGCAAAACAGGTGTGTTTGGTTGTGCAGCTTGGATGAGAATAGAAAGCTGGCAGAAACGAGGTGGTATAAAAAGACTTTCTGGATGTTTTGCTCATAGATAGTAATTTAGTAGGAGGTAAAGCTGGGGCTGGGGCCCCCATAATACAGTGTCTGAAACACAATAGCTGTATGTTTAATAGTTATGGTGGAATATGACCTACATACACAGAATCACAATAGTGATGAAAATTCATCATCGTTACTTAATTCATGCTTGAGTAGATGCCAGGCTCTAATTATGAGACAGCTCTAGTCTGCTCAGGACCCAGACATTTGCTGTGATCCTGACACAGCTGGTTTTGTCAAGGACAGCCACAGTCAAAAATCCTCTTTCTGGGTTCTGTGTGAAGGCTGCTGAGGCTGCGAGTGACACATGGGAAGTACTTTGGAGTTCTGAGATTTGAAGGTACAGAGAGGCAAAGAACATCTGGGCTCATTGGAGAGAGCAAGAGGAAGCCATTGAAGTGTTTGATGGTGTTTGAAATGGTATCAGCAGCTTACGGAAAAAGATGGTCATTTCCACATCAGACAAATCACTTGCGAAGTAATTTATGAAGTAAAGGTAAGAAAAAAAATATAAAACATCATGTAGCCTTCCCAGCTTTCTAATTGCATACTTTCTTAATTGCCTTCAGTCTCTTCAGTGTTTCTTACCCCTACTCACGCTGCACTTACCTTTCAAGGACATTGCAATCTACTTCTGACTTTGGTGCCATCATTATTTCACAGTCAGCTCCTTTGAAAAGAGTATCTCTGACTTGCTTTGAGAGCGCACAGCCTGGAGCGGGAGAGGGATATTAATAGAAGCAGCTTCTCTCTGTTGCTGTATGAAGAAAGAAGATTAATTATTTCAGTGTGACAGGTGGAGGTGTTTTTCAAAGCAATTGTTTACATTTTTGAAGATCTAACAGGGAGTTTAAAAAGTCTGGTAAAAGCTGGATGGTGCAGAGGGCTGCCATACATATTGTATCGGGAGAGTAAAGATATGCATTAAATACTATGTTGTTAATTTTGCACGTATCTAAGTTGAAGTAGTACTAACATTTCCCATCCAGCCTTCAGAAAATTGGGAACAAACCTTTCTGCATCATACTGCCTGCCTTTTAAAACATGGGAACGGAACAATTACTCTGGGCTTTATTTGACATTATTTTTAAACACCCCCTCGGCCCCTGATGGTTCTTTTAGTGTAATGGTCTAGGAGCAAATTCAGTTAAGGCTCTGCCTGAGATTTATATGATGCTGCAGGGAACTCTTACTTGAGCTGGTGAGAACTGGCAGGATTTAAATTTTTATCCCCTAAGGAGGGCGAGAATTTAGAGAGATCCAAGAGTGGTTTGAAGGGAAGTACAGGTATTTGAGACAGCCCCGATGCGCGGCTGCCAAGGCAGGAAGGGGATCTGGGTGTTGCCGTTTGGCGCTTGCATTGCGGAGAAGCCCCTCCTGTTCCCCCACGTTCCCTCAGGAGTTCCTCTCCCATCCTTTCCCATCAAGTAGCTCCTGACCTTTTGCACGTGGGCATTGCCTGAGCTGCTGGTGGCTCTCTGGTGTGTGTCCTGCCTGAGAAGGAAAGCGGGAGCCAAGCAGTGGTACTTGAGAGAAAGGAGCCTTCCCTTCCTGCTCGCTGATTGTCACCACCGCCCTGGACCAGCAGCAGCCTTGCTGGTTTGATGACACGTGAGATGTGTGATGGTTGTGATGGCTGGTAAAGTGACTTAGCCCTACGGCATTAAATGGGATCGAATGCAGGGTACGGTATTGAGGTTTGAAGATATACATGGAAGAAAAGGAATCAAGACAACTTGCAGTCCGGCTCTGCGCTTTTCCCTAACCTTTCTCTCTGCCCCCTGCTCCTGGCAGCAGATCAGCTGTTGGGGTAGTTGTATGGGGGCTGGTTTTGTTCGTTAGCCTCTGTGGGGCCTCCCAAGCCTCGCACACACATCAAGAAGAGGAAAGCCCACGGCTCTGCTCGGTTCCTGCCGTGTGTGCGTCGCTGTCCTGTGCGGGGAGCTTGGGCCACACTGTGGGTGCTGTGCTGGGGATTTGCAGAGCCTCCCCTCCACAGATCCCTGCTCTACATCACGTCTAGGTCTGCGTGGGCCATCCTGACCCTTAGGGCCCCTTCGTCCCATTGAGCTCAGAGGGCTCCACTGGCAGCTGCACTGGCTGCAATTTACTGGGGTTGTGAGGTACTCAGAAGTTATTTACAGTATCAGATTTAACTATATAACGTCATTAATACTGCAGATCTCAGGCTTTGAAAATTACCATTGCATTCATAATATACTTGGGAGTTGGGGGGGAGGGAGAAAGCTTACTTTGAACTATTTATGCCTTTAAGAAAGGCATTTTTTGAGGGTCAAAGCCTGATTTTGAAAGTGTGTTGCTAATAACACATGAGGCAAGGAATTAGTAAGTTATTAAAGTATGAATAAATGAAACTGTGTTTGTTTTAAAGGCTGGTCATCTGCTCTGCTCTATTTTTGTTGCTGTGGCACTGCACAGCCTGCCATGCCCTTTGCAGATGAGCTATACTGCCCTCGACAGCTCCCTGCCTCAAGTAACTTGTTATCTGTATTAAACATGGCAAAAAAGGAAACGTCAGGCAAGCGTGGTGGAATTGATGAGGGAGCAACATTCCCAGCAAGAAATAAGGTCAGGCGCATCACTGCACAGTACCTTCAGTGGGCTTCAAGCAGTTTTTCTAACTGTGCCTGCTCTAATTTGGAAGAATAAGGGGTGTGTGCCCCATGGTATCCCTTGTCAGGTCTGTTCCTCTGCTTGGAGAGGTGGCAGAGATTGTGGTTCCTGCCCAGCTCAGTCGCCTGGGTTTCCTTTGCTTGGGATGGGGTGGGATGGGAGGGAACAGGGTGAGGGAGGCCTTGGCACTTGGGCATCTCCACCCCTGATAAAGTCAGGGCATGGCTAGGGTGGGAGCCCAGGGAAGTGGCAATCACCCTCATGTTGTCTTATCTGGAGGTGGCCTGCGTGGCGTCTGTTTGATGATGGCTGTAGGCAAACCTGGCTATCTGGGGCTGTTCCCCAGTCTTGTTCTTCGCTTCAGCTGCTTCTGTCAATAAGATGTGAAGTAGCATTTTTCCTCCAAAGTTGGTTTAGTTTTTGTCTTTGTCCTTTTTTTTTCCTTTCTTCTTTTTAAGAATTGATTTGAAAGAGCATAAAATATCCCATTCCACAATGCTTAATGGAGAACTGTGGTTTCATACCATGTAAGTCAACACTTGGGTCGTTTGTTAGGCTCTGACAGATGTTAGATGGTTAGTCAACAAAACTGCAGTTTCCTCAAACAAAAGTTTCTAATGTCAAGCAGTAGTTTGACTACTAATAATAAACCACATTATTGTCACCTAATAAATTAGGCCAGTTGAATAAAACCAAAATTGAAACCCAACAACTACCATTTCTAGTAAAGTTTTAATTTTTGAAGCTTTTTGAAAATAGTTGGTCCCAAACCACTTTGCAAGGACATCTTTTTGCTCTAGATTTGCCCTCGGTATGTGGATTAGGCTGTTTTCCTTATAGCTTTAGCTATGTTTGTGATGAGAAGGCAGTTTTCTGCTAAAGCCATCAGACAAAAGGAAGAAAGCAAATTTCAGTGATTTTTTTTATCAAATCAGAGTGTCGTTAAGGGTTGTCATTTATCCTCTTCTGACCAAGAAAAGCCCATTTACCTGGCAGCTGCATGCTGTTTTGCTAGCCTTGATATGAAACATACTTGTTACATGTTTCTTTTTTCCATTTAGAAATCTATACTCATAATAAACTTATTTTGCAGCGCTAAATTATTTATCTTAAATGTTATCTGAGAACATTTGGGTCATTTACTGGTCATTAGCTTTTATTACTTATTTACACTTATTTATACTTCCTACTTTGCATATGCTATCAGTTCCTGTTGTGTTGCAGTTTGATGATAACATATTCAAGCTCTCAAGTTCCTTCTTTCAGTTGGAAAAGTGCCTTAAATCATGGATTTGAGGCAGAAGATACACTCTGAAAAGCGAACAAGGTACATCTAGGTTTGTCTGACTGCCAAATGGCTGCTCCTCCAGGGCCTTGCATTTTTTGCTCTGTAGGCCACTAATCATCGCCTGTAAGATCGTGTAAGAGCAAGTAACTCACCAAGGTGTTGTGTTTTACTGCACTTGATTAAAAGTTGTGTCCCTAAACAGTCAATACTTGTAACGTCACACTAAGCTGTAATTAGGTTGTTTCTTATCATGATGTCTTGTTCACACATGTGCACTGCTATCCCCCTCTCTATCCCTGCCTGTGTGGTAAGGAACGTTTCTTCATTGACACAATAGGAACGGGATGTCTGTTTTCATTAATACACGACAGCAGAACAGCTGCTCCAAGTGAGATATCGATCAGCCAGCACCAAACAGCAATTCAGGCAAAGCCAGAAGCAGTTTCCTTTGCATGGTAGAGTTGCTCTCCTCTCCTCAGATGAGTCCTGTGAAGTTAACTCCCATCTTGGCCTTTTGGTTTCCCATTGCTGCTGTCCTAAGCAGGTCCCTCTTCTGGTTCTCCTGCCTGAGGTCCACCTGCAGCACCCAGCCTCACACTACACCTCCTCTCCCAGTCCCTGTACCTCCTCTGTCCTCACTGTCCTTCAGTCCCTGCTGCCCTTCCCCAACCTCCCCTGTACCAAGTCCTTTCCCTTCCACAGGCCTCGTAGTGTCTCCTCTCACTAAAAGATGACTTTTTTGCCCAACATCTTCCATCACCCAAGTCCAGCCTCGCTTCCCCTCATGGTGCAGCCTCACTGACTGGCCTCCCCCGAGCTGGGAGGCTCATGTCCACCTTGCACCAGCAGCCAGCAGTTTATTCTGCTGGGGAACCTTCTGCCTCCTGCGCCTGGTGGTCGTTCACTGCGTTTCCCACCAGGGAAAGGAGTGAGCTCCCAGCCAGATTGGGTGTTTCTGGGGAGCCATGGCAAGCCCCAAGGCTGGAGGTGCCTTTGCCCTTTCCTCTTGCTGTTGTTACACCAGAGGTTAGGAGTCTAACACGTTATGGATAGAAAACTACCTTCTGCATATGGTGGAGCTTGTATTATTAGGTGCTGAAAGGGGTTCCTGCTGAAATTAAAATCCATGACAAGCCATAACTGTTTGTCAAAACCAGAGGGCAGGAGGATGCTAATACAGTGTGGATAAGAGATGTAACTATTTGTCAGGACATAGAGGAAGTGGATCCTAAATCTTCACTGCCATAAAAGATTGCATCACCGGGTGCCTAACAATAAAGACTACTTTCCGAGGTCCTTTGTTAGAGAGGCCCCTTCAGAAAAGAAAGGAGATCTTGTTCAGCCAATCCTTTAATGACTATGTCTGTCTGTGTGCATTTGGGGGGAAGGGGGGGTCAGATAGCCAGATGAATTTTAACAGAAGGTCTTTGTGTAAACTATATGGACATTAAGAAAGAAGTATCTTTTAAATCCGTTTTCAAGAAAAATGTGAAGTTACAGGGCAAAAAAAAAGACTATAGCAGTATTTTGTTCTGTATCACGGTCACCATCAGCTCAGAGGCTGATGGTTCGGACCTATTTCCATTTTTCAAAGCTATTTCTGGTTAAATTTTGTCTGAAAGAGGTTGTTCAGCTGCATGTGTAAAACAGTAAATACATTTGGAAAGGCTGAATTATGAGGAATTCTGTTTGCTGTACTTGTCTTCGTCATGTGTAGAGGTTATTAAGAATTGTAGGGTGTAAAAATTCAGCAGTTTAATATTTTATCTTTGTTCTTTATTTCTCGAGCACCAAAATAAGAAGGCATAATCCTTCATTTAAGCAAACTGAATAGACATGGTAATTGGAGACTTGGGGATGTAGGATCTGTTACATTACAAATGAATTTATAATTTATTCTCCTAGTCTGTGATAACCTAATCAGCTGCCAGCACTTGAAAGTTCTGCACACTTGTGATTTATTCAATTCCATCCTGCTGAAACATGGAGCAGGGTTTTAATTGCCTTCCATGAAGAATTCTGCCAATAGGGAAATGGAGCCTCATTCCTTCATTTGCAGCCAGAAACTCCTTACTTTGGGAGCTCTGAAGTTTGTACAGGTTTTCGATCTACCTTAAATACATTTGCTTTAGCTCTTTAATGTCTAAAAAAATTAACACATACTTGAAGACTGCTTTTCTCTCCATTGACAAAGGAGTTTGGCTATCATGCTTATCGTTTCTATACTTTCTAACAACTGTTAAATATATAATGCTACACAATTTGTCTGCCTGCATGTGTGCACAACTTGTAAATTATTTATTGTTTTACTTCACCACTTGGCTTCTTCACATAACTCTAAAATGAAGAAGATAAAATTCTTCTAAATTATTAATTCACTATGAAATTGAAACAACTGATACAAGTTAAGCACCAAAAATGGTTCCCTTTTTCTCTGTGGGAATCAAAGCAGTGAATGCAGCTGGATAACAGCAAGGGAGCTAAATGGGCAAGAAAATCATAGAATAATTTAGATTGGAAAGGGCTTCTTTGGGGTCATCTAGTCCAACCACCTGCTCAAAGCCAATCTACTTATTATGGATATGCTCAGTTGGGTCCCAGGATGGAGATGTTGCAGGAATCTCCCATGACCTTGGATATATGAGCAAGGCACATGGGACCTGCTGCCTCCCTGCCACCACCTGGCTGGTGGAATTTGGTGCCAGCCTACACTCTTAAAAATTTTCCCACTGGTTAAAATCTTTCCAGCAAAGCACACAACCACTCCGGTGCTGTTGTGGCACAGCTTATTTCTTGAGCAAAAATTTTCCTGCTCACTCTAAATAGAACTTTAATACATCAAAACACAATGACTTTATGGAGGCTTCTAGGTCTTGCTACTTAAAATAATCTGGTTTTGTTAAGTTTCATCCTAGCCAGTTGTTTCCTTTAGTTATTTGCTTGGTTTTGTTCTGTTTTGCCACATCCGTGTACTATACATTGTAGTAGTTTTCCCAGATTGGTTTTAAATGTTTGAAGACAATTAAATGGTTGTATATGGGGAAATGCTATAAGATATAAGTATTCAGCATAGCAAGAAAGTCCAAGCATGTAGCTGCAAAGCAGAGTGCTCCAGCACTCAAGTCTGATGCAGAAAAGCTTGCATGGTATAATTCAGGGTTTAATAAGGAGCTATATAAACTCTATACAGTTAAGCTGGTATTCTGCAAAGTTTCTGCACTCAGTAACGATGTTTTCCTTGGTATAACTTTGGTTTGATTTGGATGTATTTGGATGTATTTGGATTCGGAAGCAGATGGGAAATTCTAAAATGTTTGTTAATTGTGTACCTTTAACATGAACTGCAGCATCTGTGCATTTGCTGTTTCATTTTCCTACCTGCTTCTGACTCTAGGGATATATCTGGAAGTCTCATATGTTCTTCTGATGGGGAAGGTTGATAGGCGTGATGCTTTCCAGATGCGCTGCCTGCATTTAAGGGTACAAAATTAAAAATATCCCATGCAGACGTGTACATTACTAATAGAGGCACCGTGTGCTGTGGCCTCTGCACATCACAAAACTGAGCAAAGATTGCTTCTGGGACCAAGTCTCCGATGTACGTTTGATTGCAAAATGAAAGGGTCAGTTCCCAAGATGAGCCTGTCCTCGCGTTTGGGGTTCCACTGCAGACCGTTGATCACCCTGCTCTGCCAACTCTTGTGTCACACAGGTGAAACACAAGAGGTTGGTTGGAGGGCAAAGCAGTTTTTCTGTGGGGAGGGTGGGATGTGTGTATGGACCAAAACCACACACAGTTTAAGGGCATAGGGGCAGTATATAGGCCATGGTGGATGGAGTGGTGAGAGTGGGATCAGAATGGTCACCTGGAAGAGATGCCAGCTTTCTGGAGCGGATCACTCTCCTCAAAGATCCCAACTCTTTCATCCCTGAGACCAGGTCTCCTGTAATAGTCTTTTAGTGTGAGCATTGTCGCTGCTGCTTTCTGAATAGTTGCACTTTCAATGTCATCATTGTCTTCTTCAGACAAACTGGGATCAATCAAGTCAGTTGAAGATGAAGAGTGAAATGAAGAGTCACGCAATGGCGTAATGATTTTAAGTCTCACACTTTTCAGAAACATACCCTTGATGGGTGGCAGGGCATGCCTGGGTATCATTTCTTCTGCATGGGGGCAAAAAAAACCTGCTGACACAGCGCTATCTTTAACTCACTCGTGAGAAGCACCATTTAGATTGTCTGGAAAAAACTAATCTGTGAATCCAAATGTAACAGACAAGACCAAAATCTGAGAGGAAGGAAAGGGCTACTGACTGCAATTGACCTTTGGTTGTACAGCTCTACAGCTATGGGGAGCTACATTTTGTGCTCTTTGTAGGCTCTATTCACATGAGAGGATATGCAGGAAAATATTTTCGCTCAGGTTTCATTTTTTTTATGTAATGTTTTGGCTTTTTTCGTTCTCAGTATTTTCCATACTAACGATGTTATTTCCTTCAGTGTTTTCATGCAATAAGACTATGTCAAGAGCAGCCATGATTTCATCACTGCCTGTTTCTACTTCATGTATTTAATTCACAAAATCTTCAGTATTCTTCAACATGTTTTGACGTAATAATTCATTTGGAGACTGTAACTCCAATGATGCATTTACTTATTGTGCCTTTATTGGAGTTCTAAGCGTATAGTCATACATAGTAATCAGTAATACTATTTTATTAAATCACCTGAAGATTTTTGCTGAAAAAACTAAAGAGACAAGCACAGCTTGCAGTACTCATTTTAGGAAATAATCATTAACCAGTATGCCTAACCTGGAAAACAATAGGTATTTGTAATTTCAGCAGCTTTCCACATACCGTATTTTGTGCCAAGGTTATTGACTTTAACCAGGAGCCACATCATGTGTCCCTGTCCTGCTTGTCCTGCCTGGAACATATCCATGTATAATTCACCATGCAAATGCCCACACCAGGGAAGCAAGAGGGGGAAGTTAGTGGGAGAGGGATTCCTCCCTTTGGCAGCAGTACAGGGCACGGTCAAGCGGAGTGCCTGTGTAGTTGTGGCTGGATTTAGTGTTGGTATTTGCTGATAAGATGCAAATGGAATGAGTTTATCAGTCTTTCTAAGAGTTAAAGCCAAGTATCATACAGCATTTGTTTTACTTTTTCAGAAGGAAACTGTCTTTTGATTTTCAGGTGTCAAAGAACTTTTAATTTTTAAACTTAAATGCTGACTTGCCCTTCGCAGTTCCAGATGGCATAAAGACCCTTGGTGTCTCTCTCACTGTGTGCTTAGCTCTATTTGTTTGAATGTCTTTAATTATGATTGTATAATTAAAATGTCCACTAGAACTGACTAGTGGATAAGCAGAATGAGGCAAAGTAACTCTGAACTGAGTAAAACTTTCACTGTCTAGTAAACCACCAGTAGCACCCTTCATTCCAGTTCAGCTAAATGTATTTCTGTACACAGGGAAAATCCTATTTTCCTGGAGGCCTACATGAACAATCATTGAAATCAGCAGTTCATTAATTCTTTATGAAAATCTCATTCTTTCTCCAAATTCTTAGATGGTTTATCACTCTTGCCACCCCTATGGCCATTTCAGAAAGTTGCAATAGAAAACCTACTGTCCTGTATCCTAACAGTGGCCTGAGAAAAACTGTATTAGGTTTTTACAGCCTAGGGATTTTTATGGCATTTCTAAAAGGTCCCTAAAAGGTATTACTTATAACTGCATACTAGCTTTGTGAGGTATTAATAGCACCATTTCTTTTGTGCTGAGTGGATTACTGCCATATGAATTTGTAATCGCTGTAACAGTGCATGCAGAAGAATTTCAAAGCAGCTACTCAACTGAAAACTCTTTTTGCTTTATTAATACCCCATTCATGGAGAGACTAACGAGGGAGGATTGTGAAATGTGGAAAAGAATTAAAGCCTGACAGGGAAGAGGTGAGACCTGAGCACAGCATCCCTGGGGTCCAAAGCACATGGTAACAGAGAACTTTTTTCAGAGGAAAGAAATTAGAGTAGCAGAGACTGAAGGCTCTAAGGGTGTTTCTGGCCTGCGGTAGCACAACGTCACCTATTTATGTAAGTGCACAGCAGTCATTTCTCACTGTACATATTAGATTATTGAGAACACTATAAACTGTAGCCAGGGTCCACCCCTTCTGGGAGCTGGCTAGATGCATAGATCCAGCAGCGGTCTATGCCATATTCCACACATTATAAATATCAAAGGTATCATCATCTTGGAAAAGACCTTTTGAAAATCACCCATCTCATCATAGATTTTGCAGAACTTCAGCTATATCAGCCTTTCTGAAGCTGATTCTGAAACATGTTCCTAAGTGGTGCAAGAGGTCGCTTTGTCTCCCGCAGAGAAATGGAAATGCAGGTTTCATTAGTGAGCTGATCCCTAATCTCAGATGTGGCAGACCTGGATGGGGAAAGCATCAGTGTTTGGCCAGAGGGTAAATGCATACAAACCCTTTTTCCTTCTCTTTATGCTTCTGCCAGAAATCAACCCAATGGGGGAATATTGTATACCTGCTACAGTTGTTAAAAGGTAAAAGGTTTGAACAGGAACCCTCTTTTAAGCATAATTAAAGTATTCCTAAAATCCAGCAAAAGTTCTTTAAACATCAAATTTTGGCTTTCTCTTCACCATCTGATTCTGCACAGAGCTGTTTGCTGGAAGGTCAGTCAATGTTGACTGCATGTATTATTCATTTTAATATGTTCATATGTGTTTATATGGATATGTATATACACACATATTAGATACAGATAATTTTTGAACAGAGCTTCCACTAGTTTAACTTAATGTATAAAGGCGACTTGGTACCTTCTGCCCATTGGTTTGATTATTATTATTATTGTTGGCTATAGACATAGCTGGCATGTGATGGGAATGACCCCTGTGCCCCAGGGTGTATGGGCTGGGAATGTGCCTAAAACTGTAGTATCTTTACAAAACATTGTCAATAAAGCTATACTTGATAAACCATTTTAAGCTACATCTTTTCTCTGCCATTGTTTTATCTGGTTTACGTCAGCAGCTTCCCCTTGCTGTGACTCTGTGGTGTGCAGGCACAGCAGTGCAGTGACATCAAAGGTCTCCCATCACTTTCTTTCTCCTTCTTTTTGCCACAAAAGTCACCTCTCTGTGGGCCCACTGCCTGCTGTGGCCATCTCCCTCCCTCGTGTTGTGCTCGCAGCAGCAGCAGTTGGGGACTGAACACAGAGCTGAGCCGGTGCCGTTGGGTGAAAGCACGGGCCCGTATCAAGCTTAGGACAGAAGGAATTCCCAGGAGCTTCCAAATCTGAACAGATTCCTGTTCTTCACATGCCTCCACTCCTGACCAAAAAGGTGAGCCTTGCGCCCCAGACAAATCTGCTCAACCCCAACCTGTACTTGTCATGCCAGGTCATTTTACCTAGTAGAATTTAAGTAAATGAGTGAACTGGTGGTGGCAGTTGCTTAATTAACTCCAGTATCACAGTAGCCTTTACCTGCAGCTTTGGATTAGCACCAGGCACTAATCAGGCTTTTCCCATGTTCGTCCCTCCTGGTCTTCACCAGTGTAAGTGCGGTTTCCTTGTCTCCGAAGTTTTGAAATTGATTGCTAGTTGCCTTCAAAAGTGAAAGGACTTACATTAAAGGACAGACTAGAAGAGCTGTCTTCTTAGATGTTAAACTGCACTTTGCTTGGCTGGTCATAAAAAGCCATTTTCTTCTAGTTATTTGTCTGATCTGCTGTGATTTTCTGAGTATTTTCTGTTGCTAATGGTGGAGGAACTCATCCTTTTAGAGAGGGGTCAAATTTATTGCTAACCCTCAGGAAATTCAGGCACGCAATATAAGATTACTTAAATTAGAGGGACAGATGTTAGGCTTTACAAGTTTTATGTTATCTTGACAATTTAATCTTAACACTACTAGAATATTGAAACCCTAATTTTATATCTTGTGAGAGGGTTTTTTGTTTCTTATTGTACATTTAAATTATGAACCACTGCGTTGATCTTAGGACTTATTTTAGTTTAAATTTTTTTTGAGAGATTGCTTTAAAGAAAGACTGGCAGCTGTGGTTCAGCAGCATAATGTGCAAGTATAAATAGAATGCAAGCTGTCCATTTATCTCAGTCCTGATCTACTTATATTTGTCTCATGCTTATTACAATCGTGGTTTGTCTCTGAGCAGATACATCCAGTTAGGATTAAGCTTGGACAACTAACCTAATTCACTCATGTAACTTGATTCAGGGTTTCTGTGTAGATTTCTCATAAAGCCAAATAATTCTTTTAACTCCTAACCTTTAATAAATTAATATCAAAATATTAAGAATATGTATCACTGTCTATGCTTTTGGGAGATACTGAGTTAGTTTGTAATAGCTTTTATGTTTGCCGGGAGATATCTCCATTCATATCTATTTCTGAGTTATCTCTCCACTCCAGCTTCTCCTTATATATCGTGGTATTTTGTTAAATGTAATTTCAGCTCACAGATTCTCTAAATTACACTATGGGATCTCTTTCTAAATTTTTTGTTAGAATGTTCTGATAGAGTAACCTGAAAGTGAAATATAAGAACACCTATCCTATTCTAACAAGCATACAAATAACACAGGCAAAAGATGTACCTAAACTTTATATTCATCTCATTCACATTGGAAAAGGAAGATTGATTGTTTTCTTGTATTTCAAGAGTATTAGAATATTCATTGAATAATAATTTATTTCTTTGGTTTTCAGGCAGGTTTTCCCTCAGCATTTCACCTCAACAAGAGCCCTATGGAATTTGTGGATATAAAAATATTAAGTTCTATGTCTCTAATGTCTCCACTACCCTTTCTTTTTCATTTAAATTCAGCCTCTAGTTGACTCTTTACTGTTTTAGCCTAGCGACTAGCCTCTGGCATGGATTTAATTTTTTTCAACTTGTTTTTGATTTTAAAAATTAACACAAGCATAATACTTGCCATAATTCAACATTTGTATATAGCTACAAGAAATCTCAGGACTAAGCATAATGACAAGCAGTGTTACTTTGTTATGGCATACGGGTATGAATCTCTATTAAACAGATTACATTTCAGATTAGAAGTAGCTTGTACGTTATATTTTTAATGTGTGCAAAATGGTCATTTTGCTCAATACGGTAGCGTGAGTCCAGTTTAGCTTTCTGTTTGTACTACTGCTCTCAACAAAATAAATATGTGTGCAGAGATAGTTGATGAAGCATGCTTTAAATGGAGAAATCTAAACAACATTTCACTTTCCTTCCCCCTCATTTCATTCCCACTGTTATTGTGCTGATGCTGAAAGATACATATGCACTTGGACCTTTTAGAAAAGACTGTGAGATTTAGCTTGTATGTACCCTTATATCTGTTTTTTAGAAACTGTTCCAAGAAACAGTAATTTCTGAGCTCTCTGTATATCTGTATGTTAGGTTCAATTCCCTGTATCATATTCATAGTCTTTTATATTCTTCATGTGAGATCTCTCTTGCAGTCAGTCCCCTGGGTTTTTATTGGGGATGCGATGGCACTTTTGATACTGAAGTATCTCTGCAGAAGCTCCTGCCTGCAGGGACTCCAGGGGAAAAGACAGGAGAAGTGGTAGATACAGATCTTCCAGGTGAGTTCCTGTGAGGTGTGTGCATGGTGGGATCTCAAAGTGCCAGGCGTTAGAGTTGCTGTGTTTTCTTGTCCATGAGATACACTCTTTTCCCTGAAAAACATGATCTACAATTAAAGAGAAATGGCGACACCGGTCGCCTATGAATATGAATATGAAGATTAACTTGTTTTGAGGAGTGGAAGAAACACAGGAAAAACAGCAGAGCAGTGTTGATTCTGCTATCAGAGCCTCCTCCACTGTGCAGTTGGGAAGGATACATGATCCCATAATGTGAACATTTCAGCACTGCATTGAATGTGAGGATGTAAGGAGGGGCCTGTAAATAATTGTTAGGGTTTGGAGGAATGATAACAGCAGGGCTTTTGAGATGTCCCATAAAGATAAGGCTCCTATCCAAACAAAAAGATGAACGATGAGGACACACAAGAAAATGGGTGATGAAAGTGATGGCAGCTTAATTTAATGAGTCCCAAGAAACATGAAGTTATTGTACTAAAATATTACGAGATTCCTCAGACGCGAAAGAAAATCAGAGAGAGTATACAGACATACGACACTGCACAGGTCTCAGAAACAGACCTGGAAATGAAGCATGAGAAAAATAAGCCCTGCTTTGTTGCCACAATCTTGTTGGTTCCATCAGGCAGTTTGTAGTCTTTTAAAGATAATCGTGGAGGTGTTACCCATTGAATGTTACTGTTTATGTGATGTGAAAGAAGAGATGGGTGCAGTCTAGTTGGTCTTGCCAACTAACACTCAGAGAATGTTAGCATCTTTGCAGTACAGAGCAGAGGAGAGAAAGCCTTCTTACAGGAGCTTTTGTAATAGTAATGCCAACGGCAAGAGAAAATATTCAGATTATTTTCCCGGAGATAGAGGCTGCTGCTGTTTGGAAAACACTACATTACACCATCTGTTTCCTTCTGATTGCGCACCACCATAGGCATTGTTGTGATTAATTTCTTTGCTTCTAGGCACAAATTTGAGTGCTTGAAAGAAGATTAAAAGCTTGTTTTGCGGACGGGGATGTAGCTAATGGCTAGCTTTCAGTAGGATTGTGTGCGCTTAATAACTTTACAACTCAAGTCATCAATCTTCTGCGTGCACTTGATACATGAAGAAAGCAAGGAGAACGTCCTTTTGCTTCATTGTAATAATCCTCTGCACAAAGTGTTGGTGAGATTTCCGCCGTGTGCCACTAGCGTCACTGCATGCTCAAAACACCGCTGGGACAAACAGTCACTTTTCTGCCTGGTGGCTCAGCTGCTGGAAGACGATGTGTAGTATCATCAGCATCCCACTCAGTTGTCAGATCGGGTCCTTTGGTCATGAGGCTGGTGTGCTCCTAAAGCCCCCAAGAAGTAGTAGCCTGCCAGGCAGGAGGAAAGCCCTGATGGTTGGCAATCTGCCACAGCCTACTCCTGGTCACACTCGGTGCCTCCGCTTGGAAAGTTGGCAGCAAGGAGCAGGTTGCTGTGTTGTCTCTGCGGATGTTATTGTTCCCCTGTATTTGACCAAAACCGCTGCTTCTACCCTCCCGTAACCAGCAGCATAAGAAAATGTGGACTGTTGTGTAATATGGATGCTATGCTTTATTTCAGTTCCTCTGCTGTTTGAACCCTGAATATCATAGAATCATAGAATGGTTTGGGTTGGAAGGGACCTCAAAGATCATGGAGTTCCAACCCCCCTGCCATGGGCAGGGACACCTCCCACTAGACCAGGTTGCTCAAGGCCACATCCAGCCTGGCCTTGAACACTTCCAGGGATGGGGCATCCACAGCTTCTCTGGGCAACCTGTTCCAGTGTCACACCACCCTCATAGTAAAAAATTTCTTCCTGAGATCTAATCTGAATCTTTTTTCTTCCAATTTTAAACCGTTTCCCCTTGTCCTATCATTACACTTCCTAGCAAAGAGTCCTTCTCCAGCTCTTCTATAGGCTCCCTTCAGGTATTGAAAGGCCACTATAAGGTCTTCCCGGAGCCTTCTCTTCTCCAGGCTGAACAATTCCAGCTCCCTCAGCCTGTCTTCATAGGAGAGGTGCTCCATCCCTCTGATGTATAGTACATATAGTACAGTGGCGGTGTGTAGCATAGTGGTTTTCCACCACTAAGCTGTTCCTTTCCTTCCTTCCTTCAGCTTGATAGGCCTTTGATCCAGGATGAGTAGCACGGCTGCAGCATGCAGTGGTCCGTCTGCTTAGTATAATGAATTTGGAAATCAAGTGCTATTTGGATGAAATGCATCAGTTTGTATTTATTTTGATACCTTCCTTGATCATTTCAAGGTTATCACATTTGCCTGTGTTCATAGGAGAGGTGCTCCATCCCTCTGATGTATAGTACATATAGTACAGTGGCGGTGTGTAGCATAGTGGTTTTCCACCACTAAGCTGTTCCTTTCCTTCCTTCCTTCAGCTTGATAGGCCTTTGATCCAGGATGAGTAGCACGGCTGCAGCATGCAGTGGTCCGTCTGCTTAGTATAATGAATTTGGAAATCAAGTGCTATTTGTATGAAATGCATCAGTTTGTATTTATTTTGATACCTTTCTTGATCATTTCAAGATTGTCACATTTGCCTGTCATTTTGTGTTGAAAGTCAAACATTTTCCAGCTAAAACTGTAGTGATTATCCTCTGTTAGCAAGGTATATTCAAGCTAGTATTTTGTAATAAGTTAGTCAATATTTGCTTCAGTGTGACTTAACTAAAAGTTACCTGCTTTAATTTGCTTTCAGAGTAATGATAGTTGTTGGTACACCATGTTTCAAAACACTTACTTCTTCAGTTTGATGTGCACAGAGGGTTGTGCTGGATCGGTGGCCATACAGGACATAGTTAAACAGAACTGAGAGGAAAATGTTGACTGCCAAGTAAAGCAGCATTATCAATTTCCTCTCTCCTGCGTTGAAAAAGACAGGGGGGACAGGCAGTGTAGGGTTTCCTGATATGTTTTAAGAAAGCCTGGGATTCATTTCCCCTCCCTTCCTTCCTATTAGTTGTTTGTTAACTCCCAGGAAGGTTCACGTTTTTCTTGAGACCTCTCTGCTTGCATATTCTGGAAACGGGCTTTGCCTTTGAGGGACTCGGTCCTCACTTCTCTGCAAACTCAGGGGGAGGAAGAGGAGACGGATTGGTGGTGGGAGTCTGACTTAGGGAAACGCTTCAGTGTGACTTAACTAAAAGTTACCTGCTTTAATTTGCTTTCAGAGTAATGATAGTTGTTGGTATACCATGTTTCAAAACACTTACTTCTTCAGTTTGATGTGCACAGAGGGTTGTGCTGGATCGGTGGCCATACAGGACATAGTTAAACAGAACTGAGAGGAAAATGTTGACTGCCAAGTAAAGCAGCATTATCAATTTCCTCTCTCCTGCGTTGAAAAAGACAGGGGGGACAGGCAGTGTAGGGTTTCCTGATATGTTTTAAGAAAGCCTGGGATTCATTTCCCCTCCCTTCCTTCCTATTAGTTGTTTGTTAACTCCCAGGAAGGTTCACGTTTTTCTTGAGACCTCTCTGCTTGCATATGCTTCAGTGTGACTTAACTAAAAGTTACCTGTTTTAATTTGGTTTCGGAGTAATGATAGTTGTTGGTACACCATGTTTCAAAACACTTACTTCTTCAGTTTGATGTGCACAGAGGGTTGTGCTGGATCGGTGGCCATACAGGACATAGTTAAACAGAACTGAGAGGAAAATGTTGACTGCCAAGTAAAGCAGCATTATCAATTTCCTCTCTCCTGCGTTGAAAAAGACAGGGGGGACAGGCAGTGTAGGGTTTCCTGATATGTTTTAAGAAAGCCTGGGATTCATTTCCCCTCCCTTCCTTCCTATTAGTTGTTTGTTAACTCCCAGGAAGGTTCACGTTTTTCTTGAGACCTCTCTGCTTGCATATTCTGGAAACGGGCTTTGCCTTTGAGGGACTCGGTCCTCACTTCTCTGCAAACTCAGGGGGAGGAAGAGGAGACGGATTGGTGGTGGGAGTCTGACTTAGGGAAACGAACTGAAGAGGAGCTTCTAATTGACAACGTTGTATTGACAACAGTATTTTCTTTCGATTTGCTGGCCCCTGAGGGATACAGGGTGCTTCAGGCACAGGAGTAGGAGATAACAGCGAGTGTCAGCCTGAGGTTCCTGCCCTTGGAGTGCTCAGTTGTGAACTTACGAGCGAGACTGTGAACTTAGAAGAAAGATCTTCAACTTGCCCTTCTTCAGGAGAACTGTTGGATGTCTCTTTGCGACGACTGAACATCCCTCCTGTTAAGGAGAAGGATGTGAAGCCGGAGGCGATAGTACCAGGCACTTGGGATATGAGCAGCGGCATCGGGTCCCCGTGTGCCGGAGGCGATAGTACCAGGCACTTGGGATGAGCAGCAGCAGCTGGAGTGCACTAACAAACAGGGTGCTTTGCAGGGGCTTTTATTCGTCGGAAGCAGCACAGGGCTGTCAGTTTGGCTACAGTTATTTTGGATGAAACACTGAATAACGGACCATTTCACCCTTTTTTTTTTCTTTTTTTCAAAATTTCATCTGCCAGTCTGACCTGCTAACGTGAGAAGCTGTGCCTCCCTTATTCACGCTAGCCCCACCGAGAGCAGACTGAAGGCTGTGGCAAGATGTCCTGCCTGCGGGGTGCAGAGTGCTAGGAACTCAGAGGGTCTCACAGCTTCATGCAGAAACTATCTTGGCATTTTCCATCCATTAAGTACAACTGATTTTTAATTTTTTTTTAGTAGTAAAACCAGGTATTGGTTTCTCAAGAAAAGCACACGTAATACAAATAACTGAACTGTACCCACTTCCAGTTCTTTAAATCTGCCTTTCTTTTTCATCTTTTTGGTAGTCTGAATTTGACAAAGAAATTTTATGTTCCCTTGACATTTTAAAACAAAATCAGAGTATCTTTCAGCGCGTTAGAAGAGTGTAATTCTGAAGAGCTGATTTTTTACTTCCTTTGGTGAATAAATTGGTGAAGATACAGGGATACACATCAATGTCTCAACGCCGCCTTTTAAGGGAAGGACATTTTAGGATCCCACCAAGAATCATGCATATTCTACGTGGCAGACGACACTCACGAAATAACCCACGCCAAATATGCTCTGGTGAGATGAACGTATAGGTGATCCTATGAGCCTTCTCTTCTCCAGGCTGAACAATCCCAGCTCCCTCAGCCTGTCTTCATAGGAGAGGTGCTCCATCCCTCTGATGTATAGTACATATAGTACAGTGGCGGTGTGTAGCATAGTGGTTTTCCACCACTAAGCTGTTCCTTTCCTTCCTTCCTTCAGCTTGATAGGCCTTTGATCCAGGATGAGTAGCACGGCTGCAGCATGCAGTGGTCCGTCTGCTTAGTATAATGAATTTGGAAATCAAGTGCTATTTGTATGAAATGCATCAGTTTGTATTTATTTTGATACCTTTCTTGATCATTTCAAGATTGTCACATTTGCCTGTCATTTTGTGTTGAAAGTCAAACATTTTCCAGCTAAAACTGTAGTGATTATCCTCTGTTAGCAAGGTATATTCAAGCTAGTATTTTGTAATAAGTTAGTCAATATTTGCGAGTAATGATAGTTGTTGGTACACCATGTTTCAAAACACTTACTTCTTCAGTTTGATGTGCACAGAGGGTTGTGCTGGATCGGTGGCCATACAGGACATAGTTAAACAGAACTGAGAGGAAAATGTTGACTGCCAAGTAAAGCAGCATTATCAATTTCCTCTCTCCTGCGTTGAAAAAGACAGGGGGGACAGGCAGTGTAGGGTTTCCTGATATGTTTTAAGAAAGCCTGGGATTCATTTCCCCTCCCTTCCTTCCTATTAGTTGTTTGTTAACTCCCAGGAAGGTTCACGTTTTTCTTGAGACCTCTCTGCTTGCATATTCTGGAAACGGGCTTTGCCTTTGAGGGACTCGGTCCTCACTTCTCTGCAAACTCAGGGGGAGGAAGAGGAGACGGATTGGTGGTGGGAGTCTGACTTAGGGAAACGAACTGAAGAGGAGCTTCTAATTGACAACGTTGTATTGACAACGGTATTTTCTTTCGATTTGCTGGCCCCTGAGGGATACAGGGTGCTTCAGGCACAGGAGTAGGAGATAACAGCGAGTGTCAGCCTGAGGTTCCTGCCCTTGGAGTGCTCAGTTGTGAACTTACGAGCGAGACTGTGAACTTAGAAGAAAGATCTTCAACTTGCCCTTCTTCAGGAGAACTGTTGGATGTCTCTTTGCGACGACTGAACATCCCTCCTGTTAAGGAGAAGGATGTGAAGCCGGAGGCGATAGTACCAGGCACTTGGGATGAGCAGCAGCAGCTGGAGTGCACTAACAAACAGGGTGCTTTGCAGGGGCTTTTATTCGTCGGAAGCAGCACAGGGCTGTCAGTTTGGCTACAGTTATTTTGGATGAAACACTGAATAACGGACCATTTCACCCTTTTTTTTTTCTTTTTTTCAAAATTTCATCTGCCAGTCTGACCTGCTAACGTGAGAAGCTGTGCCTCCCTTATTCACGCTAGCCCCACCGAGAGCAGACTGAAGGCTGTGGCAAGATGTCCTGCCTGCGGGGTGCAGAGTGCTAGGAACTCAGAGGGTCTCACAGCTTCATGCAGAAACTATCTTGGCATTTTCCATCCATTAAGTACAACTGATTTTTAATTTTTTTTTAGTAGTAAAACCAGGTATTGGTTTCTCAAGAAAAGCACACGTAATACAAATAACTGAACTGTACCCACTTCCAGTTCTTTAAATCTGCCTTTCTTTTTCATCTTTTTGGTAGTCTGAATTTGACAAAGAAATTTTATGTTCCCTTGACATTTTAAAACAAAATCAGAGTATCTTTCAGCGCGTTAGAAGAGTGTAATTCTGAAGAGCTGATTTTTTACTTCCTTTGGTGAATAAATTGGTGAAGATACAGGGATACACATCAATGTCTCAACGCCGCCTTTTAAGGGAAGGACATTTTAGGATCCCACCAAGAATCATGCATATTCTACGTGGCAGACGACACTCACGAAATAACCCACGCCAAATATGCTCTGGTGAGATGAACGTATAGATGATCCTATAGTGTGATTTATATCTACATAGAATGTTTGAACTTCAATTTGAGCAGTGTGTGAGGTGAATATGAGCAATAAGTAGCTTAGTATTGGCATTACAGATTTTCTCAACTCCGATGATTCTTACAGGAATGAGTATTTTTTCTCAAAGCATACTCATGTAGGGATCCAGGAACACTTATAGTTAAAAAATATATATCTTTATCCATATTAGATATTACTCATAGATACTGATTACTCTGTCACCTGTACTTACTGGAGAAAAACATTGTACCTTGTTCTTCCTTACACTTCCAGGTATATGATACTATCTAACACAGATTTGAATGTTTTATACCAACCCTCCTTCAATACTCTAGAAGAACTTCACTGAGTGCTCTGTTCTTAAAAAATATAACTAATTTTATAAAAAAAAATATATTTTTAACTGCACTCAAAAAATCAGGAAGCCTCTGATCTTTAAGTGAAATGTACTAAATTTAGGACTCACTGCCATTTATTCAATTTCAAAGTCTGTATCATCACTATGTAGTGTAATAATATCTTAGTGTGACTGATAATTTTATAATGTTTTTGTTTAGTAAAGCTATGTTTTATTGGGTTTTTTTCTCTGAAATAAGTTAACCCTGCCTGGCTGAGATAAGCTAAAACAGATTTTTCAATAATTACACCTTTCTGGTTTTATATGCACACTGACCTATTATGGTTTTTAAAAAAATAGGTCTTTTTTTTCTTTTTAAATTAATTTGGAGCATATGAAATTGAAATCAATATAGGCTAAACTACCTTTATAGAAAAATATAACATTTTCAAGGCCTTTCAATATTCCTTTATTTAATGTTGATACTCCTGGAAAAAAAAATAGGAAGAGAAAAATGCCTCTCTGGTGGCTCCTTTTGCTCACACCTTCATTTGTACTGTGCTCACTAAATATTTTGTCATCTTTTTTGTTTAGAATGAGAATTGTAAGGCTTTTGGTAACTTCTGAAATGTAAAGATTTCGCCTTTCCTGACTTGTCAGCTCTGGGCATTCCTGAGGCCAAGGTTTGGCACCTTTAGGAATGCTAGCTAATAAATTATTAAGATCTAACAATTAATTCCATTCAGCTCAGACTAGAAAAAGGTTTTATGTTAATTGCTGGTAATGACAATAAAGAAAAGTCAGAAATAAAATAGTTGTATTTTAAACATATGGGATGCAGTCCTACAAAGCAAAGCAAAACAAGGTCTCCTTGTCTTACCTTCCTTAGGATTCAACCTTCACTTGGTAGTGATCACACTGCAGTCAACTTCTAAGTGCAGCCATAAAAGTTACCTCTTGCACCAATTATTTTGTAACGTTTGTGTACTTCTGAATTTCAGGCACCTGCTGGTCATTCACGAGTGGATTGGAGCTAATCCCAACTATAGGCAGAGCTTTGAGAGAGCATAGGAGAAAAACTGAAATTTAATACATTGAACACATTCTAACACAGCTAATTTTCCTCATTTTAGCCTAATTTTCTTCAGACTCAGATCCTTAGTAAAAATCTTGTATGCTGTACAATCTTCCTTATGGGTTCCTTTCACTATATATAGGTCTGTATAGTCAGAAAAATGTATGTTTCTATAGGAAGCTGCCTGTCTTCTCTCCCACCCATCTTTATTATTATTCCCAAGCGCCTTTTGATTGTGTTACAGCCTTTTCTGTTTGAAGTCTTCAAGTATGCAAAAATTCTGTTTCCTTTCCTTCCTGTTACCCAATTTATGTTGACAGTAGAAAAGCAATTATATGCCTCTAATCTTAACCTTATATATCCAGTATGAATTATTCCATTGTTTTGGTGAAAGCTGCTTTACAGCCTTTTGGACTGATAAGCGTTTCCCCGCCTTCCTGGTGGCAGACCTCAATTAGCCTTCAGTGGCACTTGCAGACCAAAAGTTGCACAGAAGGTGGATCAAGGGATTAGATTGTGGACGAGGAAAGGTACTGCAGCCTGGGAATGTTTCTGTCCTGTAGGTACACCATGCAAAATTAAAATTTCGGCAAGCATGTATTTCCAAAGTAAATGTGCTTGTGATTCTGCGAATCCCATGATGTATGCGTCTCTCTTCTCCTTGTGACAAAATTAAGCCACTTGGTCCTGTTGCCCCACGTCTCACAGGGCTTTGTTCTCTCTTCATTAGCATCTCTGGAAATTCACGAGAGCAGGTTTGATCACTGTCACTTCACCATTTGCCTTCCTGTGAAAAAAAAACCTATAAAAATCTTTACATGAACAATAAATGTCCTAGTTTATATATGGATTTTGCATTACCTTATTTACCCAAGTAAGGGAAGCTGGGCTGGCTTCCAGAATCTTCATGCTTCATCAAATCCATCTCTGTTTTGTTTTCATTTTAACAAAGCTGACTAGTATTTACTTATAGGTTGTGGCCAGTTGGATCTCTCCTCGTTGGCCTAATCCTCTCTGTGCTGCTCTCTGCAGGTGTCTTCTACCCGGGGTGGGCTGTGTTGCCTTTAGCCCCCCTCGCTGTAGTTGAGCCCTGTTTCTAGTGACACTCGCTCTTTGGAATGCAGAGGTTTGGGACTGGGTGCCCTGTGGCCTCTCCTGCCTGGGCAGGCAGGACCCAGGCTGGTATGGCCAGGCTTGTGTGAGACAGAAGGGCATCATGGTTTCTCCATCAGTGCCTGACTGTACATCTTCTGCGTGCTTCTGCATCTCCAACTGCAGGGAAGTGGGATGGCAGTTGTAGAGTTTATGGAGGATTTCAGCCCCAGAAAGCCATGGCTCCCAGCTGCCTTCTGTGGGGACACCTGTCTCCCGTCAGCAGGGGAGATTTTCCACAGTGCTGACCCGCTGTGGCCCTTTGTGATGGGCTTCCTGCCATGGTGCTTGTGGACCATGCTTTGAGATTCTCCCTCTTCTCACTCCTTCTCTAAGCAAACAGGAACAGTAGGTCAGCTTGAGCCGAGAGCTGTAGAACAAGTCTGGCAAGTGGAGACTGGAGAGACACCCGTCTTCAGTCTGTGCTGCGCTTGGTATGGACGAGGAGTATCTTTGGAGGCATCCTGTAGTCTGCATCTTTTCACTCTGGATTCAGGTTAGTTTTCTGATGAAGGCAACTGAAGTTCTGAGGCGATTTGTTTTCGTGTGTATGCTCTAGGCGTGTAATGAATGGATGGATGGAGTGACTGTCCATGTCCCACGTCCTTCCAAAGGAGTTCTGGGATGAGGTACAGCGAGGCAGCTCTGTAATATGGGTGTATAATACTGATGGGCTTCTGTAGTGAAAGAGTCAAACGAAGCTTGGTTAATCCACAGCCTGGGTGATCCACTACAAATAGTGAAGAGGAGTCTAGAGGAAGAGCACTCTTGCATCTTCTGTGGCAGCCGAGGGGATGGAGATGTCGTGCTTCTTTTCCTGGAGCTGTATGAGTATTTCTGTTGGATATTGGGCTTTCTTGTGTGGGAAGAGGGTGTTAACTTACAGGTAGGGATGCAAAATGCATGGATTGCATGCGGGAAATGTCAGACTGAATACATAAATGTAGCAGACATACTAAAGTACTGAAGGCTTCAACATAGCCAAAGCCTTCCTGGAGCCTGTGTAAACACTGGGATTTTTGGTCAGGTTAAAGCCTCCCACTACAATTTACCGTTAGTCCCCATGCTAGGTAGGTCCAGGCATGTAAGGCTGTGTTTACTGTTGCTGCTTTCACACTTTCATTTGCTGGCAGGGTAAACGTGTTGAAAAGGGATTTATTTGAGCTTTGGAGTTTCCATGCTTGAGACTTCCATTGCTTGCCCTGCTGGCAGTGCCCTGGTACATTTTCCAGCAGCAATCTGGAGTAGAGAGTTGGGTGTGAATCCACAGCAGAGGTGGTAAACTGCACCAAAATATTAAAACTATGAGTTGGCAATTCAATAAAACTAGTTTGAGATAGTGTTATGAATGTCTGAGTGAAACAGTTTTGCTTTGCCTTGTTAAAGCCTAGCATGAGTGAAGATATTCTTAGAGCTTGAGCCTATACCCTAGATATACTGTATCAGACACTGGGTATATCGGCAGTCTGTAAATATTCAGGGTGGGGACATGAGGGGAGAACACTATAATTAAAGAGATAATTACAAGAACAATGGCATTACTGGAGGAAAATATATTTGTAAAGTCATCTTGTGCCACCTGTTGTGTTTATGGAACAAAGTTCAATTAATATGAAAGCTCTTACCTTCTCAGGGTAGTTTGTTCTGAGCAGAGGAAGAGAAAAGTGGACATTTTTCTTCTCTGAGAATGAATCAGAGAGGAATTTCTCTAGCAGAAATGAAGAGCTATTTTTTTTTCTCAGAATGGTGTTCGTGGCTGGATTTTGTGGCGCGGAGTAAGTTGGTTTAACTTTATAATAACTGCCAGATCTTGTGAATGTAAACAGACTGTACTCTGCTAAGTCAGGGGTGGGTAAGGTGTGTGGCTTGGGTCTGTGTTCTTTGAAGCATTTTGAACTCCTTGCTTTATATGTGCCAAAAAAGCATATGTTTCAAGAGTCCTACTACTATAAATTTTGCTAGCTCATTGATTCTTGAAAATACACTTTGTTCACAGAGTGCACATTGTTGGGAGAGTCTGGTGGGTGGTAGTGTTTAGGTTTTATTATAAATCCCCTTTTCTGAAGGAAGTAAAATATTAGATATTTTAGGATCTAAATAGTCATATAAGGCTTTTATAGAACTTTCTTTGCTCCCGGATAGCATCCCCTTTCCCAACTTGTTACCATTTAATATCTGTGAGGTGTTTAAATTAAATGATTTATTGGGCTCAGCCAAGTTACTCAGTGAAGAGTGAGCACATCAACAGAAACAGTCACAGCTGTCACAAAAGTTTCCTGGCAGTAAGTCCATTGAGAATAAGCTGCTTCTTCTCTTAGAAATTAGTTTGAGAGCATCATCACACAATTTTATAGGGCAGTTTCTGCTGTGGAATGTGTTCAGTATATGTTTTCTGATAAAGAAGTTGTTACTGTTCAAAGATGCCAATTCAATGACACTGGCAAATGTTTTTCTTCCTTTGCTTAGGTGGCTGCATTGACTTGTCCTATAAAACTGAATATAACCTCCTATTTAGCCTCCTTTTTAAACTCTTTTTTTTTTTTTTTTTTTTTTTTTTTTTTTTTTTTTTTTTTTTTTTTTTTCTGGAATTCTTAATTCAGCTTTTTCTTTTTTAATTTTAAAATCTTTATTATTTGTGTTAAAAAGGAAAAGTGAAGAAAATGCATGATTTGAGGGGTGTATTTTACAATCATGCTGTGATGGAAAGAAGAAATATCTAAAATGGATGACATTATCAGCATATTTCTGAGTGGTCCCACTCAAGATCCCTGAAATTGCTAATTATTTCCCATTTCTTGTGTTAAAAAGTGATTTGAATTCCTTTTCTAATAACATACTGTTCTAAATTACAATATTATAAAAGTTAATATTTTAAAATTTTTGGTCCCTTACTCAGTTTTTGGGGAAAATTGTTTTTTCTCCAGCAGTGTGCATAATAATGAAGGAATATGTAGACTCTGGGATACTGATGTGCAGGCTACCGCTTTTATTCCTCTGGATGATGGTTCCTTCAAGAAACCAAGGGCTTTTAAGAATCTTTCCAATTAGAGAGAGGCACACATGCACACAGAATTAAGGGCAATACAAGACCTTGTCTCTAGGCTCCTGTTCCAACAGGAGCTCTGAACTGCTTGAGCCTGCTCCCTCACCCCTTGCACCTCCCCAGCCTCTGCCTTTGATTTTCGCTTTGTCCCTCTTTGCTAAGATTTAAGCTGTCAATGAGTCTTCTTCCAAGGAACAGACCTTTTCTAAGGGTTGTTGTTGTGTGACACTAGTGGTTGCACATGTGAATGGAGAAAAAAATGTCAAAAATAATTGTTACTTCAGTACGTGTAAAGTGAATCCTCAGAAAATCTGACTGTGCCTGTGACTCTTGAAATGGGGAAAAAATGGTTTCCTGACCATTAGTGTTATTTTAGAAGCCCATTTAATTAGAGACACTAGCATTTATGGTATTAATGCCATAATATGCAGTGAGTTAGTAGGAATTTATATTTTTCCTGCTTTCATGGCCACTGAAGAATATGTGCCTTTATGAGGAAAGGAGATTGGAAAAAATAATCCAATAGTGAATAAAAGAACTTATACTTTCCCTGATGAATAAGCAGAGATAGTTGCTCCAATAATTTAGAGTAAAATTGACTTGCTGTTTCATAGCATGCTTTTGCTTTTCCATATGGAGAACTGTCAACAAGAAGGTATTTACTCTCTGGGCAGAACCAGTCCTGGTCTGGTAAAGTTACCAGAATGTAACTTTATTTACTCCCTTTATCTTCTTCATTGTTCTTTCAAGACGTTTCCAATCTCGTTATTTACTCCCTTTATCTTCTTCATTGTTCATTGTGCTGTTGCAATCTGTTTAGCTATACTGAAGTCATGCTTAGTAAGATGGCCTGCGCTACTTCCTTGTAGTGCTTAACAAAATCTCACATGATCTTCAAATTAACCTCAAAGGTTAAGCTAACCCGAAAAGGTTGAACATACACGGCCTCACAGTAAAGCACGCTAAGTTAAAAGGATCAAAGTTTATTGTAAGATTTCCAGCACTTCCTAATTGAAGCTAGCTCTTGTGTTTATTTATTTATTTTATCTTATTTCAGAGCCACTACATTTTCCTTCAAAGCAGGAAGCTACGATCAATGCAACTTTTATGTGTTTCATTTCTTGCTCTGTGATTTAAAAAATAAAATAAAAAAAAGGAAGAGATTCTATTTTAGTCGGCAGTTAATCTAACCTCACACACAACTTCTGTTTCTTGCATTTTGTACGCACTTGAGTACGGCGTGAAACCTTCCTCAGTCTTGTTGGTCGGTCTTTTTTCTGATAATGGTGGGCAAGGCCTGCTTTCCTTTTGGAGTGAGGGTAACTGGAGGACCCTATGGGAATCTTCCACCTGGGGAGAAGAAGCCCCTGCAGAAAAAATGTGAGATCAGCAGGCAGTGAGTCTCATCCTCATCTAATTATTTTAATCAGACTTACATTGATTTCTCATTTCAAAGTTTCTAGTCAATTTTGGAACTTTTGTAGACGCCACAAAAAAAGTGAGTCCAGGGAGCAAATTGGAAGAGGATGTTGAAGGACTCAGTGGGAGTAGCTTGCAGTTGTCTTTTAGTGAGTAGTTGTGTCCACTTAACAAACATGTAGCAGTTGACGGGGCAGTTGGAAGAGAATCACCCTGTAATTTCAGATGTGAGTTGTTAGTCAAGATTATGCTTTTAAAAATTGTGACTACTACAATTCAGGTGACAATTAATCTTAGACTTGTCCTGGATTATAAGAACTCTTGTGATTTGTGAATTACCTGCAGTAACCTTAATCTGGGTGAGGCTGTATTCTAAAAATCATCATGAGTTGCAGGTGGACAGTCTTAACATAGTTGCTTAGTTGCATTAGTCACGAGTAATTCTCTGAATGAGTCCATCTTTTGATTTACTTCTCTGAGAAATCACTTTAGAAGTCTCCACAGTATGTGACATACAGTTTATATGAATATATGCCAGAGGGTTAGTTGAAGAACTTGTTTCTATGTGTGTTTTGGGGAAGGAGCTACTTGCTTTTCAGGCTTTTATTTGAAGGAAAGATGCAATCTATATTTCCCTCCTTTTCTTCTTCTAGGTGAAAGCCATAAGCTTTTATGAAACACAGGCAACTTGTTTCATGCAGTGAGTCTTTGGAGCAGAATTGCTCTTTAATTCCTAAGCCTTTGTGATTAAAAAATAAGTGTTTTCTCTGTTTTAGCCAAACTTTTATTAATTCTTACCCTCTTTGGTGTATTCAAAAGGTGTATATGAGAAAATGGGTAGGGATCAGTAGGTCAGTTATTTTTAAAGAGAGCTGACGTGAAACAAAGAATTCAAGATACTGCCTCTATCCTTTTACATTAGAGAAGCTTTACCTTTTCAATATTGCATGTCATAGCTGGTCTTCTGAAACAGAAACTTAAAACATGTCCTTGGGAGTGCAAAACCACACATCTCTCCTTCAGCTCACTAACTCTCTAACCACCTAAACCTCTAGGACTCTAGTAATGTGTTCAGGCATTTTAACTGGACTGTACATCTAGGACACAGATAATGTTTTGCTCTCTGTGTCATCTACCATGATGGCTATCAAAGATTGTTTAATGATCTCAGGTGGAAGTACAGGTGGTGTCTGCTACCTTCTTCAGTGTAAACTTTTCCCCTTTTGGTTGATAACACTTGACCTTGGTTCCTTCTCTGTTTTTTTTTTTTTTCTGACTTCCAGCTATTGAAAATTATGTTATTTGTCTGCAAGGTAAGTTGTAATAATAATTTTTGCAGATGTTGTCATGTGAATTTAAAGAGTTATTTTAGGGATAGATTCCTTCAAGAAAAAAAATCCGTCTACTGACTATTTTGAGTGTTTTCCTGTGTAAATAGAATAATGAGTGCTAACTTCGTATTTCATTAAAAGATACCTCCTTTGACCAAATGAACTATATACATTACTTGTGACAAAATCTTGCAATGCTTCACCGATGAAACAGTTTGTAGACACAACAGAATGCCCTATGGCAGAAGAGGCATCAGAGAAGTAAAATACAGATTTAGTCATCTTTTAGCTCAGGCAGCAAGACAAAATGTGCATTTAAGGTAGCCTAAGGGGAGATTGCTATTTTTTTCTGACTGTGACTGGAACTTTTAAGATTTATGTTGTCAAAGGGACTAATATTTTTTTGCAGTGTGAGAGAGGAGCTGCTTTGGCACAGGTGACTGGCTGTACAGTGCTACTTTAGTGGCATAAGAGCCACCGAGGCTCAAAGTCCCAGAGTGATCTGAATGGAAGTTGGGTACATCAGCCAAGCCTCCTCGCTTGGTCCTTTAGGTCCCTAAGTATCACTGCTTTGCGAGTACACTTTTCACAGTGCCAAAAAATATCCTTCAGGGAACGCCAGATTTGCCACCCGAAACTGCAGTGGTAACGTTATGTGAGGAGATCCTCTGCTTATGTCCTGTGAGGCATCCTGGTCTGGTTAGCATGCTCTCTGTGTGGGTGATGTGAACCTACAGTTCGGTACAAAACTAACCTCTGCTCTCATTTTCACTGAAAGCATTAGAGGATGTTTGATGGTATTCTTCTCAACACAGGAAGGACATGGATCTGCTGGAGCGGGTCCGGTGGAGGGCCACGAAGATGATCAGAGGGTTGGAGCACCTCTCCTATGAGGACAGGCTGAGAGAGCTGGGGTTGTTCGGCCTGGAGAAGAGAAGGCTCTGAGGAGACCTCATAGCAGCCTTCCAATATCTGAAGGGAGCCTACAGGAGAGCTGGAGAGGGACTCTTTGTCAGGAAGTGTAGTGATAAGACAAAGGGTAATGGTTTTAAACTGGAAGAGAGGAGATTTAGATTAGATACCAGAAAGAAATTCTTCACTGTGAGGGTGGTGAGGCACTGGAACAGGTTGCCCAGGGAGGTCGTGGATGCCCCATCCCTGGAGGTGTTCAAGGCCAGGCTGGATGTGGCTTTGAGCAACCTGCTCTAGTGGGAGGTGTCCCTGCCCATGGCAGGGCGGTTGGAACTAGATGGTCTTTAGGTCCCTTCCAACCCAAACTATTCTATGATTCTATGATTTAAAGCTTAAAAAAATGAGTCCTATTGGCTCCAAACAAAGCCCATTTTCTTGCCAAGAGAGGAACTTGGGTTTTTGGCCTGGCTCTTGGAATTTCTTTCTGTATTGAACTGTCTAAATACAGATCAGACTGTATGCAGAGAACTTCAGATGTGTTGGAAGAATTTCTAATTAACCTTCAGGTTCTGAGGTGTTAGGAGGTTGTTTCGAGGATCACGCTCTCAGACTTGGGTATCAGCTTTCTCCTTGAAGGTACTAAGCCACTGTTTGGCAGTGAATTGAGTTTACTGCCTAAATAACTGGAATTTGTCTGAGGGTTCAGGATAAGTCTCTCACAGTTGCAAGAGTTGTGGATCCTCCACCCAGTATTTTCCACTGGTGTGCTTCCAGTAGAAAAAAGAGAAAAGGTATTCCCAAGCCCATCTTATCAGATGGGTTTTCAGCCATTCACCCAGTTTCAGGTCACTTAAGTTTAGCTCCCTTCAGTGTTCCAAAGTAACCCGGCATATTTTTCAGGAACAGGGAGTCATAACAACTGTTTTCCACATTAGACTGCTTCCTTCTCTCAATTACGAAAGCCTATTATTATTATTGTTTACATTTAAACAATGAGAATGCTCCATCCCCTCTCCCCCTGTCCCAGCACACGCCACCCTCGAACCCTCGCGCTCCATGGGATTTTTAATGGATGCTCTGCAACACAGTTGTGGTACTGCACTGCTGCCCTGAAGTCTCCTCTCCAAACAATGGGCTTGCTCACTCTTGAATAGTTTAAATTTTTTAAAACAATGTCCTCTATGTGACCACGTTTAATTTAGAAAGGAAAAAACAGAGGTTGCTGCTGGTACCTGCGAACAGCATCAGTGCTTTGGAGATGAAGGGTATGTTTTAGAGCACAATACCAACAGTTAAGCAAGCGAGGGGAGGCAGCATGGTATAAATCAATAAAATAAGAACAGAGAAGACATGATGGAGGCTTTGGGTTACAGTTTGCCAAATTGTGGAGCACACCAGAAATAATACTGAGTAACTCCTAATCTCTGCTGTTGCATGGGAGGCAATAACTTCAGTGGAATGGCTGCCACAGATGGGAGCAGGCTCACATTAGGTCTGAGTCTCTTTCTCAGTGTTCAGGCTTCAGGAGAAACCTCAATTTATAGCACCACACTTGATCTGAAGACCTGCTTGCGAAAGGAGTGTTTGCACAAGCTCTTTGTCAGCTAACTACTGGTAGCTGCACCTGTGAATCTTTAAATGCCTGTGAATCCGCCCCAGCTGGGCTGGCTGAAGCTGAATACCCATCAGCTGCCAGGAGGTGCCACACAGATGCATGCTGCTTTTTTAGGCAAGCTGAGGATAGAGCTGCCAGTCTTTTCCTTCCACTCAGGTACAGTGAGAGCTTCTTGCCTGAAGAAGAAAACATGAAATAAGCTCAGTGAAGTCATGGGATTTTGTTGTTGGTTTGTGGAGACTAATATATTTATATGCTCTTACTTATTTGTAGTTGAGCTGCTACTTAATTGTAGCTTTCCTTCACTGGCTAATAAACTAGGGAGGTTAAAAAGATGTGGATTGGTTTTTTTCTGGTCTAAGGAGTTATATGTAGCTAAGAGTACAGGCTTGAACGCATACTTAAGCTGTATCAAATTTGTTCATAGTGTGGGAAAAGAAATTCCAATGATGAAAAAAACCTGCGAGCTGCTGGAAAATGTTTCTAATGTACTGTCTGCGTAGTATCTTTGGTTCTTTGCTGATCTTTTGAACTGCCTGGGTATCTGTATTTGTTATCCTCAGTATTGTGTGTTTGGTGTCCTGAAAAGGTGTATATGTGTGTTCAGCATTGGCTAAACTGTAGTGAGGGGAATAAGACAGTAGCAGTCACAGGGTGTTCTATGTTTGAGTAAGGTGATGGGGGGCTTTTAATTAAGACATAAAATCTGTTCTGTTAAAAAAGAAACTGTTAAATACTCCAAAAATCGGCTGCAGGATGAGTTTTTAAATGAAGAAGTCTTATTTGCTGCCACCGTAGTGCAGGGAGCTACAAAGAGCGCGCTCACCTTTGATCTGCTTGCCCTGTGCCTTTCACTTAATGAAACTACAAGGGTAAGGGCTAAGTTAAAATTATGTTCAACTAATCAGGTATACACTTGTTAAGACAGAAGCTGGGGGAAACTAAATGCATTTTTTGCGAAGGCAACAAGAGGAGGAGCAGAAAGAATGAGTGGGGGTTGTGCCTGGGTTGTCTCTTACTCCTGTGAGATTCATGGGCGTTAGTTCAGCTGCTGTGTGTGTCAGAACAAGTGGAATTTGCTCTTTGGCCTTCATTTCATCCTTCTTTACATCTTCGTTCTCCTTATGGAAAGGAGAAGAAATACAAAACTGTTTCAAAAGCATTTTTGGGGGTTGAGGAATTACCCCAGAACTACTAAAGGGGGTGGTGGGGCTTGGCAAGTTTTGCTTTCTGTTAATTGCAACGTCCTAATTGATGGAGATTAGGAGGTGGATGTGATGGGTCGCCAGATTTTTCTAGATCTTTCCTCCTTGTTTGCTAAAGATTTGCATAATTACATCTCTTGGGTGGCTGGTGCATCTATTTTTATTACTGCACATCTCAAAATAGTGTGAAGGTTTTTGAGGTGTGCGGAAAAATCCTGCCTTCTGAAGTTAGAGGCTGATGCTAATAAACTGCCCCTGGCAGACAAGTGGTTTTGTTGTTTGAATCCACAACCCTGCCTGAGCTGTCACACCTGGGCCAAAAGTAAATACAGTAATAGGGCAAGTAGCAATTTTTAATGTGGAAAATTAAGGTAATGCTGCTGTTGAAAAGCGTGGTCTCCGTATTGCTATCCTGAATGGGTCAGGAAGCATCCCAGGAAACTGGAGAAGGAGGAAAATGTCTGTTGCTTTAGGCTGATTAAAATCTCAGGGGCTGGCTGCTTTTTCAATCAGGTAAGGGTATAGGTTTCCTGTTTGCTTCCTGGAGACTGGAAACAGGACACAGTTACAGCTGCTGTGTGTCTTTGCTGCTGTTGTTTATGGATGTTACAACAGCTCTTTGCAGGGTTAGATTTCTGGGGTTTTTTTTAAGAAGTGTTTCATTAAAGGGATCACTCCCTTTTTTTACTGATACGATAATGTTTTCTTAAAAATTCTGCATCTACAATGTAAAAAAGTCAGGTGTGATTGTATGTCTTGTCTTTCCACAGAGAGCAAACAATGTGAGCTTTCTCTTTTCTCCGTTGACTAAATTTAACCAAGAATATTACACTGCTAAGCATGAGGGATAAAGCATTTTGTTCTCTTGTTGCAGTGAGATTTTCTTTCTTGGAAGGAAGTTAATTTCTGTCCAGAATTTGAAGAAGTTCTCCAAGTTGCCTCTCCAGAAAAAAAAAGCTACTCTAAATGTGTTTTCTGCTCTTTTTGACGAGTGCAAAATAATCTTTGGTAACTCTGTGTTGATGTTAAGTCTTCTCTTTTCTTGAGGGAACTGTGGAGCATTTTGAAGCCTCGGAGGGTGAAAGGATTGACAATGGGAGAAATTGAGATACTATTTTGGGAACCAGTAAGGAGAGTGAATGGTGAGCTTTGAGGATCGCTTGAAGGGTTTGCTTGTGGTTTTTCACACTTTTCCCATGAGTGGGGACTTGGTGGGTCGCATAGCCACAGGCAGCTTGCTGCAGCATGCATGCCTTGGCCATAAAAATTCCACATCATGAGTCAAAACTGGCTTGAAAAGTAAGAAGCTGTTAAAAAGACAATGACATTTTAATGTTATGTGAGTTTTATCATTTTTCAAGTGTAACCTCACAGTAATGTTGGTCAGATTTAGGCAGGGTAAGTAAGATGTAAGGTTGATGGGCAATTCTGAAGGATTTTGCTTATACTGTCCAATCTAAAATGACAGGTGAGATGATCTAATAGGAATTTTTTTCATTTCATTGGGACTTATGAATAATTTCCAGTATTGAAATATTCTAACAAACTTGTCCAAAATCACACACAATTATTTTAGAGATGTAATGGAATTAATGTTTTCTGTCCCTTAATTTTATCTCATATCAAAGGCAGATTTCTCTTCTGTCTGCCATATTTGCTCTTTCAGGATTTTGGGGAATGATGATTTCTGCAAATATTCTTTTCCTTTCCTTTCCTTCCTTTGTAATAAATAGTTTTGCAGTCTTTATCTGTGTTCATGAGTGTTACATGAGCATCTGATGTTTTTGTTGGAACCAATTCTCCCACAAATTCTGACCTGAAAGTTTTTATGCTTCCTGCCTGAGTATCTTGTTAATCTGGAAAAAAAATGATTCTGTGTACTTTAAGAGTCACAAAAAGGGTTTACTATTGCTCACAAAGTTTATTTTGTATTTTGACTATAAATATGGTTGTAATTGTGGCAGGACACTTCATTTGTTGTAATGGTCTTTGCTGGTTTTCCTTGCTTTCTGAAGTAATGTTCTTATTAATACATATCGTTTTAGAATACAAAATAAACCTGGTTTTCCTTCCTGAGTTCAATTCCTGTGTTGCTTTCATCATATGTTTCTGTCCTTGTCACTCACTGTTGGGTTATCATTTCTGTTGCTGCTAAACTTGTCATCCATTTCTTTTTCTTATCTCCTCCACTTGCTCTTTTGGTCCTGCTGCTGCTATAAAAACGGATCTCATCCTCTTGATTTTCCTGGATTTTAGTCCTACCTTCTATCTAATGTCAGTGGTGATTTGATTTCCGCCTTTAATTACAGTTTTCAATTCTTACCCAACTGCAGTCTCCCTTCTACTGAATTTTGAGTACTGCTGTGGACAGTTTCAGTGCAGAGACAGAAGTCCTCTTTTCCTCACCCCAGTGGAGTCTGCGTTGCAGGCACTGCTGTACGGATGTACGGCTGTTTGGGAAGTTAAAAAGGTCACATGCATTTCTTTCTTGGCTTTTGCAGCTGTGGACAGATGGAACTGTCACCAAATACTGCAGGATAAAATGTTCTACTACTAACTCCTGTGTGATTAAATTTGACCTGAAGAAAGGTCTGGGGTTTATGTCTCTTTGAAATGAGAACCTCGGTAAATCCTGCAGCACGGTGAAGGAGAGGCCTGTGATTAAGTACTTGTGGGAGCTTCTTTAGAAAGGACATGTAAATAGAAAAATATAAACTGATTGAAGTTCAGTTAACAGAACTCCAAAAACATAAAATTTTGAGATTAGAAATGGAAACAGAGGTGTGATAATTGCATTCATGTCATGGTTTGGGGAAGAAACTCTAAGTGTGGTCATGAGGTCGGAGGTGTGATGTCCCTGATGGGGTGTTGCACTTCCTTAAAATTTACTGAAGTTTTTTGTTTTACTTTCCAGATACCCAGTGTAAGGGACAGGTAATCTTCAAAGCTTTGAAGCTTATTATTGACTTACAGTGCAAAGTGTACTTTTAAGATGTAATTCCTCAGTAGCTTTCCTTATGTTTCTTCCTGGCAATATCTTTTTGAAAGATTGCAGGCTTCATCCTATTAATTGAAGAGCATCCTTCACTTTGAAGTGCTCCAGCAACTATTGTGTTACCAGCATGCCCATTTTCGTGGAAGCAGTGTCTGTCTTTATGAATGGCAGCTTCTATTGTTTTTCTCTGACCATGAGTTTTGATAGCTCACACTTGTTTACATTTAGGTTTGGATATGATACAGGGACCTTTTTTTGGTGACTTAGCACCCGAGTTGAAGACTGCCAAAGCAGTTTCAAAACAGGTTAGTTTTGTTGCTGCGTGGAGATTTAACAAGCTGCTCTATGTAATTGATTTATACAAACACATATGCGTGTGTGTATGGATGTATGATGTGTGTATAAACTCATTTTCAATGCTTTGGAATCTTTTGATGTAAACCAGACAGAATCAGCAATTTTGAATGCTTGATGACTTTAAAAAGAATGAAACCCTTTTTTGCATTCATTCTTTGAAAAAACAAAACATCACGAAGGATTAGAAGGAGAAAATTAATGGGGCTTTTAAATATTCTAGTATGTTAAACTAGATGCCAACAGATGCATCATATTGTTCAACATCTTCAAAACTCCACCCAGTTATAAACTCTGTGGTTACAGGTACAAGTTAGGTACATTTTGCTGGGCTTTTTTGGAGAGAGTGTACATTTACATTATGCTAAAGATGATCCTGTAAAGATAGCTTTTGTCATGCTGAATCCCACAAAGTGCCGCATTGTTTTATTGTTGTGCTTTTTGCTAAATACTGCACCTTCAAAGGACAAATACGTTTAGTAGTTATACTTTAATGCTGAACTTATCAAACTTTAACATCCTTTACCACAAATGTCGTCACCCTCGTGCTGCATACTTGCATGTGTTTGCAGGTACAGTATCTTGTATATTTAAGACGCAGTCATAATTTCCTTTGGGTTTTGTGGAAGTAGGATGACACAGCCTTTTACCCTCAGTTGACTTTGCATGCATCCCTTAACAGCTTCTCCCAAAGCTTTTCTTCTGCTCTGTGGGCTGGAGTATGTCACTCAGCCCATGCTGAAGTGGCAGGGAGAGCTTAACCTGAGCGCAGAGCGTGAGTGGAGGTGAAATGGATTTCCTTGCATTTATAATATACCTCTTACCCACGTAGACTTTCTCAGGAGGACTGTTGCTCCTGTGGGTTTTAATAGAGTTTAAATATACCTCTTGTTGCTAACATGCATGCCCACGGACCAGTTTTCCTTTCCACTTGTATTTCAGGCTGGATTGTGAAGGTGAGGGAAGGGGTTTGTGCTTCGACTTGTTTGTTCTTTCTTGCTGCTGTTCTCTGAAGCGCACAGCAAGGAGACCAAGTGTTATAACTGTGGAGCAAACATTTCCCCCAAGCACACACTCCAAAATAGAATGCTAAAATAAAAATGCATTCAGTTACTGGCAGGAGCCCTCTTTTCCCAGGAGGGTGTTTCATACTCTGCTTCGCAGGAGCTTGGAGCATCTCTAGCTCAGTGAAAGTTTAAGCTTTCTGTGCAGAATGGAACTGTTAGGGGGAAAAAAAAAAAATCACCTTTGCCTGAAGCACCATTTTGCCAGACAGCTGAGGCCAGCTTCTGCAGAGGCACTCTGTGGGAGCAGGCTCCAAATCTCCTGTACAGCACAGGCTGAGCTCTCTGTACTGTTTCTTCACATGTGTTGTTCATTCTTAGGACTCTGGGTCCTAAAAGTGAGAGGTGAAGGTGTGTCCAGTTGGTTGATATTGGGGAGAAGTGAGACTGAAACAAGCAGTGCTATATTAAAAATATATCTGAAGGGTGCCTATAGAAGACGTGGGGAGGGACTCTTTGCCAGGAAGGGTAATGATAGGACAAGGGGAAACGGTTTTAAATTGGAAGAAAAAAGATTCAGATTAGATCTCAGGAAGAAATTTTTTACTATGAGGGTGGTGAGATACTGGAACAGGTTGCCCATGGAAGTTGTGGATGCCCCATCCCTGGAAGTGTTTAAGGCCAGGCTGGATTGGGCCTTGAGCTACCTGGTCTAGTGGGAGGTGTCCCTGCCCATGGCAGGGAGGTTGGACCTAGATGATCTTTGAGGTCCCTTCCAACCCTAACCATTCTATGATTCTATATTTTGGTGCTTGTAGCCATTAGTAGATCCTGAGTGGTACAGGAACTGTGGATTTAGGAGATCTGAGGGCTAGAAGGACACTAGGTGGATGTCTGGAGAATGGATATCATATGCATCTATTGGTCTAGTCACAGAAATTAGGTTGCTTTTAAACTAGTACTTGGTTTTTACCTGACTGACTTGCTCCACGGTTTGCTCCAAAATCTGAAGACAGAAGCCTGTTGAGAGGTGATTGTCTATGTTACATAAAACATGAAGGGGTTCTGGGACAGGCAGTGTTGATTAATACATGGGTTTATCCTTCTCTGCCTTGACAATGAGCAAGCAGAGCCAACATGCCGTAGGTAGTTCTTTTTCCTCTTTTAAATTCATTATTTTTGTTTAGGACTTTTTTCCTCTTAAGGAAGTAAGCAGCTTGCCAAAATACTAGGTTCCTCTGTCTTACTTGAATGGGTGTGGGTGAGGGGGATACACCCTTCTCAGAAAGGTATCTCCTCTTTCAGTTGGTTTTAATATCTGAAGGAAGGCCATAAAGCTTCTTCTCCTCCTCTTTGTGTGTTTGGAAAGTGCTCCTATATCATTGCATAAAACTTGGGATAACAAGAGTTAGGTTTTAGCAAACTCCTGTTAATATTAACATTCATAACTTGTCAGCCTAGCATATTGCTGAGGACTCTTGCTAGCAGGACTGGCTTGGTGCTAATGAGAAAGAAATTAATATCAGTGTGTATACTTGCATATGGTGTATCATAATTTAGTAGGATTTCTAGCTACTCTGAAGACTGTTCTTCCTGGATCCACATTGTAGCACAACAGCTAGAAATAAAATGCTGTAAATTGTGATCTCTGTCTGAGGGCTACAAGTCAAGATACTGATCTAGGAGCACGCACCTCCGCCAAGCTGGTTAGGTGACAGTCCTGGAAAGGAGGGAGTGTGGGCTTAGAGCCCAGACAAGACGTAGATCCTGTTTCTGATGTTGCGACAGATGCTGTTACCTGATCCAGGTTAGGTCACTTACTCAGTCTCAACTTTCACATGTTTGAGTCATATAATAACTTGTGGGAGCGGTGTGGAGACTCATTCACTAATTTTGAACTCTCCTCAAAATCAAATATGCCAGTAATGTCCCTGTAAAATACAGAGCAGTTAAGTAAAACATTTATAAGGAGTGTTACTTTTTTTGAATCTACTTTTAATTAAAAATATCTAATATTGCTTAGGAAACTCTTGTGTTTTGACATATCACAAAATGTAATGGGCCCCAAAATGAAATAGCAGAATTTAAAATAGATTACCTCTATTATATTCTTCAGGTCATGTTTTAAAGCTGTGCGCTGAATAGAGCTGCTTATCTAGATGGTAGATTTACTGCGATACAGCTGACTGGTTTGGGATTATCAGCAGTTCCTGGCTTTTGGTGGATGGGTGGTGAGAACACAGATGTGGGGGCACTTCAGAAAATAACCTCTGGTGTGGTGTTTGGGTTTGTGGGATTGGTTGATGGTCAGGAGTGCTGAAGCTAAAGCTGAGCTTTGCCCCATCTGTAAATGGTATTTTTTGAACAGATGTAGCCATCAGTCCAAGCTTTTTATCCTTGCTGGCCTTTGTCCTTGACCCCTCTTGTTGGGAAAGAGCTCTTATAACACTATGAAGTGAGGAAAAACAATCCATTTGTTTTCATATGGTTGTTGCTGTCACTCCCACTCATTGGTTTGCTCTTTGTATTGGTGAGTCTGGATTGCCGGTAACTAATCTCAAGTATTAATTAACAGGTAGTCCGTCACTGGACAATTACTTTAAAGGATCAAGTAAAGCAAGACAGCTGAGTATTTGTGCCTGAAAGATCATATGGAATATTTTGGTTATAGTTGATTTTATTAACTGTTCCCTGATTTCCCATTTTCTTATGAATAAGATTTGTGCACATTGTACGAATGTGATTTTGTTAGTTGAAAGCCATGTCCTTTTGGCAGTTCCTGCTGTTTTGGGTAGGCTCCTTCATGGGGAACAGGTGCTTGATGGGTTTACCACCAGGGAAGACATCCCAGTTTAGTTCCGCCAAAGACACATGGGTGAGAATTCCCTCACAGATAGGAAATGTTGCATGCATTTCTGAGAAACTTTCTAACCAAAGGCTCATTGGAAAAGGACGTCTGCCCCTTGGGCAGTTAGTTTCCTTGTGTGGAGAAGGGGTGGGTGGTAGAAAAAGATGACGAGGATGGATTTACTGGATCATCATTTGTTAGAAGTAGGGCTCTTAAAGGGAGGTTCTTGGCAAGGGCATACTTAGGATTAACTTATTTTCATGCATTCTTACTCTGATAATGTTTGAACAGTACACGTGTACACATTTAAAGCAAACAGCTTGTATCTAATACATGCCAGCACTTCATGCAGGAAGAGAAGTGGTAAGTAACCAGCAAACGTCTAGCCTTCTGGGGGACCTCTGAGCCTCCTGACAGGCACAGTTGCTCTGCATGTAATTTGAAGAAGGGTATTGTGTCCCTGGTGGCTTGGCTTTAGCTGAAAGATGGAGTTTTGCGCTCTCGTTTTGCACTGAAGACGGGCTCACAGATAAATAGGTCACGGTCTCCGGAACTATTTTGCACTAAATTGATTAGAAGCAACATGACCTTAAGCCTGATCTCCTTGCTCTACAAAGATATTGCTGAATTGTGGCTTCTTCTGAAGAAAAGCACAGGTGTGTCTAGTTTTTCAAATTTTCTTAGTTACTTGATTGCAGGTCGGGCAGGAACTCTGTCAGATGACATCCTTCTGAGGAAAATGGGATGTGTTTTAGTACTATGGCAGAAGTTGTACTCTTTTTGTGTACATTCATATATAAATACAGTTTATTGTTAGGAGTGGGTGTGTGTCCTGTCCTTGTGTAAATTTGCAGTGTATCATTTTATTTGCAGGTGTGTTTCTCAGTAAATCAGATGTATCCACTAAATCTATTCCTGTATTTTACACGGAAAGTACTTTGTTCAGGATTCGCTCACGCAGTGATTATGGTGATCAGAACTGCAGCTAAAGCTTACAAGGAGAATTTACTGTTGCAGAGAGCTGTCCTGCTGTTCCTGAGATAGAGAGGAGTTTAATTTTAAATTAATTGCGTTTTATGTAAATTTCAGATACATAGTTTTTCCTGATTCTTATTTGAAGTAGCAAAAAAACATAGTTTCTTTCGTAAGATACAATTTGGCATCCCCTCGTGGTTAGTATAGGAGGGTTAATCTAAAATGCATTATTTCTTAAATTCCTTGAGTCAAAGCTTTCTATAGGAATCTTGTTTCTGTTAAGATATAATGAAACAGTGGAGATATTATTTGCTGTTAATAGTGCAGCTACAGTCTATTGCAAAACTGAAAGCGTGTTTTGTGGAATAGGGACAAGCAAAAACTGCTTCCTTATTCTGGTGCTTGAATTCACATTTCCAGTTCTGTTTTCCGCTTCTGGTATGCGTGACTGTTGCAGAGGAGGACCAGAGAAAGAGCACTGAGTCAATGGACTGATGTCTAACCTTCCAACGTTGTTGCTTTTGAAATGCCAAATTTAAATGAAACAGGTATGTGAAGGTAGCTCTTCTAACTATAGGGTGGATCTTGTTACTAATCTTTAATTAGTATTACTAAATTATCAACATGTGAGTCTGAGTGCTCTGCTTCTCAGTAGTACTCCATGCTATTAGGGATAATACAAAAAGGCATGCTGCTTAGGAGGAATGAATGAAAGATTTAAGAAGGTGAGGCTGGCCAGATGGAAAGGGTGGAGGGATTAATTAGTCTGAACAACTTTTGGTTTTTACGTGCATCCTTGTCTGTGCTGAGAGGGGAGGGGTGGATTTAGGAAACGGATGATTATTGTATGAGTGAGGGGATGTCTGTTTTTAACTGCAGAGGCGGGGAGTATTTTGTGTCAGGTCATGATGGTGTATATGTAGCCATGCCAGGACTATTTGTATAAGTTGCCAAGTTTAAAATACAGGTTTTTAATCTGAATTTGGTTACTGAGAAATAAGTGAGCAGGGCTGCTTTTGTTAGCAACTTCTAAGGCTTGATTTTCATCTGTTGACTGCCAGTGCTCCTTGTGGGCATGTTCAGTATGCCAGTGATCACTGCTGTGATTTTCTGTTCAAAGTGGGCAGAGGGCTTATCCCTTTCCCCAGTGTTGTTCTTTCCTTTTCTCCTCAGCACTATATAGGGGTGGGAGGGTTTGTGCCCATATTCAGCAGAGTGGGGGGGAATGAAAGCCAAGGGGAGGTCTCAGATACCCATCTTCCTATTTCTATACTCAGCCCTGTGAAAATTTCCAAGGAAATCAATGCCTTCTTAGGGAATTCCTTTGTCAGCCCACATCAGGGAGTGAGGGTAGAGAGATGGGGAAAAGGATGGACCAATGGAAAAGAGAGGATTTGTTTGGGATGTTGGCGCAGGACTCAAGTCTCTGTTCTGCCTAAAGACTGTGCAGGTACTTGCGAGCAAGGCTGGTTCTGCTTTTCAACATCCAAATGGGGGTGAAAGCACCTCCTGCCTTGTAGGTACATTGCAGGACCAAAAAGTTTCTGACACAACTTGGGTGTTGCAGTAGTAGGGTGTGGAGCCAGCACTGCCCATCTGTGACTGTGAATCCCCAGGAGTTGGCAGGCTGTCTCCCGGGGAGACAGGATCCCCAAGGAATAGGATCCCATGGAGTATCCTTCGTGGAGGTTCTCCTAGTTTTCTTTGCAGGTAAGAGAAATGTGGAAAGAGGATGACTGGAATCCTGGCAGAGTTCTTCTGTGTGTGCTTGTAATTGAGGGTAGTGTCCTTAAAATCTGGCTGTCTCAGCCTTACTTGCAATGAAGGTGGACTCCCTTCATCTGCTGGAGTCAGGCACAGCACCGGCAAGTTGTATGTCGGGGAATGAACGATGCAAGGGATGAATCTCCATCATTTGCTACATCTCCGTGTTAAGAATGTGCCAAAACTTTACCTGAGAGGAGGAAAGCAAGGCAAGTCAGCGATCTTCAATGATCTTCTCAGGGCTGTATTGCTGCACTTGAAAGGGGTCTGCTAGCACATGATGGTTTTGCTTCCTGAAGCTGTTGTTGACATGGGACCTTTCCAGAGGGTTGTGAACAGTTCTTATGAAACAAATTACTTGCTAGATCTTTTCAGAAAGCAGAGCTACTTCATCATAATGCTGGGATGTTTCCTCTTTCCTTGTTAGTTGGAAGAGCAAGTTTTCTTTTTTGCTTTAGTTAGTTTTCCAGAAAACTGATATACTATGTATTATATAGTGCTGGACAGACTTTATTAGCCTGAGATACAGTAGGTGTGTCAACATAACTAAATTTTACCCTATTCTGTATTCATTTTTAAAGTCAAGAAATTGTGGAGGTCATCTAATTCAGAGTAAGTGATATATATATTCACATCTCAGTTTGAACATGACAAGATTTTGTTGGTTTTAAGTTCTAAGCAAGGATTTTGCATTTCACTTGAGATGACTTATGGACCATGGCTGCTCTTAACACACAAGTTGGTACTTTTTTAATATGCATCTCTGTTGTACTTTGTGCACATAAAATAGGGTGGGTTTTTTTGTTGTTCTAGGAAGCTTAAGTAATTTCCTTGTATAGCCAAAAGGGTAGATTTTTTGAGAGAAAGCTGTCAATATCTGGATTTAAAAGTCTAGCAAAAATAGAGGTAACATCCGGTTAGACTGTTGCACTTACAGAAACAGAATCTAATGTTTTTTTGCAGGTGAGACACTGAACTAAGTCCAAGATATTATATCTTCACTGATTCATTTTGTGCAGTCAATTTCTATCAAAAATAACTCCTTATTTACATGGCCAGAACTTGATTAGTCATTACAACCATGTGCCAAATTCTCGGATGGGATAATGAATAGATGCTTCATCTGAGACTTTAAAGAGGTGGAAATGCAAAGGAGGGGGGGCTCCTGCCCAACCTCTAGCATGCTGCCTGCAAAATGCTGAATGCGAGCAGCAGACCTGGGTGTGTTGCATTAAAGGACTCTCTAGCCACCCATGAGAGATGCTAAACCATATATTCTGTACTCTGTATTGCCCAAAGCAGTTAATATTAGCAGTGCTTCACAGAATGAATCACAGAATGATACCGGGTTGGAAGGGGCCTCTGGAGATCATCTAGCCCAACTCCACTGCCAAAGCAGGTCCACCTAGAGCAGGTTGCACAGGAACATGTCCAGGCAGGTTTTGAATGTCTCCAGAGATGAAGACTCCACTGCCTCCCTGGGCAGCCTGTTCCAGTGCTCTGTCACCCTCAAAGTGAAGAAGTTCCTCCTCGTGTTGAGATGGAACTTCTTATGTTCAAGTTTGTGTCCATTTCCTCTTGTCCTGTCCCTGGGCACCACTGAAAAAAGACTGGTCCCATCCTCTTGACACCCACCCTTGAAGTATTTATAGGCATTGATCAGATCCCCCTCAGTCTTCTCTTCTTCAGACTAAGACAACCCAAGTCCCTCAGCCTTTGTTCGTGAGAGCAATGTTCTAGACCCCTAATCATCTTTGTAACCCTTCAAAGAGAAATGTGACGGTTTCATCTCTTTAGTGGTATTGGGCAGTAAGCCACAGTGCTTCAAGAACTGCTTCATTAACAATTCTGCCATCTGTGTGATAAGGTGGGGCAGCCAGTTTCGTTATGAACTCAGCAACCTCTTCTTTGGAAGTCATCTGTAGTCAGAGTCCCAAGAACTGGGAAGTTTACAAACATCTGCAAGTAAATGTGTCCTAACTGAAAACTGGTACTCAGCTCCAAATAAGCCACTTAGTGAACACTTAGCTCTTCCTTCTCTGTCACACCCATGAAGTGGTTCACATCCCCTTTCAAAACAATAGTTTATAGATGTACAGTTCTATGGAAAAATGTGCTTGTGTCAGAATACCATACAATGTATTGTTAGTTAAAGTGATTCTACCCATCTTCCGTGTCGTTGAAATGATAAAATTCAAGAAAGACTTTTTACCAGAGCCTGCAGTGGCAGGATAAGGGGGAATGGTTTAGATTCTGCATAAAGAAGAAATTTTTTTTATGATGGGGGTGGTGAGACACTGGAACTGCTTGCCCAGAGAAGTTCTGGATACCCCACCCCTGGAATTGTTCAAGTTCAGGTTGGATGGGGCTTTGAACATCTGATTTAGTGAAAGACATACCTGCCCAGGGCAGGGGCTTGCACTAGGTGATCTTTGAAGGGCCCTTCCAACCCAAACCATTCTGTGACGACCTCACAATTGTTAGAATTGCTGTAAGTTCCCTCCAGAATAGATGTGTACAATAAGCAATGGGATTTTACCTCTTTGCTATTTTATAGAAGTGATTTTAATTTTCAGATCAAGAGTAAAATCACACATTGTTTAAAACCTTGTCTTGCTTCCAAAATATCACACAAAAATAGCTTTCCATTTAGTAGAATTGCCAAGTACTCCTGCAGCTGGTCCTGTGTGTGTTGACTTCTCAATTAAAGCTTTGGGGCATGATTTGAAAGATATTTTTCTGCAGAGGGAAGGTTGAAAGCAGGTGGTTTCAGTGAAGAAGAATCTTTGGTTTGGTTGTCTAAAAAGATGTCCACTTTAGCATGTGTGTTTAAGCTGTGTGATTGCGTCGTTAATCTTTAAGCCACGATGAAGATGAGTTCTATAATTTGCACGCAGTTCTTCTATTCAGAGTTGATCTTTCTATTTTCCATGTTTATAAGACTTCTCCATTTTTTGTATGGCTTTAGTAGTTAGAAAGCAAAGCTCCCGTAATAATTTTCTCAGAGCATTAAATCTTATTAAACACAGTTGGCAAAATCTAATGTTTTTGTTATTCCATGGAGACTTCCTTGCTTAAGTACTAAGTGAGACACATCTGGGTCACTCATCTTCTCATTGCTTGAGTGCTGGCTAGGGGAATATTCTGTGCTGCTCAGGCTCTATCTAATATTTTTCCTTAAAAAAAAAAAAGTAATAAATCTTTGCTTTTTTGCAAAGTCTGCTGCTTGTAGGTGACTAAGTACATCTAATACTTTTGAGATATTCTTGCACTATACACTCAGCATGACTTACAGTATTAAGGAGTTAATGATGCTGCAGTTTTGGCAAGATTTTAACCCTATTCTGGGGGCGTGGTTCCTAGTAGTCTGAAACTACCTTGCAAGAACATATAAGGGTTTATCAGTAGGCTTGGCTTTCTTCAGGACATCATGGAAAGAGGATGAGAGGAATATTATTGTTACAATAGTAAGAACGCCATCCATACCAGGTTAGTTTTTACTTTTAGGTAGTAAGCACATAGGAGAGTGTGGCTGCCCTTTATCTCGAAGTCCTCTTTGTGGCTAGCAATATCTATGCTGTAATACGGCTGTGTGGCATGATTCAAAGTTCCCCTTCCTTCTCCCTTTGGGAAGGGAGTAATTATTATGACTTGAAATAACGCAAAAAACATCTTTCTCACCAGAGCAGAGTAGGTGCACTTAAGCACTGGATGGAGCAAAAGCATGACAAAACAAATTAGATGCTATAACTGGTAACACTTGAAGACTTCCCCACCCCCCATCTTGTTTTAGATTTTCTTGAAGTACAGAGAAACACTAGGTCTTCTTGTTGATCTGTAGATTGACTTCTTAATTACTACATCGTTTTCTTCTAGTTACATATTAGCTAATATTTGATCACTCTTGTAAGCCATATCCAAACTTAAAGCTGATCCCTGAGAAGCTGTGGGACTAGAGAGTATGTGTGTCAAGTAGGTGTGACTGCTGAAGCAGAAGAGGAAGAAGCTGTAGTATTTAGCATTCATAGTATCCTGTGAGTACATCTACCTTACATGGAAGTACAGAGAAACACTAGGTCTTCTTGTTGATCCGTAGATTGACTTCTTAATTACTACATTGTTTTCTTCTAGTTACAGATTAGCTAATATTTGATCACTCTTGTAAACCATATCCAAACTTAAAGCTGATTCCTGAGAAGCTGTGGGACTAGGGAGTATGTGTGTCAAGTAGGTGTGACTGCTGAAGCAGAAGAGGAAGAAGCTGTAGTATTTAGCACTCATAGTATCCTGTGAGTACATCTACTATACACGGAAGAGGATTATATTTCCTCTGATGTTTGTGTTTTGAGGTGATGCTATTTAGGCAAACCAAGACAAAGAACTTTGTTACCTTTTGCAAAAGGGGATGTGGAATAAGGAAGAGATCCTTCAACACGCATAATAAGTGGTCAAATCAAAAAAATTTAGAGAAGAGTTTGAAAGAAACCAAGATCTTAGGTTGGCTCTCAAAGTGCGCTTTTGAGTAGGTATTTCATCATTTGGGTCAAGAAAATAGGGACTGTTACACCTCTTGTTGTCTTGTGTCAACACAACAGCACTGCATTTGCTGTACAACTCAAACATTTTTTCTAAAAGAAGGATCAGTGATTAATCTCCCTACCTGAAACCAAATCATCATCCTTGTAGCTTTGTAGATAGTCCCGTGTGGAATCTCCAACTCTTTGATCTTGAAGAAGAAACAGGTGGACTAGAGAAGAGTTTGAAAGAAACCAAGATCTTGGGTTGGCTCTCAAAGTGCACTTTTGAGTAGGTATTTCATAATTTGAGTCAAGAAAATGAGGACTGTTACACCTCTTGTTGTCTTGCATCAACACAACAGCACTGCATTTGCTGTACACCTCAAACATTTTTTCTAAAAGAAGGATCAGTGGTTAATCTCCCTACCTGAAACCAAATCATCATCCTTGTAGCTTGGTAGATAGTCCTGTGTGGAATCTCCAACTCTTTGATCTTAAAGAAGAAACAGGTGGATTTTTTTGTTTTTCTTTAATTGTGGTTACAGGAAGCAGGTGGCTCAGTAGGCATCTATATAATACAGAGATTCTTTTCTGGTTTTCTGTTATTTCACCCATGAACAAGTTCCTGCCCCTTGTATTTAAATTCTGGAATTGCAGCCTTTTGGGGTTAATTTCTGTGTCTTCTAAGTGGTTGCTTCAGATATGATTGAAGCTTAGTTATCAAGTTTCATTTCAATGGAATCATTTAAATATTACCAAAGTTTAGGGATTATGAAAAGTGCTGCAGAAATATCATAGGCTCTGCGAGAGATCCAAATGGTCAGGGCTTCTGATGCATGAGGCATTAAAAACACCACTCAAACAGCAAGTGCCTCTGTCCACTGTGCATGGGCTTATAGTAGAGAGAACATCACTCCTAAGGGTTTAGATTTTCTTCGGCAGTAACACTTCAAAGTCCTGACTCAACTAGATCCTTATTTAGCACTGAAAATACACGGGATTCCAACCTAGCCTTTTGCAGCAATGGGCTACATGGTCATGCTGTTCTTTGTGTATCGTGGCAATAGGCTATACAGTCCTAGAAAATGAACTGGTGTTAGTGATGCTGCAGAAGAGGAACTTATATAAAGCATGATTTTTGAGGGGGGAATATTTCAACTTGACCATCTCTTTTATGCACCAGCACTCTTCAAAGGAAACTGTCTTTTCTGACTAGGAGAGGTGATGAGAGATGTAGCTTGACTGTAGACTGTTAAGTTTTTACAAGTCAAATTCTAACATATCTGTATAATTTAAAATATTGTTTTGGACGCTCATTGCCAAACAAAGCTGTTTGGACTACTAGGTTGCTTTATTTCTATTTGTGCTAGCAGTTGGGATGCTGGTAGAGGTGAAGAATTCATTGCTTGGAATGAATTGCTTGGGATATTTTAGCTCACCAGAAAAAATCAAGTTGCAAGAGTGCTGTTTTACATGGGTGATAATTTCCTTCCAATGTACACTTTAGCAGAGAGCTGCCTTTTACAGAGATTTAATCACTTGCTTTCCCCAGCCCCTTGTTTTCATGGCAGTGTATTGAAATAAAATAGAAATGAACTCTTCCTTAGGGTATTTTGGACTGGTGAAGTTTTAATACTTAATTTATGAATACTTACATGAACTCCTGTCATCAGCCCAGTGTGGCTACAAATAACACATGGACCTGAGGAGCTCGATCCATAGGTGTTGTGCCTGAGCACACGTAGCTCAGAGCTTGCAGGCATCATCACTCTTCAGCAGCAATTTTTAAGATTCAGTTTTAAAGCTGGAGAGCTCTCCTGCTGTCTTGACTAGCTAATTAGTTTCATGTGGCTTTAGCGCGGAAGAGGGCTATCTTCACCACATCAGCTGCTCTTGCCCTTCCTCCTTTGGGGGTTACACAAAGGAGCTGACTGTTAGTGATGGTGGTCGGGGGGCGAAGATGAAGAGGGAAGAATGAGGAAATGAAAGGTTTGCCTTGGGGCTGAGAGAGATGAAGGGACTGTTCTGAAAGTCATTATCTTGCATTTATAATTACCAGATGGGAGGTTGCTTCACATGAAGACCCCCTTCATAAAAGGCATTCAACTCTTTGGGTGGGTTGGCTGTTCCACAGGAGAAGCAAAACAAAACTGGTTGAGGAGAAGACATTACTACTTAAATTTAAAGGCATGAATTTCACAGAGAAGCTAGAGAGACAGTTTCAGGGAAATCTTGCTGACTCAGCAAGAAAATGGAGGAGGAAAAATGGTTTGTAGTTTCCTTTACGGTGTGATACTGGGATCTGCACTGAAAGGCATAATTGTGTCCGTATGTGTAGGAACAGTTTGGCTTTCAAGTTGGTATAAAGTGACGGCCATAGGATTTCGTGCAGACCTACTCAAAGGGTGGTGTAATTCCAGCTGGCTCAGTGGGAATTGGATTAAACCCATTACAAAGAGGCTCATGAGTCGAGTTGGGAGACTTCCTTCCATGTAATGTAGGTACGGTCTGTTCAGAATCCCCTCCAGCATTGTCTTTTGTGAAAATGTCTTTGCTTCAGCATGTCAGGTGAACTCAGAATGATGATGACTTTCAGTTTGATCGGAAAGAAAGAGGAGCCTTTTACCAATAAGTGAAAATCTCGACTTGAGTGACATTGATTGTTTTCTCAGATCCGGGTTTCTGCAGGGCTTAGTGGCACCAGGTAATTCAAGCACAAGTTATCTTTGTGCCCTTGTGCTTAAACCTGTCATCCTGCTTCATTTGAAATGCAGTCAGGAGCCTTTGATGGGACAGGGTCAGCCTCCTCTAAACCATCTTCCTCTGTCATACAGACAGAACTATCAAAGCAAGATTTTAAATTGAATTAGAAGATTATATATCCACAAGATTGTGGTTCACATTGTTAAAGAGAAAGGCTTTTTTTTAATGAGAACCACATATTTAACTGATTCCTTTATGTTAGCAGGATGACAATCTGTCCTGTCTTAATTTAAATACTAGATAATGTGGTTTTTAAAGAACCTCCAGCTGTTGGCTTAGAGAAAAAGAATAATCTTTGTGCATTTCCAGCTATTATGTGTGTTAAATTTTTAAAAATTATGATAAAAAAGCAGTAATAACTATACAGAACCTTATTTTACTGTTTATTAGCACCCACAATAGCAGAACAATTATAAATCCCACAGGCTTTATTTTAAGCAGACTACTTTGGAAAACTCTTTAAGTGAGCTCTTCAGGAAAGACTGGCTTTTCTAGCATATTTTGGTGTGAGCATCTCTTTTCAGCCATGAATTTTAGATACAGTAAAACAGCCAAATGTTTAGGACTGTTTTGAAAATACTATGTAAAGCAGTCAACACAGAACAGGGAAAATCGTGGGCTGTGTAAATGTTAATCCATGTAAGTGGAAGTAGAATTTGAACTTACAAAAATTCCTTTAGAAAACAGTGAATGGATTTTCAGTAATTCTGTATTTTAATGTGCACTTAATTAGCTTTACTAAAATAGAAATTGTCCCTAGAGTCTGTAGCAGGTGGCAGATTCTCTATTTAAAGGATATTTCCAAGAAATTATTTTCCCCAAAGCCCATGAGAGCAGGGAGTGTGTGCTCTCACAGTCTGTTTAGCATGTGCCTTTCCTTACCTTATCCTGCTAAAGAAAAAGTATATTTAAGTAATAATGGACAAACTCAAAGTGAAATCAGATTCAGTCCCAGACAAACGGTGGTGAACTCTCTTTTCTAGAGGGATGCTAAATATAAAGGAAATGAGGCAGAGCCGTGAGTTCTTACCATTGCAGTGTCTCTGAAAGGATTGGAGAGGGATTTCTGACTAAATCTGTGAGGGCTGATACTGGGTTCAGGTGTATCCTGTCAAGCTGCTGGATGCAAACTGTTCAGCAGTTCCAATGGTTGTGTTTTCTCACGTTGCTTTGTACTGTTATTTCAGTACTTGTTATTTCAGCTGTTTCAAATTATTGAAAATCAGCTCTGATCTTAAGACATATTCTGCTTCCTGAAGAGTGTCACAAAACCAGATCAGCAAGATGAGAAAGGGGCTGTGGTGGAGAGAGAGAGAAGCATAAAGGGCTTCTGGAGGTTTTCCATCCCTGAACAGGCATAGCGTGCAGCTCCTCCAGTTGCAAACACTCTGGCTCTTAAATTTGAGTTAAAACTCAAATTTAAGAAAATAGAAAAATACTGTCTTTTCAGTGAAATAGTATTTGACTGCAATGTTGAGGGCTGCCCTGGCTGATTGCAAAAACCACTGTTCTTGTCAGAGAGAGCATGGGAGCAATCAAATCTAGGCTTGTGCTTTTACCTGGCAGAGGTCAGAACCGCAGTGGGATTGATCACACGGATACATGAGGCAATAGTGACCATTATGTGTCTGGGAAACATAAAGAGTTTCCCCGACTTAGGAACATCTTGCCTGCTTGAATGCTGTGTGTCACGTATTTACTCACATATGCAAAACACGCAACATGCTTATGCTGCAATAATGAAAATTTATTTCTGCCTGTGACGGTAGTCAGGGCGGCATGTTACAAAGCCATTACATTATTTTCCCTTTTCCCACCTAAAAGTTAGGTGTTGATCCTGCAATAGGTTATATTCAGGTAAATGGGTCCACCTGCAGGCATCGGTTTGCCTAGAATCAGGGGTGTTTCTTAAATGCTGCTGCAGGAGGACTCCTTATATATTATAAAGCACTGACAGCAAAAAAAAATATATATCTTAAATCCTTTTTCCCTTGTGGGGTTGAGGTGTACCTTCCTCTGGAAATTACTGGGTCATCTGAGATTGGACTTTTGAAAGATATGTGTTCGGTTTTTTTTCGTAAAAACATGAAGACGATGACATAACTGATGGTCTGGGTGAAATATGACTTAATAGTTAAACGTATCCACTTATGGATTCGACAGCATGGTATGCAGAGGTCTTCTGATCAAGCAGCAGTTCACCGGATGCAGAAAAATAGCTCTAATCACTGTGTGACCTTGAAAGTGGTCATGGGTCTTCCTCCGCCAGACTGGCCAAAAGAGAACAGAGATGTTCTGTTTCCCAGTATAAGTTGTTGCTGATCTGCGTGAAGTAACTGAAAGTAGGGGTTTTTTTGCTGTTCTCAAATAATTGCAGTTCTCAGAATCTTGCACACGTGAGAATCGCTTATAAAAGTGAGTGGCTCTCCCCTCAAGATCTAGCATTTGAAAGGTCTTGGTAATAGCAAGCTCTTACTTGAAGGCCAGAGCTCTACTTCTGTTTGATCAGCTCATACTTCAAGGCAGATGACACTTATCCTTTCACCACTTTCAGGTTTTTGCTTACTTTTCCTGTGAATTTCACAGTTCTGAGTGTCAGGTTTGAGTCTATCTTAATGACATTTCAACATACATTAAAAACAAAAGTTCTTTATACAATTCCAGGTTAAAAGAAATGTTCAAAACTGAATAATGAAAGTGCTAGGTTATCCCTTCACTGCTTTTTCACGGGGCTAAAAATGTAGAATAATTAATTTTTAGAAATTGCAGAAGAGTAAAACTTGTTTCCATGTAAAAAAAAAAATAAAAATGTAGAATAATTAATTTTTAGAAATTGCAAAAGAGTAAAACTTTTTGTTTCCATGTAAAAAAAAAAAAGATGTCATAGTTTAATGAATGAGGTAACTCTGTCATGCAATCTTTATCATGGTCAGTGAAACTTAGGTTTCTGCTCAACCTTTAGAAATACACTGTAGGAAATGCCTCTGCTCAAACACTGTGGCAGAAAATTAGGATTTGGGAAAGTTTTATGTGTGTTATTAAGCTGAAGTGGAAGGGCTGAGATAAAAGATTAATCAAGGCCTTTCACAGTTGAGCTGTAAATGTGTATGTTCAATGTGAAGATGTCCTTTCAAGCCTGTTCTGCCTACCTTATTGAACACTGTTGCCTTGGGGTATTTGAACACTAGACAACAGGCTAGATGGATCTTAAGTTTCTCTTTATGTGAGTTGAGAAGGTTTTAATAAAAACTGAATTTTATATGTAAAACCCCAATGTTTAACATCATTCCTAAGAAATATATGTTCTACAGTGTTTGGTTCAGTGACATCCTGTACCACTTCCAAGTGTCAGCAAATCAACGTTATTTTACTCTTTTATCAATATGCTGTTCAAAGAAAAGTTTCCCCTTGGCAGAGACTTGAAAGACTCTAAACATTTCCATGTATATTTCAACACTTGGGTAGTTTTCTGGATGATTGTGTTCTAGGGATGATTTTTTTTTTTTTTTGGATGTCTGCGGTGAAATTTTACATAAAATGACTTTGCAATGCAAATTATTTTTTTTTCTCCACAGATGAAATCATGCATCAGGATATCATTCCCCTCTATGCTGCAGATATTCAGGACCAGTTAAAGAAACAATTTGCTTACCTTTCAGGTAAGACTATGGGGTTCCCTTCTACAGACTTAGCTTGGGTGTATGGTTGGGCCTGTTGTGCTTTCATAGTTTTTGAGGTCTCATACAGGAGAAGTGAATATTTTATGAGCAACTCAAAATACAGACTACCGAGAGTTATTATTTAAGAATTTATGAAAAGAATATTTATTTTTTTTTTTAAGTATAATGGGAATTTTATACTATAGTTCATTTTCCGGTATCCAGGATAATGGGATGGAATTGAGGGTAGGATAAAAGAGTAAATGAGGGAAAATAAGTAAGGAAGCGCTGATGAGCTTGGTACAGGAACATGTAGTCTCCTGTTTGTGTTAAGGGAACTGTGGGTACTTACTTTGAGCTCTCCAGTGCTTGGAGCTCAAACAATGACCTAGAGCTCTCTGAGCCTACTGTGCCCTTGCTGAGAGCTGGAGAGTGCAGTGTGGATGTGCTGGTGGTTGCTGTGGTCTCATGGTCCTCACCCCACAGGCTACACTGCTCGCTGGCTCTGCTGTCAGGTTCAATACAGAAGCCCAAGCTGACACCTTGGACTTGACTTGAAGTAGTGTTTGACCTTGGACTGGACTTGAAGTAGTGTTTGATCAAGCACCACAGTACCATGTTTCCCTACAGCTGCAGCGTGAGGGGCCAGGTGTGTGTAGCACCAAGTTCTGGACAGGGTTTTTGGCTTGGTGTCACCGCCTTCCTTTTGCAAAGAAACCTGCTTTTAGGAATAAAGTAATCTCTAAAAGCAGCACAGCTACGTTCACACAGCACAGAGTGTCTTTGATATCCCTGGATAACCTGTGCCAGGTAGGTCGTGGGGCCCTGTGTTTATCTGCTGTGCAGGTGTTAGTTGCTGGGTGTCTCAATGCTGGAACCACAGCTGGCTGTGAATGGGTCAAGTGAGATAGTGCCTTTGCTCACTGATCAGGCTGCGTGGCAGGTGTCTGATAAGCTTCTGGGTTTGTTTTCCTGTCCTCTTGCTTGTAAAGCTCTTGTAGGTGTGCAGCAGTGAACTTGCTGGCGTTACTGCCTTGCCCTGCTCTCCCTCTGATACGTAGAGAGGGAGAGCACCAGTGGCTCTGCAGAGCTGCCCTGCCTCCTGCAGCATAAAGGAGATTTACCTTGCCAGGCTGAAGCTGGGCTTTATGACTGCCCCCTCTTCCTTTCAGTCCATCCCTGCATCAGATCAAGAGACAGGGAATGAAGCAGTGTACTGCTTTGCTTGGCAAGAGCTCATTTAATCTTCTTGTACTCATATAATTATGATTTATTCCTGCCCCACAAGTTATAAACTAAATGTGGGTCTGCTGTAGTGACTGTGTTTTCTATGGGGCAATGGTAGCACTTGGAAATAAAATTGTTTTGTTTGTGAAGCTGGCTCTTCATGCTCCATTTGAGATGATGGTGTTTAGTCTACAGTTCTTTTCTGGCAGTTTATTTTTTTGACTTTCCAAACTCTTCCTTCTTATCCAGGGGCAGAATATGTCTCGTAATAATGTTATGCAAGAATCAGCCTATCTAGAAAACTGTAAGTAGGGTTTATATTTTGCCCCTCTGAAGCGAGGAGGAAAAACTGGTGACTACAGTAGATGAATAAAATCTCATTGAGTCCAACTGGAGATTGTTCACATCTTAAGAATGTTGAGTTCACACAGCCACAAGCATCGTCAGCACTCATTATATCCACTGTGCAGTGGAGCTTAGTAAAAGCATACGTTCATCATTCTATTTCCTTCTATTTATTCACCCTCTTGTCTATTAGAAGTCTGTTTTATTTGCTTGAAATAGTAGGCCAGCTGCAGTACTGTGGGCTTTGACTATATCCTCTGCTGTGTTTTATTATTCTTGGGCGATCTGACTGTTAGGCATTTTCATTTTGTTTCATATTCTCCTGCATGACACTGATGTTTAATTTTCTGTGCTGTACCAAACAGTGGTGTTCCGGGTTCTGTGAACAGAGGAACAGAGCTAATATTTTGATACATGATTTATGTACAATTTGTTCTTGCAGTTGTGCTTATGAGTAGCTTTGCTGTAATGCCACTTAAGATCTTCACCGTGTGTGTGAAGGGGACTTTTTTTGCTCATTACTAAGTTGCCTTGGAAATAGAATCTTGGGACACGGCTTAAAACTCATTAAAATAAAAGTCTATAGATTACAAACATTTTTGGTAGATAGGGTCTTTGCAGCTATGATAAATTGCATAATGTCTTAGATGCATTTCAGTTTTTAGTTCTTGGCTTTTTAAGAGCAAGGCAGCTTGTGCTTGAATCACTTTAGTTTCTCTAATAGGATGTATCTAGGTCTTGTGGGACGCTTTCTTGAATAGAGAATGAAACCTAAGCTGCTTCTGTGGCTAAAGGCTCTAGCACTTCCCAAGCTACTTCTGTGTTTTGGTCTAAATAGGGATCACTTCTTTCTCTTGGTCTCTTTTCCTCTGCAGGTACAAAGTAATTCATATCCCTCATTCTGCTAGATTGTAGCAGAAATGCTACAGGCACATTCAAGTAAGGCCTGAAACAAAATAAAACAAAAATTTACATTAATGCTTCCATTTCCCAGTCAATATAGCAAAGGGCAATGAGATCAAGGTGCTGGCTACAGGTCCTACATGTGCTGAAGGCTCTAGCTCTTGCTAAGCAGTGAGACTGCAGTTGTGTGTTCAGCTTCAGTGTAATGGTGGGACAAGCAGTGGATGAGGCTTTTAATCAATCATTTACATAACAAGTTTATAAACCCCAAAGTTAATATTTTACCCCATTCCCAGCTGTTTACTTTTTCCCTTGGAATTTGTTCTTTCTGTGGAACAAGGTCCTTATCTTTGCAGGAACTGTTGTTACTCTTTTTTGTTGTTGCTAGGCTTTATTAAACATCCTCTCTACATGGTTCACTGTTTCATCTGTCTTACTTTTTTCTTAGTTCAGTGAGTATTTGTGCAACCACTTTCTTCTTCGTTGCAAAAGGTATTATGCCTTGTTTTTTTTAATCCACATGAGGTACATTGGAAGATCCATTTAAAAGTCTCTGGAAAATGTATTCCTTACAGTCTTTCATTCACACTTCATATTTTCTTTCTTGTGTATTTTCTTTTCTGTTTCCTTAATTGGAAAGTAGCTGTGTGACTTTCATACCCAACTTTGCAACGATCTGCCATTGCTGCATGCAGGCATGTTAAAGTACATGTAGATGAAGAGCGTACAGACAGGTGTGTATGTTTATATGCATCTTAAATCGTACACACTATATGATGTGCAAATGAGACTCTTGGTCACCGTAAGTAGTAATTATTTAAACTCACTTTCCTTTGAATGCCTCTTTATGCATTGACCAACTTCAAACAAAATATTTCCATTAAAGGAAATATAAATAGGGGTTCATGCTACTTGGATTTTTGCCTATTGATTCATAGCTCTTTTTCCTGCAATAGAAAAAGTTAGCATTGGTACTAGCTTTCAAAATGTTTATATCTTTGGCCCTTTAAATTATCATTCTAAATAATAAGCTTCTCCTCACTCTCCATAACTTTATTTCCTTGGCTGTGCTCTTGCTCTCCTCTGTGGGAATGAGCTGAAAATACCTCACTGGTTAAACTGTTCCCTTTGGAGTATCCACGGGTGCCCAGTCTGTTTGTAAAATTCTGAGTGGATCCTGTACCACATACGTTGCATCAGTTAGTTAAAAATACCAACTTGATTTTTGTTGCCAATATGATATGGTCAATGTAAATGTTGTGTATTGACAGTGGAAAAGACATTACTTAGCAGTTTCTGTCTTGCACAGGTGTAGGCTTAATAGCTGTTTTATATTCATGGTGCTAAACCCACAGTCTGTAGAGATTTTGTTTAAAAAAAAAAAAAAAGGTAGTAAAGAAAAAGAGAAAGGAAAAAAAATGAATCATTGGCTAAGAGATCTCCAGTTCAAATACATTCAGGTACAAATCTAGTTATTGCAATCTGATTTCTAAGCCAGTATACTTGCTGCTGATCAGCCTAGGCAAAATGCAGCTTGTGAAACTGTATGAGTAAAACTTCTCTCTCATTGGCTAAGAGATCTCCAGTTCAAATACATTCAGGTACAAATCTAGTTATTGCAATCTGATTTCTAAGCCAGTATGCTTGCTGCTGATCAACCTAGGCTAAATGCAGCTTGTGAAGTTGTACAAGTAAAACTTCTCTCCCATTTCAAGGAAAGAATATTTTAATGATTCTGTTTTTCTTTGCAAAGGATATGCAATTAAGCTTTTATCCACTACCTCATTGAAGTCTACACGTAATTTCAAATACTCTGAGTGCTCCAGTTAAGTATATTATACAAGTAGAAAGGAGAAATTAATCAGAATCATACAAACATAATAGATGAACCACCACAACAGTAAAGCAAAATCTGTAGTAAGCCTTTCTGTCGTTCACATGAGGGCCTCACTTTTTACATGACTGCAAACAAGATTAATTTTATTTGAGCTAGGTCTTTTGAACCAGAGTTATAGATACAAGTGATTTAACAATGATGATACTCTTGAAACTTGTGTGTGCATATTGATCGACGTAGAGATCATGTTTGTTTCTTGTAGTCCGAATACCATTTCATTTGCATTGTAGATTTAGGCTAGAAGACCTACCTCTTTTCTCTGTCATCATCTAATTATATCCAACTACAGTGCCTCCTTTTGGTGGGGTTGGGCAAAGTGCTTTTGAGATTACTTTTAAAAAAAAAAAAAAAAAAAGGCAAAAAGGTAAACAGGAGCAGAATAACTAGGGAAGCGTTACAAAATAATCTGCTCTTCTTTCCTGGAAGTCTGAGAAATGTCCTTTGCTGCTCCCCAATATTGC
>NW_015090859.1:1230417-1412138 GCF_001431845.1 Calidris pugnax | reverse complement strand
TATCCATGCAAATCCCCCGCGCCGCTTGAAAGCCCGTGCGTTAATAACTTCTAAACCACCAGTTTTTAGAGATTTTTTTTAAAAAAAAAAAAAAGGTAGTAAAGAAAAAGAGAAAGGAAAAAAAATGAATCATTGGCTAAGAGATCTCCAGTTCAAATACATTCAGGTACAAATCTAGTTATTGCAATCTGATTTCTAAGCCAGTATGCTTGCTGCTGATCAACCTAGGCTAAATGCAGCTTGTGAAGTTGTACAAGTAAAACTTCTCTCCCATTTCAAGGAAAGAATATTTTAATGATTCTGTTTTTCTTTGCAAAGGATATGCAATTAAGCTTTTATCCACTACCTCATTGAAGTCTACACGTAATTTCAAATACTCTGAGTCATTGAAGTCTACATGTAATTTCAAATACTACGAGCGCTCCAGTTAAGTATATTATACAAGTAGAAAGGAGAAATTCATCAGAATCATACAAACATAATAGCTGAACCACCACAACAGTAAAGCAAAACCTGTAGTAAGCCTTTCTGTCATTCACATGAGGGCCTCACTTTTTACATGGCTGCAAAGAAGATTAATTTTACTTGAGCTAGGTCTTTTGAACCAGAGTTATAGATACAAGTGATTTAACAGTGATGATACTCTTGAAACTTGTGTGTGCATATTGATTGACATAGAGATCATGTTTTTTTCTTGTAGTCCAAATACCATTTCATTTGCATTGTAGATTCAGGCTAGAAGACCTTCTCTCTGTCATCATCTAATTATATCCAACTACAGTGCTTCCTTTTGGTGGGGTTGGGCAGAGTGCTTTTGAGATTAAAAAAAAAAAAAAAAAAAAAGGCAAAAAGGTAAACAGGAGCAGAATAACTAGGGAAGCGTTACAAAATAATCTGCTCTTCTTTCCTGGAAGTCTGAGAAATGTCCTTTGCTGCTCCCCAATATTGCGGACTGTACCAAAAAACCTTCATGTCTCTGCAGGATTGTGGGGAATTACACTGTTCTCTATGTGTGTTTGTATGCTCACGATACTCTTGAAACTTGTGTGTGCATATTGATCGACGTAGAGATCATGTTTGTTTCTTGTAGTCCGAATACCATTTCATTTGCATTGTAGATTTAGGCTAGAAGACCTACCTCTTTTCTCTGTCATCATCTAATTATATCCAACTACAGTGCTTCCTTTTGGTGGGGTTGGGCAGAGTGCTTTTGAGATTACTACACTGTTCTCTGTGTGTTTGTATGCTCACATGTGTTAGCAGCTGCACAGTTCATAGTTTTCATAACTTTCCCTGTCAATGCCATTTTAAAATGAAAATAATATTATTTCTCATTTGAGAATGTTTTCAGCTACAAAGACACTAAAATGCCTCTTGATTAGAATTGTGTAAAGCAGTGTTGCAATTTCCTTGGTGTGGCACTTCTCTATCACCCTACCTGCTTAATAAATAAATAAAAACCACAAAAAAAATCCCAATAAACCCAAGAAAGAGTGCGACTGTTATGAGAAGTTAGATGTAGCAGAATCTAAAGAATAAAAGCTAAATTACCTAGACTTACAGTAAGCTTTCGATGCACTACTGTAAGATGGGACTGGTCAGCTGCACAGTTCATAGTTTTCATAACTTTTCCTGTCAATGCCATTTTAAATTGAAAATAATATTTATTATTTCTCATTTGAGAATGTTTTCAGCTACAAAGACACTAAAATGCCTCTTGATTAGAATTGTGTAAAGCAGTGTTGCAATTTCCTTGGTGTGGCACTTCTCTATCACCCTACCTGCTTAATAAATAAATAAAAACCACAAAAAAAATCCCAATAAACCCAAGAGAGAGTGCGACTGTTATGAGAAGTTAGATGTAGCAGAATCTAAAGAATAAAAGCTAAATTACCTAGACTTACAGTAAACTTTAGACGCGCTACTGTAAGATGGGACTGGTAGTTTTCTGAAGATCAGTTTTCCACTCCTTTCATATATAATATCACGATGCTCTGGGTCCACATAAATTTAACGGTTGGTGCCATTGTTTAAATAATTCTATACAGAAGTTAGGAACACAAAGTGCTATTTCCTAAGAACAGTCAAGTCATTATGCTACCTAACCTGTGGGGCTAATGCAATTTGACATGTTTTTAAAATGGGTATTTCTCCAAAACACAGGGCTGTTGCTGTTGTGAAAACTGGCCTTAGACTAAGGCACACAGATCTATTTAGAAGAGCTCCACCAAACTGGAGGTTTACTAGAGTTGTAGAGATTTATCCACTGAAAAAAATCCATCTTGGAGAGGTAGTTTGTGTTTTCTCTGATACTATGTCTGTTAAAGAAGTTGCAGTTGCATAGGTTGCTAAAGTCAGTTATATTTCCCATGCCCTTTTTGTAGCTTGCAGTGACAAACACTCATTTGTAAGCAGCAACTGCTTTGCTGAGTGGCTTGTCTCCTGCTGATGGCCAGGTATTTAAAACTGCAATATGGAAAACCAACTTTTATAGGCCAGCAATGTTAAAGCTGAAATTTTACAGAATTTTTTTATGTATAGTACTTCAGGTCACTCTGCCCTAAACTCTTTTCAGCAGCGAGGTCCTGATAAGAGAAAAGCACTTGAGCAGCATTTGAACATATATTTGTGTTTAAGTGTCCCGACAGGAAAATACTGGAGAAAAAGCTAATCAGTGAACAACTATCTTTTAACAGCACGTGGCAGGACAGAGTTGTTTCCACGCAAGATAAGCATGAATGAGTGTACTAGAAACTGAAAATTAATAAGCAATGTCAAGGCAGGATGGCTCTATTTGCCCTTGACAATTGGTGGTGGTCTGGGAACTTCCTGGAGGTCATAGTCTGGGCTTCTGCTTTTAGGATGTGTCCTGCAAGCGTATTGTTCTTCTTTTGTTTCATATGCCCTATTTATAGAAGTGAAATAGAACAAAGCAAGTAACTGAGCAGGATACTGCAAATAATGTATAATTGTACCTAAAAATAGATACTCCAGAGAGAGCAGAACACCTCGTGAGCATTATCATGCTTGAAAAAAGGTTTTTAAAGAGGGAGGAAAATGCTTTGGTCATTATAGCTTGGGTAGAACAAAAAAATCATAGAATCAAAATTGTTTTTAACTTATATTTGTGTTGTGAACATTTATATAGCTAAAATTAACTCAATTGACTTAACCTTTATCCAAATACTGTAATGTTATGTTTTCAGACTTGTGATATTTGCATAATAGTTGCATTTTGTTGTTGTTTTTTAGTCTGAGCCAGAGCACATGTAGTTCTGATGTAGTTTGATTTCAAGAGCTACACAGTAATAGCATCATATTGCCTGTAAGCAAGTAGTCTGAAGTCAGATTCACCACATATTAACATAAGGATACTATTTGAACTCTTCTAATTACATGTGGTTTTGGAGGGAAATGGTGGTTTCTTTTATCAAATGAATCTGAGCTCAAATATTTATCTTCTTTTTCTGGTGAGGTTAGATGTAAAGGGACTTGAAGTGGCTAGTACCACACTATAATTTTCACAAATCACTGTTGCTGTCCTGATCAGACAGTGTTGTTAACAAAGTTTACATCTGACTTCTGCACAGCTGTCAGATTTCAGGACTGGAAAAAGAGCCTCATTATTTTGCCACAGTCATTTTGGGCTGTTTTTCGTCTCTTTTTGAGCTGTAAAGCAAAGATAAGTTTCCAGCAATGTGTCCCTGCCACCCCCAGCTGTTAACTTTATGCAGTTGCTAGGGCTCAACAGGTCCATTGTCCAGCCTATCTTTAGGAAAATATTCTTGCATAAGATATAAAACTTTAAGATTGTCTGAAAAAAAAAATAAATTACATTTTCTATGGAAAAATGCGTGTGGAACACTTTTTAAATTGTTGTATTTTTGAATTCTACCCAGTGGTGCAAATGCCAAAAAAGATGCAGGTGATATCTAGCTCATCAGCAGCCATCCTGCAGCCTAGGTGTTCAGCTCTGCTTTACCTTTTGTAGGTTGTCTGAGAAGTTGAACAAGAAATCTCATTTGAAACACCTTCCCCCAGTTCTTTTAATGTTCTGCCACTTCTTGTAGACTGTCCTGGAAGCAGAGCAGGTAGCTGAAGGAGGGGGAAGTGATGTTGTACAAAAGAGTTCAAACTAGTAAGGTTGAGTTCAGTTCAAGATGGAGATTCACCTACTTCATTCAGAATGAAGGTGTTGGTTTTTTTTTCTAAATCGGTTCTTTTCTTTCTCCAAATTGGTCAGTTACATACAGTTGACGTTTATCAAAAGAAAGATGCACTGCCATCTGGCGTCAACAGTGTGTTCACATGAGCAAGGACATTTGTATGGAAAAAACAAAATTGAATGCTGTGTAACAAGTTCCTTCCTATAAAATGTCCTAAGTTCTGAAGAAGACAGACTGTTCGAAATAAAGAGGTTCCACACTGAGCCCTGTACCAAAAAGAAAAAGGGGGAAAAAACAGAAAAAGAAAAAGGCAGCACAGTAGTTTCTTTACTAGGAAGCTTTAGGCTAGGTGAAGGGACTTGCATGTAAACATGCCTGCTGCTTGTTTATTTTGTAGGTGGAAGAGGGGGAGATGGATGCCCTGTTATCACCTTTCCAGACTATCCAGCTTTCAGTGAGATCCCCGAGAAGGAATTCCAGAATGTCCTGACCTACCTGACAAGCATCCCAAGGTAAGCACCTGTTTAGGAGAAAATACCTTTTTGTCTGCAAAGTGATTTTTCATATTCAGTCACTTAGGTGAGGGTGTAAAGGTCACGCTTGGTATTTAATTAAAGAAAAGGAAAATGTAGCTTATAGTGTAGTGTCAATAAGTGTTGATTAGTGACAGCTGCCTGGTGTAGTTGTTAGATGAATTACATAGTGCTATCCATATTTCATCAGAAAATTACTTCCTGGTACGTATGGCTGCAGATTCCATGATGGACATTGTCCTCTTTTTTTCTTATATTTGCTGTACCTTAGAGTACAATGTTAATTGAAAACATGTATAACTTTGGCAGAATAAGCTCATTCCTAGATGTTGCTCAAGTTGTTACTTGGTGTGAGAGGATACTCCATAGTTACGTACAGAATTTTGTCGTGACCATTTGTGCTCTGTTTCCCTGGCTCAGCTGTATGTAGTCTTTGCAGCGCTTCCAGAACTTTGACTGAGGGTCCTAAGCAGGCCCAGCAATTTATCCTGGCTCTCTTAGAGGGGTTGCTCAATAAAAATTGTGATTTTGTTGAAGATCTGTTAGGGAATAAAATAGTGGGATTCAAGGTCCTGATGGAGGTGAGGAAGGCAAGTAGTAATTTAAGTACAGACTCTAGACTTCAAGAGACCAGACTTTGGGCTTATTGAGGAAACTGGTAGATGGGATTCAATGGAAAGCAAGTCTGAAGAGTAAATCTTCTGAGGAAAGCTGGCAAGTTTTTAAGTACAGCATCCTTCAAGCACAAGAATGGTATGTCCTGGAAAATGAATAGACATAACAGGAGGCTGACCTGGCTGAACAGGGAACTTATGACTGAGCTGGAGTACAGAGAGACCATACAGGAAGTGAAAGGAGGGACAGACTACAAAGGAGTAATATAGAAATGTTGCCCAAACACGTAGGTACAGTTCTTCAGGAAAGTCAAAGCACACCTGGAACTGAGAGACAAGGACCAATGGACACCAAGACTCCTCAAAAAGAAAAAAAAACTTCAGTTGCTTTAGCAATACAGGAATAAACAAGGAAAATGTGGACCTGTGCTGAATGGGCTGGGTAAATTAATAGCAGCCAATACATATGAGGCTGAGGCACTTGAATTCTTTACTTTGGTCTCCTCTGACACTGTCTCCCAGGCATATGTGGTTAGAGAGAGGGTTCAAGGAGGAGAATGACTGGCAATGGATGAGGATCAAATCAAGGATCTCTTAAGAAACCTTGAGCAACATCTAGTCTTTCAGATAAGCTACATGGTGAGGAGGCTGGCCAATTTAATAGCAAGCCTGCTTGTCATCATCTTTGAAAGGTTTTTGAGACCAGAGGTGGACTGTGATGATTGGAGACAAATACTGCATTCTTCTTCAGAAAGTGCAAGAGTAATGATCCAGAGCACTACAGGCTGGTCAACCTCACTTTAGTCTGTGAGAATATTATGGAGTGAGTCCTCTTAAAACACATTTGTGGGCACAAGAAAGAAGAAAGTGATGGGTAATAGCCATCATGGATTGAAAAACAGTAAATTGTGCTGGACCAACATATTTCTATGATGAAATTACTGGATACATGAATGAGGGGAAGCTGTACATGTGTTTTACTTCCCCTCAAAACTTTCAATAAAGTCTCCCCTAGTACCCTTGCGTATGCTTTGAGTTGTTACATCTTGAGAGGTGTGCTGCTGGGTGGGTGAAAAACTGCTTGGATCATTAAGCTCAGAGTGATGGTTAAATGGCTCATGTTCTACCTGGAGCCAGTGTTCCTCAGGGAACCATACATATCTGGCTGCCTGACACCCTTGGCAAGGACCTGGAGGAGGAGATGGAGTGCACCCTCATCAAGTTTGTCGATGAGAAATTGGTGGACCAGTCAGTACACCTGAGGGAAGGACTACCAGTCAGAGGAACACAGATGGGTAGGAGATATGGGCTGACAGGAACCTCATGACATTTTGCAGTTGGGGTAGACTACTCCCCTGCAAGAGTGCAGCCCAGGAACTAACTGGCTGTGGGGCTGCTCTTCTGAAAAGGACCTGGGGGCATTGGTGGGCACCAGGCTAAATGTGAGCCAGTGAGGTGCTGTGGCAGCAGTGAAAGCTGGCAGCCCTGGGGCTGCACAGGCCTAGAGTGGGTGACAGCAGCCATCCCCTGGCTGGCTCTCTCCAGACCCCACCTGCAGTGCAGGCCTAGCTATGAGCTGCCATAGGATAGGGGTTCATAAACTGGCATGAGTCCAGCAGAGCCCCCACCATGGCCAGGGCTGGAGCTGATGTGCAAGGAGAGGCTACAGGAGCCAAACTTGCTCAGCTGGGGGATGGAAAACTGCAGGGGTCCAACAGCCACTGTCTCCGCTGATGGAAGGAGCAGCAGGCTCCTGACAGAGATGGGTGGTGGGGAAGGAGAGGCCTGGGGTGTGAATGGGAACAGAGAGGTTATAACCTATATGCAAGGGAAAAAAAAAAACTGTCACTGGGAGGATAATGAAGCATTGAGACATGCTGCCAAGAGAGGTGATGAAGACTCTGTCCATGGTGGTTTTTTTACCTGACAATACAAAGCCCTGAACCAATTTGGTTTGAATCTGGAGTTGACCGTGCTTTGAGCAGGTGGTCAGACTAGAAGCCTTTTGAGATCCCTTCAAACCTGAATGATTGTTTGAATCAAGAGATCTCCTTTATGTCTTTCCCAAATTGGGCTATGTGGCTGCCCCAGGTTGAAAACTCATAGAAACACAGGTTGTGTAACTGATTAAATGTTGATCTCAAGTTGCATTTCATGTTCTTTTCATTGGTGGCATTCAGTGCAACTCAATTCACATTTGGAACTGTTTGTGGCAGATGCCCCTCATGCATATGTGTACTTTTGTTTACTGTACATGTATGAAGAGAAATAGTAGTATTTTTGCAAAGGGTTCTGGTTCTGCACAACACAGAACTGTGACATGTTCTCTTGGTTGTACTTGTTAATCCCTAGTTTATCAGGGAGCAGAGCTATGACAGCCAGCTTAATTTTCTTTGTTTATCACTGTGTTGGTTAAACTGTGTGATGCTAAGCCTCCCTTGATACTATCTTTCTTGAATATTGTTATTACAAATAATTATGTTCTAAATTCACATCTGCTCCTCCTTTTGAAAGTCCTTGGTGGTACGCTTCATGGTGGCCATTGAACTTCTGCACAGAGTGGGGTTTATGTGAGAAACTCTGATCAGAACAAACAGCATCTGGTGCAGGGGAGGGAGCACTGAGCGCATCCTGGAGCATCAGTTTGGCAGGAGCACATTTTTGCTGATTAAAAGCCTGGGAGCAGATTTTCAGGAGATTTTTCAGTTTGTTTCCCCTACACTCCCACAACTTCTCAGTGCATATTGAGGCAGAAGTGGCCATTAAGTCTGGCTGTTCTTGTAGGATTTTCTTGTTTCTTTAATTTCTAATTCCTTAGAAAGAGATCACTGTTCTGTATAAACCAAGGAGATAGCTCAGCAGGCTGGATGTGAAAAGTAAGGTATTAACTATCGTGAATATAACAGTATTTTAGGTATTAGGGTGGTATAATTTCATTTTCAACTTTGTAAAAATACCATTGTTAGATAGTGATAGAACTGGGACCTCTTTGTGCCTGAGGATTACTCTCTTAAACCTGAAGACATCTTCGCTAAGGGGTGTTATGAGCTTACTGTGTAAAATTGTGTTTATGAGCCCTTGTTCAAGTCTATAGGAATAACAAACTGTAGAAATTCCACTAGCTGGATGTCAGCATACATGCCCTTATAAAATATGTTTTACTAATGATGAATTGACTATCAATACCCCAAAGATGGGCAGTATTTTTCCTTGAATTGCGGTATTTCTAGTGATGTCAAAAGGGACCTAAGATAAGATTTTTGCTGTTAACTTAGTTTTCAAGGGCTAAAACTTCAAACACTGCTTTGGGAAACTGCTTTTGAGGGAAGCGGAGTCAGTTTGTTATTTATTTATTTAGTAAGTTTATTAAAGAGGCCTAAGGAGTACAGATTAACAGGAAGGATAAAAATGCAGCCCGCAGCTTTTACGTGTGGACTGCTCTCCAGATTAGTGTCATTTAGCTTATGAAATATGTAACTTGTGGCTCTCGGTTGTTCTGACTGACTGGGAGAAATGGACTTTTCTATGAAAAACCCTGCAGAGCCCGGACATGTCTGGAGCCACAACAGTTCCTCAGAAAACTACTTGTGCTACTTGGCCCCGTACAAGATTCCTGATCACAGCAAGGGTTTGGCAGCAGTAACTCAGAACTCATTGTCTGACTGCCTGCTGCAATCACATGCTAAGGGAAATGATATTTCATGGGAATGACAGTGAGGAGCTACTAAAAGCTTCATAAGAAATGACCTTTCTATGCTCTGCAGTAGAGTTCACCCAATAAAATGTTTACTTGTGTAGTAAATCTTAACAGTGGCATCAGGTTTTCAAGATTTGTTCCCAAGTGAAAGAAGTAGTTTTGGTAATAAGACTGTCTTAGGACTTTGTTGAAAGAGGAAAAACTGGAACCTCTTAACCTACCTTTATTATTCCCTCTACTTTTATAGGTAAACATGACCTTGTCCCTTCTTACTGTGTTCTTGTTCTATACTATCTAAACACTGGGCATCACAAGTTTGGTTTTTTATGTAAACTTTCTCTTGTCTTTTTTATAGTGAACTTTAGTAACGAAGAGTTAATTGTCTCGTGGGCACCTTGCATTTAGGAATGGAACTATTGCAATTTGCATGTTACCAACTTAGATGACCATGGAGTAAAATAGTGCAAATGGCAGAGCTATCAGCATGTACTTAGATGTGTAAATGCCTGATACATGATGATGTTAAGAAAGGAGACAGTGGAAAGGGAATACCTCATCTCAATTTAAGATACTCAGTTAACCCTGGTGCAAGTGCATATAATTAAGCAGAGAGCTGAACCATCTTCTTCAGGTGCGTGTTGTTAATGTTGCAAGGTAAATTCATGTTCTATATACAGCTGAATAAAATACAATGTCTAATGTATAGTTTGTAATAATATCAATATTTGGTACATGTTGTCAATGTAGTGTGTGACAGCAGCTGTGTACTTCAAGATTGCTGCTCTGTCAGGGAAAAATGATGGATTAAGGATGAGTACTATAGTTAATGGAAGATTACAGCTAATCATTTTATAACTGCTGTTTCGGTAATAAGATACGTGTTGTAATGGTATACATGTAATACTTCTGAAACAGAGTTTTCCTTCTAGCAGCTAGTATTTTTTTATTCTGATTGAAGTGCAAGATAAAGATTTATTAAAAAGGTGGGGATTCTCTTAGATTTTTCTTAGGTCATGTGATTTTTTTATTTTATACATATAGTACCCAAGATGAAAGAAGAAGAATCCATGGCAGTATGTAATGTACTTAATCTTTCTAGAAAGTATTGCCTTGTTTTAGCCAAAATGTTGAATTGGTACAAATACTTTACATATAAGTGTTGATCCACACGAATTAATAGTTCTTTTTGGTGCAGTTGCTGAATAAAGCTGTGTCTGTGACAGGTGAGCTTTTTAAATTCAACTGGGTTTCAGCTGAGGAAAGTGAGCCAAGTCTTGCATCTATCTGAAATGCTTTGAGGACATTTTATAATGTCTGTGTAGCTAGTCTGATTCTCCTTTTGCAGAGGAAAATGTCTCCAAATACTTCACTGGGTGAGTCCTTTGTGGATTGTTACTGAGCTGGGTAGGAAAAGGATGTTGTGCAGAACAAGGTTGTCTCACCTCTTAGCTGAGGAAAAAACTGACAACTTCCATACACAGTGTTCATAATTCTTATTGCAAAGTGGGATAGACACCTGTAGGTTGTATCTTCTGCATCCCACATATCCAAAATACAGAGGGAAAATACTCCATTCAAGTTTGCAATAGGCAAGAAGGCATCTCAGGGCATTCAGTATTCCCTTCTTTTTTCCCTTCTGTTTTGAAAGTATTTTAAATTCTTTCTAGTTATCCTAGTAAATAGACTTTTAAGATTTGCAATGTACCCTGAAGGCAAGTGTTAATCATACTTACTTCTATCCATCACAGCTGTCACTCTAAACGTATTTCATTAACTTCAGTGTGTACACATTCTTGGAATATGAATTTACAAAATGTGGGATGTACCATGAAAGCTTGGTCCAAAAAAAATTAATAGATAATTTGAGTGGTTAAAAAAAAAAAGATTGGATTTTTCAACATATGGTTTTGCTTCTTGTTAATTAAGCAGCTTTGACTGCAATCAGAAAACAATATGCTGTATGAGAGAACATACAGTTTTATATTATATATTATATTATACAGATATAGTTTTAATGCTTTTCTTCATTGCTCATGTAGGTTCATCACTGAACCAAGAAAGCAAGCTAAAATTCTTGTGGTCACAAGAGATTGGAAAATTAATATTTTAAATGTATGTTAAATAAAAGTTCCTTTCAGGAGAAATAAGGAATAGCATAGATTAGAAAGTTCAGAACAGGTTTTGATGGCCAGTTTGAGTCCCAACGCTGCTGATTAAATACATTACACAGGCCTTTTCCCTTATTTACTCTATTCAGAGCCTTGTACAGCCTCTCTTTGTAATGCCTTTCTGTCCTACTGTATGATTTTGAGCATATCTCAGGTTAACTTGTCGTGTTTGGCAGTTTCCTGTTTTGAAAGCTGTCCCTGTCGGTTTCCTGCTCGGGAGAACGTCCCCTTCTTTGAGATCCCAATGGCTTACAAGTGCTTGAACACCATGTGGACTTCTAAGAAATCCTGTTGTTTGTGCTACCGTCTGGTGTTGGAAACCAGGGAGCCATCCTGTCCAAGTAACGAAACAGAACAATATGATCTCTGAAAGTGCCAATGTCTGACAGTTTGAAAGCTCAGTTGTGAGGGTTTGCTAAGCTTCAGGTAGACCCTTCTTTAATTACACCGGCTCCCCATTGTTTGGGGTAATGCTGGAAACCTGAAAAAGAAATGTCTGTGCTAAGCCTTCCAGTGGGTTCAGATCTGAGAAGACTTCACTAGCGTGGGCACCGCAAAGCATGACGGGGTAGATTTAGGTAGCGGCCAGAAGACCATGTCACAGCACAGCGTGGGTATTGCTGGAGCTTACAAACCTTCTCAGCGTGAGGGGCCATTGGAGAGCACAGAGTTTGGGTCTGGCCAGTCTCCTCAGCATAGATCCACCACTGTGCTCTGGAAGTGGGGGCAGCCGTGTTGGGATAACACTGTGTTTGGAGCTGGTAGATCCCTCAGGGTCCAGGGCTGACCTTGCGAAGAGCCGATGTGGGAGGGTAACCACAACGTTTCTTCATTTATCTGCAAACTAAGCAAGCGCACCACCACTAGCTAAGAGTTAACCACTTTTGTTTTATAGAGTGCTAGGGATGAATGTAACCACATAATGGGTAAGAAGTGCCAAAAAACCAGATGCTGTGACAGTTCGCACTGACACGCTGAGCAACAGCTTTGCAGCTTCAGAGTTTATTCCTCTCAGCTGTGCATCACTTCCATGCTCTTCTCTTTGTTGGATTACAATCCAGGCTGAAGATGTGGAACTTGAACCCTGCTGTTACCTTGGCAGCCCCTCAAATTCATCAGTGAGAACATCCCAGGACTTCCAGCAAAATCTGTCATGCTGTGTGTGCCCTTCCTTTCTCAGAGCACAGCTGCCAAACAGTTGTAAAAGCCATATGTTCCTGTAAGCAGAAAGGAAATGTAAAGGCTTATGTTTGAAGTAAGAGCATTGCATCTTAAAGTTAACTAGTAGTTTGAATCTTTGGTGTCAGATACTTAGTTTGACAAGATTAGGTCAAAGCTGAACATGTTACTTAAAGTTTGAATTTTTTGCCTGGTTTGGAACAATTTACACTTGTTTTGATGTCCATCTTGTGAATGTCTTAAACTTGTTTTAAAGTTCAGTCCTATACAGGCAAAGCCTTTCTAGTCTTTAAATCCCACTTACACCGTCAAAGTTTAGAGGATTTGAATAGTGTGTAGGCTCTGTATGCATGGCACACACTGTCCAGTGATAAATTTAATCTGCTAAGAAGATGAGGTAAATTGATTGAGCATTGTACAATTTTGGAAGTTAATTGCTAAAATGCTGGACCTCACACAGGAGCTTTTATTACTCTAGTCTTAAGTTCAGAGTATTTAACACCCTATTTAAGTATGAACTCACCTTTCTAAAACACAATACACACCATTCCAGGTAAGGTTGCATCAATACATTGTGCAGTGGCATTAACAGTTGTTGAAATCTACTGGAAATATGTGTAAGTCTAATATCATCGTTCTGAATAGGTATAAAAATGCTTTTGTGGAGTCTGAGTTAGTTGTGCAGGCTTTCTGTTGCTCGTATTTACTCGAGCTTAACCAGTGTGGAGCCCTTTTGGCTTTGTTGACCTATTTATCCTTAATTGCCCCTCAAGGATAACATGGCCTACTTCAGCCATCTGTACTTAAGTCTAAATGAGTTCTCAAAGTTGGTCTTTCTTCAAACAGTCCTCTCAAAAGGTCTGAGTGACTTGAAGAAATTACAGTTTTTTCCATTTAGAAAATTAAAACTCTACCTTAAAGAAACTTATTTTAATTAATATCACAGACTGAAAAAGGATCTGTTAAGAAAACTTTGTCTTTTAATGATTATTTCCGTTACCTGCAGAAACGCATCGAAGCCATTCTGATTTTATGCTGTGGGGTTCCTTGTTGGAGTAAAGCTTACTAAGTTGCCGTGAAAGAAGGCTGATGGATACCACAGAAAGGAAATCAGTGCATGTGGTACAAGCAGATGTCCAGGCCCAGGCAGATGATGGTGCCTGGACACTTTAGTTCTTATTTTTAACATTGGCTACATTCCCTCAGCCTTCCCCCAACAGCATAAGCTTTTTGGAGCAGAAAGAATGTCAGCATATATGATGGAATATAGCCAGCATTACTGTACTCCAATTAGTTGTGGGTGTTTTTTTTTTTAAGGAGGAATTGGCTTGAAAGTGGGAGAGAGGCTGATTTGAGGATCTAGAGTCGCATAGGAGATAGAGGAGCTAGAGGGACCAATCAAGGAAGATACTAATGGCTAGATCTCCAAAGCTGGGTGGGGAGGGGGAAAAAAAAAACGTGACCGTGTATGCTCTATAAATTGGCATACATGCTTTAAAATAAATAAGGTGTATACCAGTGCTGTTGATTTGGCTAAGGAACACAAGCAGTGCTTGAGACAGAAGTGCCTCAAGTAAACATGTTCGGATTTGTATCTCATAATTTCAAGAGACCTACTGCTGTGCAGGACTTTTGATCACCTTTGGGACCAAGGCTCAAGAGGAGCTCTCCTGGTTGTCAGTGAGTTGTCACTCGCCCCATGGACAGTATGTCTCTGATAGTAGCCCATATTCTTGCGGGCTCTTTGTGGGCAGATGCAGCGAGCTGTTGCTGTCGCAGTCCTGTGGTGACTGAAGGATTTTCAGATTGGGGGTAGGGCTGCATGTAACTGGGCTACAGCCATCGTGAAGTTTGGATGAGACTTCCAAAGTTTTGAATTATTTATTAGCCCCTTAGACAAAGCTCTTTGAAGTTGTTTTCATTATTTTGTCTCCTGTTGATCTGGCCTCTAAGATCTCCTGTCACTGACACAACATCATGTATAATTATCTTGCCTGTGCTTATGAAGCTTCAAAATGCATTTTCATGGTATTGCTCTTCCAGACTGTATGATTCTGCTTGTCTCTTCTGTCTCATGAGCAAATTATAACCACTTGCCTATCATGGTTTTTATTTATGCCACCTCACAACTCAACATTCATCTGAATTCTTCTTTGCCTGCTTGCTGTGAGATCCTAAAATACAATTTTGTGTATCTGATGATTCCTCAATCCTGAGAAAATTGAAATACAGTATGAGCGTTTTCAGACGTACCCAGGGCATGAACTAATAACAGCTGAGACCAAAAGTAAGCATAATAGGAAAGGGGAGAGATAAGGTTTTCATCAGTCGTACGCTGGATAAGATTTAGGAAGAGTGAAATGTGGAGAAGGAAGCAAGAAAAGCGCATAGTGGAGGGAAATACATCAAATTCCTTATCTGAGCCTGTTCTAATGATGAAATTTTAACAGGTTCAGCTCCAACAGAAAGTCTCAGATTTTCTTCATTGCCTGTGCAGCTTCATCGGTTCCTTTGAAGGGAAGGTAGTAACTATCAAAACCAAAGTAGGGAGAAGGTACAAATGCTGTGTTTTCAATGTGCATTTAAAAATGCATATATTCTCAGAATTCTACTGTAGAATGAAAAAGATCGTAGAATAGTATGCACACTGTTGTATTGATAGTGATTTAGTTGGGGTGTTTTTTGGTGGTGGAGGGGCAGTTCTAATTTTCAAAATCAGATTTTAGACATAAGAATCAATGAGAAATGGTGCCTCCTTGCTTACAGGTCATGCTTCTGCTGTGGAGTGTCACAACATCAGCTGTGTTGGGTGAAACTCAGCTGTTACTGCCAGGAGCTTTATATCTAATAATTTTTAATTGGTGTTCAGTGATTTTGGACAGACCACTAGAGGCTGCACTTGTATAGCAGCACTTCTGAATGTCTCGTTTCAGATTTCTTTTGCTGGAATTCATTTTCTTTCCTACATTTCTTTACGAACAATGGTCAGCCTTAGTTTGAGTTGGCTAGGTCTTTCTTTCTGCGGTTGAAGTTCATTGAGCTGACTATGAGAGGGCCTAATAATCAAATATAGCAAATTCTTCTAGGTCAATAGCCTTTTGTTGAAGCATAGAGTGCAGGCACTCACAGTAAGGAGTAGATGCCAAGTTTTGTCCCCACTTCCAGAGATTCAAATACGCAAAGATAGGTGCAGTACAGTGACTTCCACACCACCAAGCACCAGCTTTGAATTCGGCACCTCGGGAATCTTGAGGTGAGCCTGCTCCTCGGGTGTGTGCTCTAAGGATGGTCAAGGAGATCAGAAGCAATGGACATGTCCTTCCAACTGCGCTTCCTGCACTAGCTAACTTCTTTTCAGTTATTCACTTCTTTTTCAGTTCAGGAGATGTAGGTTTTAAAAATTAAAGACAAAACTATATTACTAATTTAATCTGAAATTATGCAGAAGTTGTTAATCATTGCATTCATTTTTGTCCCATATCCAGTGCCATGTACCAGAAATGGATTGCACTCATTTCTGTTCTGGGCTTTTTTTTCTCATAAATGTTACTAGAATAAGAACTGATCTCTGATAAACTGGTTACACACTTTAACTGAAAGCGATTCTTGCAGGAATCCAAACTGAGATATCAGGCCCACAGTTTGACTTGGAGCCAGAATGTCATCCCAGTTTACTGTAGGGGCTCAGGGGGTCTGCTAGGTAGCCAAACAGCATCATTGGGGTCTTTGTAAATGTTATCTTCATAAAGATTACCCTTGTTAGGAGCAATTCTGTTCTCAGATGTGTGCAATATTCTTTGAACCTCTGTCATACATACACACTGAGGCAGAACTTGGCACCAAACTGCTATTTTCTGTCTAACCAATTAAATGTCATGACAGGATTGTGCAATTGTATATACAGCCATCTTTTGGGGAATATGTTTTCATTCTATTTGTTTTCTTGGCAGATTTTTGCCACTGGTACATCAATTCCAATGCAAACCTCAAATTTTCTGTCATAAAAATAGAAAATACAATTTTAAAGTTTGCTTATTTAGCCCAAGTGTAGTTAGTGGGCAGGTATTGCTGTCCAGCTTTCAGAACACTTCCAGCTTGCCTTAGGTGTGTAATCAATTTATGTTTTATACATTTACATTGCATATTTGGAATATAATTTGTAACATTGGTGATATAGAGGATTATAGCATTTTTTTCTTTTCCAGACTATTCTTAACTTGAATGCTTTTAAGTACTAATTTAAGTGCAGGTTTCTAGAAAACACATAAGATCTGAAATAGAAGCAGCATTACAAAGCAGTCTGCAGCTTAGAGATTGTGTTAGAAACCTACAGGCTCACTTTGCAATTGAAACTATAAAGTTCATTGTCCAGTATAGAGATCAAATAATGGCTGGTTTATAGTTCTTTTTTCAGTTCCTGCTATCTCTAAATTCATTTAATCAAGCACCATCTACAGTGAGGCTGGGTGTTATGGGCTGTAAAACCCTGTGATATTTGAAGCTTTCAAACTGGAGCTTTGTGGAGTGTGATATATCCTCTTATTTCCATCATTTACTCAAGAAAGCACAAGACCACTTTCTTCTTAGAGGCTGTGGTTTCCAATATTAAGAAGTCCTTAATCTTAATCTCACTTTAGACAGTGAGAAAGAAGCTATCATAAGATCAAAATACTTAAAGACTAATCATGCACAAAAGTATTTTAAAAGTAAGTTAGAACACCTTATCAAGCGAGGGGAAAATGTGAAACAAATTTTTTTTTTCTTTTTTAAAATCCCCAGATGGTGGATTTGTTTGGGAATTAAGTGTATAAATTGGCCAGTTTTGAAATAAAGTTAGCTTTATGATAACAAGCAATCTAGAATTGTAAGAAAATTAAACTGCTGTAGGTCTAATTACTGTTTAGTGCCTGGGTACTAGATCTTGTTTAATGTTACAGTTTAACTTTTTTTTTCTTTGTCAAATCCATAAACCATTAAATTCTTCTTTTCTAGGAAATATGGTGTCCTCTAGGACTTACCCTAGTGATCAAATGGAAGAAGTCTTAGTTATCCTACGTTAGGGAGACAAGGAAGGGAGATGTGGGCCAAGGCTGTGCCAAGTGAATTGTTCCTGCCCTCTTACTTCCTGGGAAACCAGCATAAAACTCATAACATGAAATGTCACCATAAGGTTTAGCTGAATTATTTTCATGTTTGCTGTACTGGAGATTTCTGTCTTGATTTGTTACTACCATGTTCTTCACCATAGTGTCTGGCTGTCTTCTAGAGCATATAAAGGCCACTAAGGAGATGGTTCTTCTCTGCTTTCATTCATTGTCAGGTCATTAGTGGTTTCATTTTTTTTTTTTAATGTGTGAAACAATTGCAATTAAGAAAGAGTTCTTGTCTCCCCCTCACCCCCCAAGAAGTCATTCCTAGCAGCAGGAGAGATGGAGAAGTGGTCTTTTAAGTGGCTCAGGTTCAATTGGTTGAAATGCCTCTGAAAATTTAGGATGCAAAGTTTCTCTTGGGAAACAATAACCTCGCGACTTAGTGCCTGGTTTCCAATAGCCTGTTCCTAAGCAAAGTAGCAGAGAATGCTGTTCTTGATTACCCTAGCTTTTTTGCTGGTGACTGAATATAGGATGACTTTTGACTTCAAAGAGTGATAGCTGCTGGAATCATTTTTATCACTGGGGGCACGATGGGAATCCTTGCTGTCCAAAGTGTTTGTTACCCCTGTGCTCAGGCTACTGGACTGTCTCCTTGTATATGCTGAACCTGTTCGAGCTCCAGCTTGTCTTTTTCTGCACTGGATACAATTCTACCTTTAGATGATTATTTTTTTTAATTTTTTTTTTTTTTAATAGCTGGTCCACATAACCCTTGTGGCATGCCCAAACGTAAGCCTAACTGGTGTATGGACAGGATGAGCAATACCATTCCTAAGATGACCTGTCACTGAGTCTTGTATGTTTGCCCCTTTTGTGGGACAGTAGTATGGCCAATAGTGGGTGGATGGGCCAATTCCACGGTACTTCCTACATAGGCCTATATATTGCATGCCAAAAAAGATCAGGATTTATGAGCAGTCTGAGGCCCCGCATATCTTCAGGCAGTGTGTGCCTATCACTGATGGTCAGTGGTGAGCTACAGAGAGTGAGTAAGCTTTAAGAACAGGTGGTACCAGGATTTAAAGACAGCTTCAGCTGCTTATAATGCAGATTGCTGCAGAGATTGCCTTTTTGCTCTGTTCTATGCAGTAGGTCTTCACTGAATATTACTAAAGTTCTACTATCAAAATAGCTGCTCAGCCATTAAGAGCAAGAATTTCGAGTCAGTTTGTAAGGACAGGCAGAGGTAGTCAAGGTGTGGAATAATCCTGAGAGTAATATAAGCCAACTGTTTAATAATAAAGCATTAAGACTGAAATTATTAATTATTTTTTTATTAAACTGGAATTATTTACCCTAAAATGCTGCATAGAACTTCAAACACGCAAAAGTTTGATATTATTGAGTCTCTGTGATGAACCTGGAGACTTGCTTTGTTTTGTTTGTAGTAGAGAGCAATGTATACAAGCAGTTTTCATAAAGCAGTGTAGAAGCAATAGGAACTTATTTGTGTAGCAGTTGTCACCACCCATACCTTGGAGAAAAGCAAGGATCTTTCAGATGATGACTATGTAATTGCTTCCACACCCCCCAGAGAGAAGTTTCTTTCTGCAGTCCTGTGTGCTATAAGCTTTCCCACCCTTTCCCCCAGGTGCATGAGCTCATAAGTCCTGCAAACGAGAGGGAGATGTCCCCATAATCTAAAGTTGAGGAGTCACTAAGTGGAAAATTCAGTTCCTGCTCTGTCTTCTCTGTGGAAAAGTTAGTGCTTGTTGGGCAGGTACTTCAACCTCACTCTCTCACCTCCAGATGGTGTTACACTGGCTCCCCAAGATGGAGGGAGGGGACTGAGCAGAAAGTCAACCCTCAGCTGCATTTTCTCCTGTCCTCTGTAGCCTCTGCTCCCCTTCCCCTGCTTTCTACCTTTCTGACCTGGCCTTTGTGAGTTTGCTGGCCATATTTCCTGTAAGGCAGGGATTGTTTCTCTGGATTTCTAAAAATGTTCTGTTCTTTGTGATGGTGAATAAACAGAAGAACAGAGCTTATCTCATTATATTGGGGTGGGTTTTTTTTTTTTGGTGTGTGTTGGGAGGGAAACAAAGGAAGGAAATACTAAGTTTGAATTGCAAGCTTATATAAATTATGTTTCAGAAAGTACACCGGATACAAGTTAATGTATTAAAGAAAACAGAGGTTGTAAGGGAAATGTCAAGAAGCCCTTAATAAGCAGAGGCTTCTGCTAAGGTTGTCTGCTGTTTCTCACTGTAACGGTTGGTTTCCAGTCACTTGCAGCTTTCCTAAATTTTCTTGCCATTTGTGAGGTCTCACCTGAGTTTTTGCTTTAAAGTTTGGCCAAAATAGCCAAGTTGTTCCCAAGAAGCCAGGCAACAAACCCACTGTGCTTTTCAAACACTGAAACAGCCTTTTGTTTGAGAAGCTCAAGTGTCTCTTCTCTTCAAGTGTTCTCTATTTGGTCAAGGACTTGGACTTGACATTTAGAAGAATGATGGCCTTTGTGTCAAAGAAATACCTTGAGAAAAATCTGCCTAAATCCCAGATCACTGATGCTCAGCAGCTACTTGAGTCTTGTCAAAAATGTCCCTCTTCATCCTGGGGCTGAGCAGGGGCTTCTCCATGGTTGCAGAGTGAGCTGCCCTAGAGCCAGGTCCGCAACCAGGGCTGAGAGCAGGAAGACTGTCTCATGGGATGCGAGTGCTGCCTGTTGACAGAGAGACAGTGCAGGCAGGACCACAGCCAAGGGAAGTGTCCACCCAAGGAAAGATATGAGGAGATTGAGTGGGATATAGGGTAAGGAAGACTCAGGTTGGAGGATAAGGGGACCGTGATATTTAGGAAGGGGTGGGGTGAGAACCAATTTGGTCATTTGTCCTGACAGTAAAAAATAATAATAATAGAAAAAAAATAAAGCTCCAAGACCTTTTGAGCTGTTCTTGGGACAAGGCAGCAAGGAATGAGAATGGTTGAAGGGATGAGTGGAAGAGACAAATGTGGGTGGTAGAGACAAGTATATTGAAGGGTCGTACAGAGGTGTGAGAAGACCTGGGCTAAGCTGATGAGTACAGTGCAACTGGAGCAAGATGGGGTAAAGCTTGATGAGCAGGACAGGATGTGTCCATCAAAGCATGGCTCTGCTGAGAGACAGATTAGGAGCCAAAATGTTTTACTCTCAAGCAAATGGGGAGGGGAGTGGGGGAGAGAAAATCAGTATTTGGATAGAATGTAATAAATATGGCTGAGGCAAAGAGGGGCAGCTGGCACTCGGGTTAAATCAGGAGCCAAAGTAAAATTGAATACCTGCTTGTTATCATAGCACTGTTTATCCTATGCCCTAAAAGAGAGGGGGGTCTTGCAAACTGGGTTATAACTACGTACCGAGGTGCATGTGGCAGCAAAGAGAGGTCAGTAGAGTAAGGGTGCACTGGCACAGAGACCTGTTTCCAATATTTACTTTTCTTGAATACGTGACTTTGTTGTCTTCATAATGTTCTCAGCTTTGTTGTACACAATGTCTTAGTTGAGTTTGTTGCTTCCTGCCTACGACTTGCTGGAGCTGGATCCCAGATTCAATAGCCAGCCCTTTGCAACAAGACACTGTTGTCAAGATAACAAATAGTTTTCCCACTGTGATCGGTTCAGAACAGAGCATTTTTTTTTTCTTTTATTTTTAAGCAATCTATGTTAACGGAGTGTTAACAGTTTCAAGTCAGGTGTTCAAGATTTTGTCTCTGGGTCTCTTCTACTCAGCAGTAGGGAATCCTGGCTTTTATGTCTGAGCCTGGAAGGGGGCCACGTTCTGGATCATGCAACCACCCCACATACTTGATCCATCAATTTGATCCAGTGGAAAAAGAAGGTTGGCTAAAGATGTCTTTTGGGCTGTTACAGAGATGTGCTTTTCTTTCTCATCTTTTCCACTTAAGTAAGTCTTGTCTTTTTTTCTAGGAGAATGATATTAAGCTCTGCTAATTGCCAGGTGTTGAGGCACAATAATTATCTGTGTGGAGCTGCCATCTAGATCTTCTCTGGGATCCCAGTTGAGCCTGTCTTTCCCTGGGCTCCTGGAGAGAAATCTGATTGATGCTCTGACAGAGGCTTGAATTCTATTCCTGTTACGTAGAAATGTTAATAGTTTCTTGAAATACGACGCAGATATTGCATTTAGGCACTCAGTGGGGTCTGAGATTGTGCTTCCACTGAGGAGGTATGCAGAAGTTCCGGGAATCTTGGGGACTTCTACTGAGCAGGGGAATTAGCTCTTTGAGCCTTGAAACTTTTCAAAACCCACATGAACTCTTGTGGGAACAGCTGCAGCACATTTTTGACTGCATTTATACCCAAGGACTTTGTTTTGCTACCTGATTATTGTGGAACGTGGGTGCTATTAGCATTCTACTTTGCTCGGTGACCGAAGGATAAAATGGTGATAACTTTAAATGGGGAACAGGAATATGCTGGAATCAATCTGGATCTCTCCTCTTGCCCTTCAAATAAAGAAAGATAAGGAACAGGGGGTGCTTTAGTAAATTGTGGAAAGTGGGAAGCATATTGCTAATATAAAGCCCTGTTTGTCTGCGAGGGTTATTCAGGCTTACAAGGCGAGCACTCAGATGTTGTTTATCAGTGTTGTCCTTACCCAGAGGCAAGAGTTAAGTGACATGTGCTGAATGTGGACAGTGAGGGGTTGTTTCTAATATTCTCATATGTTAAAATGACTGCTTAGCTTCCTTTGAAGGAAAGCAAGCATTCCTTTGCATTTTTTATGATTATTCATGTTTCCTCCTAAATACTTAGTCTGTAAATTTACAGTTGGTAAAACAGAGGGGATAGACTGTGAGTCTAGCTTAAGATGACAGGTCTGGGTACCTATGTTCTTCATCCTCCTCAACATCATCTTATTATTATGCTGCCACCATAATCTTATAAAACAAAGCTGGTGTTTTCATGATTCAGCAATCTTGAATAAGGGATCCGGACATTCTGTTGTGTTAATTTTTATATTGTCTTTTAAGGTATGAAGATAAATTGCTGCACAATATTTTTAAATGTCACACAGTGCAGCCAGTAGGCTCTGCAGTAAATTATTATTTGGGCTAAAAATACAGCACGTACATAAAAAATGACCAAATATAGGAGAAAAAAACCAAAACAAATCTGAGTCCGTCTGCCTTGTGTTTGCCTGTCGTTTCCATTTTGATTGCGATTGGCTGGCAAGGGCTGCTGCTGGCATTGCACAATTGGCTTAGATGGGGAATTACAAAACAGGAGCAGATCCCTTGATTGGGACTCGGTAGCACATGCAGCTGAGCACAGGAGAAAAAAAGAAAGGTCACCCGTACGCAAGGATTTGAGCGGGATCTCTCTCACAGATGTTTCCATTCCGGAGAAGTGCATCCCATCTCGTTTTTCTCATCTATGACTTGAAGGGTTTAAATGCCGCAGGGATTTTTTGTTACGGTGAATGTGAAGATGCACCTGGGAGCGAGTTTGCAACCTGGAGGCGTATGAGAATTTCAGATGCGCAGAGCAATACCGTGGAATGATCTGAAGGACCTGCGTTTTTAAGGAGTTTTAAGTATCAGTGAGGAGGAAAACAATTCAAACAGCAGGTTAAAAGCAGATGTAAAAGGAAAAACAACTTTTTTTTGATCCTGAAATTATACTGAAAACAGCACGAAGGAGGGATTATATCAGCACCAAAAAAATGGAGAATCAAAGGGGTTTATTTTCCTCTGAAATTATCTCTGAACAAGAAATGTAAAAACTCTTTCGTGAAAAAGAATAATTCAGGATTTGAATATGGTTTGAAGCTCTGTGGAACATATTTAGGACTGCTGCATCTTTCCAGTATTGTGTAGTATACCTTTATCTAATATGTTTAGATAAAGAGGATTCTGCATGAAAAGGTCAAGCTGCTTTTTTTTTTTCTAAGTAGTTTTAAACTGCTTTTTTGAGTGGGAGAACCAGAGGAGTTTCATTTGTATTTTCAACTAAATTTTCCCTTTATTTCTTCTTTCCTTCTCCAAACTTAGTTTACAAGATGCTGGAATTGGATTTATTCTTGTCATAGATCGCAGACAGGACAAATGGACCTCTGTGAAAGCTTCTATACTGCGGATAGCAGTGAGTATTATTTTAAATTCACTCCTTAGAAAAATGTTTCCATGTTGAATCTTTTTCTTTTATGAGTAGAAAAGCAGCAATGACTTTATTTCTTCAACAAAAGGTTAGCTGATATATGACACAAAAAGTATCAAGTAGTGCTTTTGCATCCCAGGTGACTGGGACCAAGTATCATGTGTCTATGACGTGATTTTAATGCAGTTTTTAGCTTGGGACATCAGCCTGAGAAGGCACTTGGAGAGCATGTGCGTGTGGCACACAGCTGTCCCAAGTGGGAACTAATATTTGCATGGGCAGCCTGTGCATCTCAAGTAAGCTTCCTTTTTAGGAAGAGTTGAGGATGAGGATCGTGATTTAGTTTACCACTTCTGAAAGGAATTCAAGTGTAAAAGCTGATCTTGTGGTGTTCAAATCAAAACAGAAGTTACTTGTAAGCAAGAAAATCTTGTGTACTTGCTATGATCAATCAACAGCTCATGTGGTTACTCTGGCTCCTTTTTAATTAATATTTTTAATATGAAAACTAAGCTTATTAGAGGCTTTTTCCTTTTTTTTTTTACATGAGAAGGAAAAGACGGATTGATTTTATCATGTGCATGCCATACTGTTTGTTTACTTTTTGTTGTTTTTTTTTCCTTGTTATCCTTGCTTGAATTGTTAGTGTTGATAATCTTCCCACTAGGTGCTGAAAAACAGAGCTGTAAGCAATTCCTCTTTAATTTTTTGTGGCTGAAAATTTTAAGCTCTGTAAAATAAAAAGACAAAGAACTGTTTGTTTATTGTAAATTAAAAGGTATTTATTTAAAGGTAATGAATCACTATATGACTTCTTGTGGATGAATATATAATGATAAAATATTCCCATAATACAACTTTTTACATACTAAGGATGTTTAGGAATGTTAAAATATGGAGAATATATATAAATATAGCAAAACCTGCTTTTGCAGCTCACTTTGAAATATTGAGATGCAGCATTGAACAGGTTCCAGTAGTGGAAACTGGGAGTGGCACAATTTGGGCTGGTTAAAGAAAAAAGGACTGTATCTCTGGAGCTTTTGAATCTCACTCAAAATTCAATGCTGTAGTTTGTTGCAAGAGAGATAAGTATTCAACATATGACACTCCCTTTTATTTACGTAATTGAGGTGGTAGGGGGCAACTACACACATGTTGCTTATAGCCATAATATTAACATTTATGGTGACATTCCTCCAGTGTGTGCTATTTTGCCCAGCAGCACAATATACAGAACCTGAGTATCTGTTCCCTATGGTATGGGATCCATCATTGTAGTGATGGTGTTCATGCCTAAGGGTTTTGCCCAGAGAAGGGTGTTAAGTGCAGTGAGGTCTCTGGGTTGCAGTGCTGTTGACGGTGGGTTAATTTTCTTTTTTTCTTATTTTCTCATTCTTCTGTGAGGTTTATTTTAAAGAGAAATTGTGCTTCCCATCTGAAGTGTAATCTGTTAGAAGCATGATCTTTTTTTTGTATTTGTTTGTTTCATTGAACTGGTTCAGCTTTGGCTTTGTATTGTGTCAGTGGATGTGTGAGACTGTCTTCTTGGGCTTCAGCAATAATTGCATCATCCCTGAACACTTGAAAATTTTATTTTCCTATTCCAAAAAAAGATGTAGTGAAAAATTGTTGTTTGCTGTTCTCCACCATGGTTTTTACTATAGCATTTGCCATAAATGAACTCTAAATACACTCTGCTGTATGTTCCTTGAAAAAAACAAAGCCAGAAATACACAATATGTATCTTGCGCCAGAGTCAGGAGGACTTCTTTGGTTCCTGCTGATGGACAAAGATTTTTAAATGGCTCAAGGGTAACTAGAGGCTCAACTTCCACTTCTCTGGTTTTTCTAGCTGCCCAAGTTGTCTTTTGATAATAATCAAGCATCTGAGTGTCATTTGGACTGTCTAGATTGAACCTTATGTCTGAAAGCCTGGTATTTCTAGCAGTTATGATTGCCTAACCTTATTGCCGTGTGTGAAGGTATGAGTCTCGTCTTATTTGAAAACAAGAGTTTTGGCTGTTGGCTCACATATACTAGGTGCTGCAGCATCTTCCCAGCCATCCTTCCTGATTTTTCTCTGATTGCTCCAAGGTGGTTTGACCCTCTCAATTTGTGAAACCAGAGGTGCCAGCACAGGGTGCTGTGGCTGGAGCACTGCCCAACAGGAATATTCTGGCTGGAGCATCTGCCTGTCACTAATATCCCAACAACTGTAGGAAATATATTTGTAAGCACTGAGCAGATGCTATCAAGAAACTCATACTAATGTGTATTTTTAAAATAATTTTATGTTATTTCCAAGACTCTTTACACACAAATGTTTGGGTTTTGCTAGTAGGTATTAGAAGTATGTTTTGAAACAAAACTAACAGAGAAGTAATTTTTTGTTTCAGACTGAAATTAATGTGGAATATCTTTCTATAGTATAAAAAATTTCTAGGCTTCATTTTTCCTTCTTTATTGTTAGGCATCATTTTCTTTCCTGGGACAGAAAATAAGCAAAGACAAGCTGAATCTTTATTTCCTGCTGATACTTTAGAGTTGCTGTAGAGAGTCAAGGCTGTGAAGGTGAGGTAAACCTATTTTTGCAGACATAGTGGAAGGGCAGCAGCTGCACCGTTCACCCAGGATGACTGCTGCTCAAGCAGGTGCAGTGACAGCAGAACTGAAACCAAAGCCAGATGCACTGGGCTGAAAAATGGCCCCTCTTTTCCTGGGACGAGTGGAGAGATTGCGGCAAGAATGTGCCCGGGCATCCAGGCTTTGCTGCTGTTACACTCAACTTGACAAAGTTGCTATGGACAAGCAGCCCAGGAGGTTGTCCTTAGCCAGTGCAAGACTGCAGACATTGTGGCTTAAGGGACACTGCAAACAATATGATTTTAAATTTTTTTTCCCCTGATTTAGCTAAAGTTGTTAGCCCAATGCATCCAAGAACAGCATGTGTTTGGAGGGTGACTCATCCTGTCTGTGATAGGTGGGATGGATAACCTAGAGATACCATTGACTACATGGAGAGCTTAGCTTTTAGATGCCTGTAAGTTGGACAGCATTCATCTCAACTGTTGAGTCTCTTAAGAATCTGGCCTACTGGAATAGCCAGGCTGAGAGGTGGAGTTCTGGTAGAGATGCCAAAAGCCAAGCTTGATGTTGTTTATTGTGAAGTCTTGGTGCTAAACTGTCATTTTTCTAGAAAGGCTGTAGAAAACTGAAAGGTATTGCAAGAAAAATAGTGAAGTTAGCTGTTGTAAATTGTTCACGTATTACATTGTTGTTTGAAGATACAAATATTCTTACGTTTTTTGCCCTGCCAGCTGCTGAGATTCTTATAAATTTGTTATAATGTCCTATTTTCAGTTAAACATGATATTAGATTACTAATCAGTGTGTTCTGTGGTTTCACACTGTTCCATTCTAGTTCCAGTGTGTTTTCTTAAAAAGTTATATTAGGCCTATGTCATTACATTGTCTCTGTTGTCCTGTCATCATTGTCGTCTTCCATCTTGAGGGAAGCTTTCAACTGTGAACTCAGTCTCTTAGGCAGACAGAAAACTGCACTCCAACGTTATGTAAAGTTCCACCATAGGCATCCATCAGCCTCATATTGAAAGTCCAGAGAAAATAAACTTCCTTAAACTTGCTGCTTAGGAAACAACATACCTGTGGGTAACTGCTCTTGAGGAAGCAGTTTGTATGGAGTTCACTCAGGTTGTAGGGAGAAAGTTTTACCCAGTCACAACTTTTCAGCACTTTCTCAATGTGACAAGAGTTGTGAACTTCCTAGTGAAGTTTGCTTCCTGATTTGCCGCCTTTGAGGATGTGTTGCATGCAGGTTTTCATGCCATCTCTTTTGGACAGCATTGTCCAGTGCACTGTTTTCCTTAGTTCTTCATAAATCAAAAAGCAGTCTTCACTGTAATAGAGGCTTAGCCCATTTATTGCTTTGAAGACTAGGGCCAAGATCTTTAGCTAGCAGGAGAAGACCAAAAGCCACTGGTGAGACTGGAGTGTTAATACCAGCCTAAACCTTGCAGGAGCCAGGCAGTCCCAGTTTTGTGCCATCTGGAGTCTTATCGTTGGTTTTACATCCAAGGTGAGAAACAGTGAACTACAGTAATCCGACCTTGAGTTCTCTGACCTTGTTTGTAGAGAGACATTGAATTTCTTGGTGAGTTGTTGATGGAGAAAAGATGCGTTTAGTAACTGATGCTCCATGAAAGGCACTATTTTATGTTATGGATAGGTATTTCCTGCTAGCCTCATTTCTAGCTAGCTCCTTGCGTCATGTCCTGAAAACTGTAATGAAAACTTCACAATTTGTATGGGTTCAGTTGGAAAAAACTGCTCTTCTTCAGCCCCTAGTCATGTTTCTAAGTTTTGTTTGGATTCAAAACAAGACCAAGAACTTGACAGTTTGATCAAGCTAGAATAATATTTGTATTAATTTTGTGGATATTGTTATGAATGATTCCAGTGAACGATAAACTAAAAAGGTTCTTTTGAGATGCTGTGAGGTTTTGTCTTATTGCTTTGGATATTTTGAGACTATTACAGGTGCAGGCACTTTCACAGTTGTCTTGTATAGTCAGCCATTTTTCTTTTTTATTACGTGGTTTTTTAATACGTAAAAAGAGAGAAGTGAGTCACTGGAACTCTGAAAACAGGATCATAACATCTCAAGCACTAAACCCAGATCTAATGCAAAACAACTCAATGTTTTTAAAACTAGATGTCAAACTGGTCCTTTCATGAATTTATTTAATTCAAGATTCTTTCTTGTCAAGAAGGCTGTGTAAGAGACTTAATTCTGGCCAGGAATAAACAGTCTTTCAAAAAAAAAAAAAAAGTAGTTATTAGCTCCTTTATATACAGAGGTATTTTGGAAAGAAGTGCCCTGTGGCTTACAGCATACTGGTAAGTGCAGAAGGGAAAACACCACCACAGAGTTTAGTAATGTGGGTATATTGGAGCTCTTCACAAAATGAATAATAGTGTTGTGCCACACAGCATACTGGTAAGTGCAGAAGGGAAAACACCACCACAGAGTTTGGTAATGTGGGTATATTGGAGCTCTTCACAAAATGAATAATAGTGTTGCGCCAAATATTTTAAGATAGAACTACTAAAACTGGGTCAAGTGTTAGCTCTTTGATGGCTCGCATGGTTCAGATATCTGTGAAAGCTGGCTGTTTACTTGGGAAGCAGAAGAAAAAGGAGTGTAGGTTCACTGTTTATCAGCACAGCCTTCCTCTGCTGTGTGGGAGTATAAAAAGACTTCTGAGACCAGAGCAGCCCAGTGAATTGCTCTGTGAGATTGAACAGCGGACTGCGACTTTATTTTAAGAGTATCTCTGTCTAAAAGGTATGCATATCTACCTGCATAATTCCTTTGTATATTGAAAAAGCCCTAGAAGGAAATCTGAGATAAGAAAACTCAAAAGTATTGGTTTTCTTTCCAAAAGCTCACCTTTTGGGTATTCACTGCTGAAAGCTGTAGTGATGGGCTTCTGGTTGTAGACCCCAGCCATCGCTCTGCTCCTACGCTGCCTCTTCAGGGAGCAGCAGCCTGGCATCACTGCATCCTGTCTCAGTGAATACTGTGACTATTGTGAAGTATGCAATTTAATGAGACTTAGTCCTCCTCTGAAAATGCCATTTGCCCAATAGCCTGTAGCAAGTATCTGCTCTTTATGGCTGCTGTCAGGTGGGAGTGTGTGGGATTGCTGCTCTGCCCAACTAGGGCAGGTAAAATTGTTGAGTGACTTAAATAGCTCCCCACCGGCACTGACATAGCAAGACCACAATACACAGTGAAAACCAAAGATAGGAGTCTCAGTACCTCTCTTTGGGGGAAATGTGGTCCTTCCTTCCCTGAAAATAAGCTGCCACCAACCCTTACCGAGGGGTTGTTTCCTGCTCAGCTTTGCAGTTCCTTACCAGCCATTCAGCATCATGTCATCTTCATTCATGAGATGGCCTGCCTCTCCTTACCACACCACCCCCTCTCCCCCCGCACCATTAGCAGCCACTTAACTTCAGAGTCAGCACTGATGCCTCTCTGTCATTGATATTCTGTGAAGGAAAGTGATAATTAAGATTATATGCAACTGACAATTTTACTTTTGGCCCAAAACCCACCTGGGTTCAGTCTCTCTAAGATTTCCCCTTTCCAGAAGCCTGGAGCATGCAGTGGAAAGCTCCCCATCCCTGAGAAGTGGAGGCCTGAAAGCAGGTGGCTCAACCTGCTCCTGAGTATTTATTAACTGATTTCCTGGAAGATTTCAGGTAGCTCCTGTTTTGCCCAGCCTGAAAAAGTTCTTCCCTGTTCCAGGTTTGGGGTAATCGTAGGGCAGCAAAGATTTCAGTGTATTGGAAAGCTTTGATTTAAGGGCTGTGCTGCATATAAATTCCTGGTTTGGTGAGATTTATTTTAAAGCTGATAGCCATGTGCGCATCTACATCTTTTTTTTGTATCTTTGGAATCAGCATTGGCTTGACTGGATGGGGAAGTGAAGGAGATAACCAGATAGAAAACTAATTCCAGGAGTGTCATGAAGTGTCAAATAAGTGCCAATGCTGATGAAAGTGAGATGGAGGAACACATGGGTTGAGCTAGAATAGAATAAAGGTTACCTTAGTTTTCATAGAGGATACCAAAAGTATGACAGTGGTTTTTTCCCTGTTGGTCAATTTTGCATAGGCATTAAATGAGCTGAAGTGCAATATTTGAGACAAGATGTTGGGAGAGCAGTCAATATTAATTAATCTAACAAAAAGAAGACACTTTTGGAAAAAACAGTTTTCAGGCACACAAATGCTTCTTCGAGTCACAATGATGTCCAGTGACTGACTTCACTAGAACAGTCCTTGAAGGCACTTTATTTTATGACACTACTAAGCATACAAGAATATTAATTTTTGTGCTTAACACTTAGCACAGCATTGTTGAGAAGTCACTGTTTGCTCTGCCTGCTTAGCATACAATGGCTTCAAACAAATATGCTGCTGGACTGGGACAGAGATTTTGTTGTTCTCTCTTGTTCAGGATAAAGTTGACTGGTTGACTAAGTTCAAATGCATCTAAGCAGTGTCTCTTGCATCATATTGTGGTCTCTGCGAGTCACCAGGGCTTTAGAAAGAAAAAAAAGTTAGGAAAATAGTAATATTTGGGTAGTGAAGATATAAGCTCAAAGAAACTAGAAAAGCTGGCACTGGTCCAGCATTGCTTACTGTAGCAATCCTCCCTTTTTATTGTTGTTGTTTCACAAAGGTCAATTTGCAGATTTCACTCCTAGCCATGACAAACAAAGGTGACATCACTTTTTGAGATTGGTTTGGGGTTTTTTTTTGTGGTTTTGAGGGAGACGACCAACAGAAAAACCCAAGAAGCATTGGAGACAAGAACAGTGTTGTAGACAGTAATCTATTATTTGAGTTTTTGCTGAGAGGTTGAGAACTTATGCCAAGTCTTGAATAGGAATTAATCTAGATGGTACAAGACTAGTGATTTTAACAGCATGGTTTTGGTTAGACACACTGAGGTGGAGAAACCTTGTAATGTATATACTCTATCTCTTTTCTTTGAATTGAATATTAATGAGAGATCCTACTTAATTTGGTCCTGCGATTAAACTCTGTATCTCATAAGACCTAATACACAGCTTAGAAAAATTATTATTGCATTGAATTTGGCTACTACTGTTTGCTTCAGTAATAGTCTAAATATCATAGCATAACAGAGTGGGTTCACAGAATTATAGAATGTCTTGAGGTGGAAGGGACCCATAAGGACCATCGAGTCCGACTCCCTGCTCCTTGCAGGTCTACCTAAAACTAAACCATACGGTTAAGAATGTCATCCCAGACACTTCTTGAACTCTGACAGGCTTGATCCATGACCACTGCTCTGGGGACTCTGTTCCAGTGACCAGCCACCCTCTCTGTGAAGAGCTAATGATCTGAACTTTCCCTGATGCAGCTTCATTCCATTTCCTTGTGTCCTGTCTCTGGTCATCAGAAAGAGAATTTCCCCATCTGCTGTCCACTTTGAGGAAGTTGTAGACTACGATGGGGTCACCCCTCAGCCTTCTCCGGGCTGAACTAAACAAGTGACCTTGGCCGCTCTTCATAAGTCCTGCTCCTGAGGCCTTTCACCATCTTGGTTGCCCTCCTCCAGATACGCTGCAATAGTTTGATGTCCTCTTTATACTGAGGCACCCAAAACTTCACACAGTGCTTGAGGTGGCACCGCACCAGTGCAGTGCAGAGTGGGACAGTTACCTCCCTGGGAGTGTTGGGAGGCACTTCAAAAGATCATCTGGCCCAACCTTTCATGGAGAAAGGGAGCCTTGAAAAGAGCATCTGGCACCGTGCCTGATCATGTCTTGAAAACCTTCATCTATGAGCACTCTAACCTGACCCTGGCAAGGTTTTCCAATGAATGACTGTTCTCATTGTAAAATAATTTCTTATATAGAGATGAAACCTCTCCTAATGCAACCTGTACCTGTTGCCCCTTGTCTTCTCCACATGGCTTCTTGTGAAGAGAGAACCTCTGTCCTTTTTGTAGGCACCCTTGTAAGTGGTAACTGGAATATTGTGATGAGGAGCCCCCTGAGCCTTCTCCTTGGAGAAGAGATGTAACTCTTTCAATCTTTCCTCATAGGGCAGGTTCTCCAGCCTACTAGTCATCTTTGTGGCCCTCCTTTGGACCCTCTCCAGTCTGTCCACATCTTTCTTAAATTGTGGGGACCAGAACAGGACACAGTACTCCAGGTGCAGCTGGACAAGTGCTGAGTAGAGTGGGATGGTCATGTTTCTGTCTCTGCTAGTCATGCCCTTGCAGGTGCAGCCTGGGATCCGATGTGCTGTTGCAGCAGGACACTGCTGACTCATGTTTGCCTTGTTGTCCACCAGGATCCCAGGTTCCTCTCAGGATATTTTCTCTAAAACTCTGGAGTGAAAATCCAGACTACAGTCACAAAGTGTAAAAGTGAGAATTTAGAGTTAGAATGAAGAAATTTTACTCATACACGTAACTGAAAATCTATTTCTACCATTCAGTGTCTTTCATGCTTCATCATTTCATGCCTTTCTGTGTTTCTAATGTATCTGCTCAACTTGAAGCAAACCGGCCAGGCATTTCCCAGTGTTCTGGGTAAAGCTAAATGGCTAACATGCCTGCCCTGTTGAAGACAGTATATCTCAATGTCATGTACTGGGGCAGGTGTCTCACATGAAAACCCATTATTTTTTCAAAGTGTGTTATCTGAAAGATATTTCTTCTAGAAGCTTTTTCTTCTGAACCATTGGCATTGCCATTGAATAAACGTCATGTTTTGGAAGTTGCTTTTTACCTTCAACAGCTCTGTCAGAGTCTGCACCCTGCTGCTACAAGCTCAAAATGGATTGACGCATGTCTAAATAAATAGATTACATAGCTATCGTTCTAAAACATTATTCAGGAGAATTTAATAAAAACAATCTTTTTTCTATTCTTACAGTATTTCTTAGTATGAGCTAAATAATTTTCTTCAATAAATTTGTGGTTGAATACTTAAGAAATACTTAAGAAAATACTTAATCTTTCTTTTTTTTTGGTTTTTCTTCTGAATTTTCTGTAAAAAATCTGTTGCTCTGATAACTGTGGATTTACTATTTTTAATACACATAGAAAGATTGATTACAGTGCAAGGATGAGGAGCTCATATGGGCACTCAGAATTACCTGGGATCTGTTCCCAGCCCTTGGGCAGACTCTCTAGGACTGAGCTACTGTGCTTTCTAGAAAACTTGGACATCACTGAAGTGGAGGCAGATTGTGAAGCTCAAGTCTTTTAAGGTTCCTTGATCAGTTGGAGATCTCTGTTGTACACTGAATATCTGAGGAACCACAATGAATCCATGAAGTCTTTCAGAGAAGTTTTTAACTACTTTTCTCTTTTAAAAGAAAGTATTTTGTTTCCGACACTAAATACCTGGAGCACTTGGAAAGCTTAAAATGAGTATTAAACCACTCTCCAACCTTCCAGATACTAACAGTTTCACTAGGCATGGAAACAGAGCATAGCATAACAGCTCCTTCAGTCACTGTTTATTTTTGGTTGGCTTTTTTTTGGGGAGTAATTCAGTTTGCTAGAAATGTGACATAATTTCCAACAGTATAATGAAGAAAATTGCATACTTAATCATTATAATGATCATTTCTTTAGTGAGCTTCACTGCTTCCCTACAGTGGAAACACTGAATAGGGGAGAAGACTTGCATGATTTCACGACTGGCTAAATGCCAAGAATGCAAACCTCTGCCTCAGTGGAGGTTGATTTTTAGTAAATTAATGCTCTTTCTTTGCTTTCCTCCTTCTCTCTTCTGTTTTCCCACTATCACTTTTAGAACTGGGAAAGATCCATCAGACTACTAGTTGGAAGATGATGAGGAAAAACCCCAGCTGAGAATTATTATGTTAGATTTTTATTTTTTTTCTCCGCAAAATTAAAGCGTATTTCTAAGCTACTGTTTGAGAAGTTCCTTCTCAGTGGTGATAGTTTGTGTAGGCAAGTGGCAAAGTAATATATGCACAAAGCAGAAATGTGCTGTTAGGTGTTCAGACAGTGATGGAGGTTTCTCTTGGCACCTTCCATTCAGGGGAAGATAAGGTAGCCATGAAAGTGCAGCTGCTGAAAAGTACTGAGCCCCCGCTGTTTGTTCATTAGCTTCCTTGGCAAGGATGTAATCTTAGCTGAAGAGCAGCACAAGCCAGTCCTGAAGAATTTGATTCCAGGAGAACAGATCCTGTTCCCAAAGATGAGTAAATGTCTCTTTGAATGAAGCGCTGTGTGCAAGTCTTGCTAAGCTTATAATTGGTCACCCCATTATGGGAGGCCTTTGATAGGGTTAGTTTGTGGTTTAACAGGAGCTTCTGCTTGTTCAAAAATATTTTCTGGAGCTGAGACACAGCACAGACTAAACTTGTTTTGCAGGCATCTTTCCCAGGAAACCTGCAACTAGTCCTCGTTCTGCGCCCAACAGGATTTTTTCATCGAGCTCTCTCAGAGATTGCTTTCAAGTTCAACAAAGATGAGATTAAAATGAAAGTACCTGTAAGTAAACTTTTATTTTCACTTTATTATCAGGGATCTGTTACAGTGCTTAATCTAACCAGCAAGGACCAAAAAGAAAAATCAAAAAAAATCCTAACAAAACCCCCATGCTTAAAAGCAGTTTTGGAATCTTGAATTAAAGGTTCCTTTTAGAAAATAGCCATGTATGGTTTAATAAGATAAAAAACCCTGATGCAGTCATTTATGTTGTAATTCATAGGTGCAGCTGTAATAATGCAGTTAATTAATGCAGTTAATTATTTTAATAATGCATGTTCAATTACTGTTATTTAAATTTACATCACCTTCAACTGAAACAACTGTTAAGTTTGTTTATTCTATACCCAAAGGAAATAGTTCCATCACTTGCTTATGTATTTAACTGAAATTTCTCTGTCAGAGGCTGAAGGATGGGGCTTAGAATCCTTAATAAGGGAATTCTTGCTACTGTTTGCATTTACTTTTTTTTTTTTTTCTGCTGCAGATCATAATGCTGGGCTCAGTATCAGAACTACAGGGTTATATTGATAAAACACAATTAACAGAAGATCTTGGTGGCACCCTGGACTACTGCCATAACAGATGGCTGTCCCGTCGCACTGTAAGTCTAAGTTTTTCTTTTAACTTTTCAGCTTAACAAACCCTTCTGGTTTATACCCTGTCATTTATAAAACAGACTCCAAGTGATGCAAGTTCACTTGCTTGGAGTGAGAAGATGTTCCCAATGGTACTTAGTCATCTTAGAGAAAAAAAATATGACTAATAATTTGGGAGTGGTTTTCTGAACAGTTGGAGCAAAGGAGCTACAGTGTATTATTATGTTGAGGTTTATTGTTTTTGCTACGAGAAAGAAAAAGCTCAAGTTGTAGAATAACTCCAGATTATAAAAATATGAGGAAGATATACCTGATACGAGCCTAGGAAAACATACAATTGAGGAATTAATGGTGACGGTATCTGTTGCTTGCAAAATTATACTTTGACCATTTTTTCAGTCTCGTAATTCATCTGCTCGGGTTTGTTTTGTGAGTTATATTTTGTGTGTATGTGTCTGTTTGTACGTATGCATGTGATGAGCATGAAACATCATTAATGGTTTTTATTCCAAAAGGCTATAGAAGGTTTTGCCCAAAAGGTTAAGCAAACAGCTCAGATTCTTCAGTCCTTTGGGACTGAGCTGGCTGAAACAGAACTACCAAATGATGTGCAATCAACTAGTTCCCTTCTTGCAACACACACAGAGAAGAGGGACAAAATGAAGGTATGTAACTTTTGTAAAGATGCTGTCGTCTAGTTAAATTGTGTTTTAACTTATAGGTAGTAATGTTAATAGAAAACATTTAAATCTTATTGAACTCGTTTTGCTTTGGTTTGATGTTAAAAATCCTTTTTGCATTCAAAAATGATGTTTCTTGAGGCTAAGTTTACTCATGTACAAATGCATCTTGATTTGTATGTGGAAGCAGAAATTTCTGTGTAAGCAGTAGCGTATTTAATTTGTAGTTTTGTTTGCAGCAAGAAATTTGACTGCATTTGCATGCATATGAAAATATATGACCTTTTAAACAATGGGCAAATGTTCTTCAAATTGGCTTAAATGAAAACGATTTGAGAGTTTCAAAACTATACATCTAAAACTTTTGAGATATTTGTAGCCTGAGGAGTTTTTAGAAACTCCATCTGCCATGAAAGTTCAACTCAGTTACACTGGGATCTTAAGATGGTAAATGCAGAAGAAGCTGACATTTAGCATTTACTGTCTGTATTTGTTGTCAAACACCACTTTTAATCGAACTGTGCTTGTTCAATTGCTATTAAAACAAAATCCTCATTCCAGTTTGCTGCCTTATGAAGTCTGCTTAAAACAAACCAACAACAGACAACTACAGTGTGGGGGTTTCTGTTTTGTTTTGTAGGAGGACATCAGGTTAGCAGTAGAACAGGGAGATGATATCCTTGGAAGCATTACAAAACCAGTTACTGAGAATCCTGAATACAAACTGAATCAAGATCAGCTAGACAATCAAACAACGGTAGAAAGGTGAGAGGAGCTAAATACTGAACATGCTGCTTTTCTGGGTTTTTTGACCTCTCCCCGGTTCTTCTACTTAGTTCCATATGCATGCTTAGAAAATAAGCAAATGTTATAATGTGAATATAAAAAAGGTACTTTCAGAAACAGCTCCTCTGTTCTCAGATCTGTCCTGAGCGAAGGAATCCCCTGATGTTCATTACTGGGTCACCTGGATGTGAGGAAATAGGGAATGTGGTTTGAGTTCCAGTACCAAAAAAGTAATGGTGTTCTTTTTCTCCCTTTTTTGTCAGATTGAGACTATATAATTGAGAAGGTTCTCCTTATTTTAAAGAATATGGATGCTTTGCAATCCAAGGAAATTTCACTGCTGTAGGGAAAGCAGGAGAGAAAGACAGCATTGATATATCCCTTTATTTCAGCAGATTTGTCTACTTTTATTAAGTCATTTTGACTTGAAGTGAGAGGTTTCTTTTTGTTTATACCTGCCTGAAGGAGCTTCTACTGGGGAGTACACAACTCTTGAAGTATCTATGCACAAACTTCCTATAAGCTTCCTTTGAGTATATAAGTAATAGAAGTTTCCTTTGTTCCCCACCCCACCCCCGGCCTTAAATTACTGCCATTTGTGAAGATATTATATCACCATAGCACAGATGTAAATTTGCACAAAGCTATGAAAGCATAGCTCATTTTCCCCAGGCAGTATTCTGCATTCTTTTTTTGTCTGTCATTCCATGTTTCTGTTACACTCAGGCTGACTTTTCTTTCCAAATAACTGTCCATTCCAATCCACAAGCCTTGGCAGAAGTCACTTTTTCTGGTCGCTGTTGCTATCAGCTCTCCAAAGGACAATAGGGGTGGAGATTGCTATTTTATCCAAAATGTTCCCGCTCAATACAATATGTGACGGAAGCTGGAATAGACTTTGTGTGTGTGTTTGTGTCCCTGCCTTTTTTCTAATCAGTTTTAATTTGTAACTCCAGGGTTTGTATCCATGCTATTAAAGACAAAAATTCATTAAAATTCAGGTGTATGGCCTTCCTTGGATGTAGCTGAAGTACAGCGGAGCACACTGTAAGGATCAAAGTCCATAAGATACTGTACTGTCAAATGTAATATTGGAAGATAAGTTGAAAAGTAAAAGTCTTAAGGCATTGGCCAAAGTTATAACTGAAGAACATTCTTTTTGTCGCAGTAGTAGTGTGTACTTGCCTGTGATATTTAAGTAGTAACTTTCCTCAGAAGAGGAGGAGCAATGGCCTTCAGGTTTATGATAAGCCTTGCTCCAAGGAATTAACTGTGAGGGCAGCTGGCTGGTCACAGCAGTATGAATTTTTACCTTTATTTTTCCTTATAGCCTGAAGCTTGGGTTCCTCTGGGTCCTAGCCCACGCACATTTGCATGTTTTATTTATGTTTGCTAGCCCCATGTCCACAGGCCAGAGCTAAGAAATAGTATTTGCAGCAGCTAGCTTCAAATCCACACTTGCCAAATTTTCAGAACTTAATGTTTGTGTTGGGTTTGAGTTTTACATCAATGTTATTCTAGGAAACAACTCTGTGCAATGCTCAAAAAAAGTTTCCTGTATCCAGTTTATTTTTTCTGGAAAATATTGCTTTGGGGAGGCTTTTTGTTTACTGTGGAAGATTGTATTGTCCCTTGAAGGTTGCACCCATCATTCTTACAGTATTTCTTTGCTGGTTTTTTGGTTTTTGGTTTTTTTTAAAGGCTTCTGACTCAATTGCATGAAACGGAGACTGCCTTTGATGAATTTTGGATTAAGCATCAGCAAAAACTTGAGCAGTGTCTGCACCTTCGGAATTTTGAACAGAATTTTAGAGAGGTGAGAACTTCTTGGTGGCAGTCAATATTTGGTAAGACAGAAATGATTCAGAAGAAAATATTTCTCCCTCTTTTTGCAGGTCTTGTGTGTTCTTGAAAGCTTTCTCCAACCTTTTTCTTGTATGTGTTCTTACTTGACATCCTGCTATCTTTACTACCTTGAATACTCGCCTATAGAGACATAATAGCTTCTCTTCTGCAGTCTTATGATTTTTCCACAGGCCCAGCAGTGTATAAGCTTTCAAAAACCTCTTTGAAATCTGTTCTCCACCACAGAAGCATAATATGCTGGCTGCAGACCTTTCATCTTGCCAACAGGCCCTTTTATGGAACCAAGACTTACCTAAACTTTCTGGCTGAAATTTTATAAAACAGTCTCCAACACTGTGGGTGGGAAGTTGCAACCACACTGTTAGAAACTGGGTGGAGGCTGAACTAAAATTTTCACAGCCAGTTTCTGATCTCATGTTAGTTTAACTCATATGCTTGATGGCACCTACAGCCGCTTTACAGTGGTGTAGCTGATCTCAGAGCACGGCCCCCATGTCTCCATGGGAGCAATGCTCAGAAACCTTCTTACAAGTACATGTGTCTCCTTCTCTGTATGTCTGTGTCTCAACCAGTTGTTAGGGTGAGGATGCCTCTTTTATATTTTGCTTTTTATGTTGAAGTTGCTTTGTATTACTGTCATCTGGTAAAAGCAAGACCATAAATGTTTCCTGAGCATTAGTTACACTGCGGTAGGTTGTTTTTTTTTTTCAGTACCAGGAAACAGGGTTACTTCACTGCCTTTTTCTTTGTACTTGTTTTCATTTTGAATTGGGGGTAAAGGTAGGCTGACAAAAAAAGTGATTTGTCTCTGTGCCCCAGTAACCCCATGATGTGAGTCACCTGACTGGAAACAGTGGCTATCAGCTGTTTAACTGATGGGTCTCCAGAGATGTGGAATCAACTTAATTGATACATAGTTGTGTCTCATTTCAGGTCAAAGCAGCTTTGGATAGTGTGTCTGAGAGACTGACTGCTTTCACAGATGTGGGAAACAGCTGTTCACACGTGGAGCACATTTTGAAAGATCTTGCCAACTTTGAAGAAAAATCACGTGTAAGAATTCTGCAAGTCCCCTTAATTTCTAGTATGACAACGCATATGTGGAGGGGAACAGTATTTACTTATTGAGTATATCTTATGAGCAGAGGTTAAGCTGACAACAGGGCAGAATTAACGTCTCAAGTAATGTGCAGAAGGAATCTGAAATAAAGTCTTTAAGCATTGGAGTGGGCCAACTCTCCAACATCCCTCAATAAAGGGCAGAGTGGCCACTCACAGAGTCAGTGTGATCAGTTCATGGAAGAATTGCATGAAATGTCTACATAGCCAAGTTCTGCACTTAGTGATCAAGGGTCCGCTTCCATTCTTATTAAAGCCGCTTATGTTGTTAAATCTCAGAAATGAGAAGGCTGTGTATTGAGTGTACAATATGTTAAAAGATGACCAACAGAAACATACACTGAACAATGTGGAAAGAAAACCTTATGATCTGCGCTTCACAATAAAATATATAGTTCTGTAAGTTAGGTCATTGCTCTTGAGACTGAGGTGGGTTCAGATTTGGGTTCAGATTGCTGCTGTCCTCCAAAATGCATACACAGGCACACAAACACGCTGCTGAATAACTAAGGCATAGAAGGACTAATAGTGGGTCCCTCACAGAGCCCGTATGGTTAATCTCAGTAATGTTTTTGAAGTACTCTGATACAATAAAGGAGGAAGCATAAAAATTCTTGGGCATCCAGAAAGACAGGAAATGACTTTGATTTATTAAGCAAGGCATCTGTTAACTAAATATGTGTTCTATATCAACATGTGTATTTAACTGCATAAAAACAAATTATATAATTTTAAATGTTATTCATTTATGTTGATCCAAGAAAGATATACCCTAAATCAATGCTTGCCTTCTTAGGAAACTATTGCAAAAGCCAGAATGTTAGCCTCAGAGGGTGATGCTTTTATTCAAAGCAATCATTATGCTGTGGACTCCATTATTCCAAAATGCCGTGAACTTCATCATCTCTGTGATGCCTTCGCTACTGAGACAGAACGGAGGAGGAATCTTCTTAACAAATCTCTAGAACTGCATGACTTACTAGAAAAGGTAAATTTTGTATGAAACAGTTCTGTTTCCCATCTTGTTTGCTAAAACCTCAGTTGACCAGTTGTCATAACGGCAGGTAAAAATATCTAGGTGTGCTAGAAGTTTTCTACTTAAATAGCTGAATACATTACAAGTAGAGGTATGAAATGTTCTAGACCTTTTAGTGTTTGACGCTGACCATCAGATGCTGGTGCATTCTGAGCCTGTTCTTTTCTGTGTTTCTAGTCTATGAAGTGGTGTGATGAAGGAATTTATCTGCTGGCTTCACAGCCAGTAGATAAGTGTCAGTCTCAGGATGGTGCAGAATCAGCATTACAGGAGATTGAGAAATTCCTGGACACTGGCGCGGGCAATAAAATCAAGGAGTTGAATAAAATTTACAGAGAGTATGCCCACATCCTCAATGAGGACCTAAAGGTACCACAAGACGTTTCTGTGTTTCTATGTGTCCATTTGTTAATTTGAGAATTGCTCTCTTGCATGCCATTGATAAAGCTAAACAGTACTGGGAGTTATACGTAGGAACTGGAAAGCCAATACGTTTTCCTACCTGAGGGGCTAGTCCTGTTGTATCTTTGGATAAGCATCAAGGGCTTCAGAGCCTATTAATAATTACTTCAATTTCTCAGATAGTAGGATTGCTTTTAAAAAAAATTCTCACAAGTATGTATGTGAAGTGTTTTGGGTTGTTTTTTTTTATGTAGCAAACCCACACATGTCCATGGTATTTGTATTACTTCTGCTTTGTAACTGCTTTTTTTCAGAATTTGAGAGTATGTCCCTTTTCCTCTTGGTTGATTGCTTCATGTAACAAAACCATTAGACACTGTCAGAAAACTTTTCCCAACTTTTATTTTTTTTTTAAAATGGAAACTTTAACCACATTGGTTTTTCTACAGTAGGCACACAAAATGTTTTATGAAGTGATGTTCCAATTTAAGTGTACTAAATGACTGTAAATTATGCCTTGTTAGGACTGAAGATTAGGGTAATATTTTTATACGAGGTATGAAAGCAATCACAATTTTGAATCAGTGTGCTGTAAATGGCAATGTAGCTTGTTGATAGGTGTCTGACAGGGATTTTTTTTTTTTTTTTAAATTTCTGTGGCAATGGTAGGAGCATGTGCAAAAGGTTTTCCAGAAGCAAGAAAGTATGGAAGAAATGTTTCAAAAGAGACAAGTAAGTCTTAAGAAACTGGCAGCTAAGCAGACACGTCCTGTTCAGCCAGTTGCACCAAGACCTGAAGCCTTTGTAAAGTCTCCTTGTACCTCACCAGGTAAGTATCTACAGTAGCCTTTAACTAAATTTTTGCACTATGCTGAGAAATTTAAAGAAACTTTCAACTCTAATTTGTGGTTGCACAAACATCTGTGTCAGATCTGCTCAAGTTCTAACTGCTGTTTGATTCTGGTTTATGTGCTTAGGTCTTCAAAGAGAATACGTATCCGACTCAGAAAGCAGTGCAGTTTGGAGGGTAAACTACAGGAAAGGAAAGGTAATGTTTTTATTTTGGGTTCTTCATGCGTGTACTGCTTAAGAAAGTCGTAATGCAATGGAATATTGAGGAACGTCAAGAAGAATGAAGCAATTCCACTGAAAAAATGACGGTATTGCCCCTATCGAAGTAACTCTGGTGAAACAGTCATGTGGTTTAAATAGAGGCTGCTTTGTCACTGGGCTGAGTATGAGGGAAGGTAAAGTAAATAGTTGCCTATATTAGGAAAAATGTTAGGGGCAGCAAAATATAAAATCTATGAACAGGAAACATTTATTATTTGCCAGCAGTAATTGGCTACTCTTAAAACTGGTGAAAGTGAAGAGGTAGTTGTCGTTGGCTCCAAGACAGCTTCACCTGACCTAATGGGTTGTCGTTCCCAAGTGGGGATGGTCTTCCTGCCCCGCCTCTGGTGAGGAAAGTAACCTGACGGCAGCAGCAGAAACAAGTAGTTTCCCACTGGGTTAGAGAGTTGAATCGACTCGGTGAAGGTTCAGCAAGAGACAATGCAAGGAGGAAGGCAGGACCACATGACCAGTAGGGACAACAGTTGGAGAAAAGAGTTGGTTCAAGGTGAGACTGAAGGAAGAACCTCTCATTTTTTTCCAGCAAGCCGTAATTAGGTCAGCCATTACAGTAGAAGTTGTAAGAGAGAACTTCTGTGTCAAGTTAGGACATTACCAGAAAGTTAGCACAGCACTTCATTTTTAGCTTGGAAAACAGACGAAGGCCAGTGTTGTCTCCAAGATTATGCTGATGCTCTGATGTTGTCTTCCTGGAAAGGGGCCTCGAACCATGGTCTTTTCTAAGCTGGCCTTTCATGGAGAACTCCCTGTGTGTAAACGTTCTTGTGTGCTTCAAGACCTTCAGGTTAACTTGGAGTTGTTTTGGTTGGGTTGGTTTTTTTTGTTTCTTTTTTTTTTTTTTTTTTAGCGTTCTTCCAAATTGCCTTCAGTTTAATGGAGTCTTTTCTGTGAAAACACATGCAAGTAGAGTTTTTTTTTTTTTTTTTTTTTTTTTTTTTGCAGCGTTCTTCCAAATTGCCTTCAGTTTAATGGAGTCTTTTCTGTGAAAACACATGCAAGTAGAGCTGAGTGCACAGCTCCATATTTTAAAGTGTTTTTCCCCCATCTGTGATACTGTGATAATTTTGTTGTTGTTGTGTTTGTTTCCTTCTTTAGAGTGAAATGACTGAACTCCATCAAAGCAGAGGAGGATCTGCAATGGTTGATGAAGAAAACCTAGCTGTATTACGGCAGTAAGTATATTTTGATAAACAAAAAATGCTTTTTCTCTGATTTGGTTCCAGCAGGGCTGAGTTCGGCTAAGGATTTGATAAGAGAAGTATGCTTCTCTGAATTAAGCCTCAGTGCTTTTTGAAACGCATTGACTGTGCTCTGTACACAGAGGAAGATATTTCAGTTTGTCTGCAGCATTATTTATAGTTTATATAGTACCAGACTCTAGCTTTGTTGCAGCAAGATGATGTTACGGCAAGATAACTGCATATTTTCATTTTGGAGATTACATAGTATTGAGTAATGAGCCTCCAGTAAATCTATCAGAGATTTGGGTCTCCATACTTCAGAAGACTTTGTCTTTTCATTTGACACTTTTTAGTCCCTGTTTTGGTAAACATTACAAAAAAATCACTTTCTTATATAAAAACTAAAAAGCGTCACATATTCAAAAAATAACTTAGTAACACCTACGATGTGTATAGCAGAGCTTGCATTTCTGCCTGTAAACTGGATACTTCTCCTGTCTTTTCATGGTTATAATCACATGTTAAATCGTACAAAATCACAAGGGGAGGGAGTTTGGAGAAGTGTGCTTCCTTGACCATTAGGGAAATTAAACTTAATGCAGCATTGTGACACTTACAGTGTGCCTCAAACACCTCTAATTTAAGATGACCAGTGTAACTTGAAGTCTGTATTTGAAAATCCTATGCAGCTCTAACTCCAGCTCCTGTAATACTTGTGAACACAGCATAACCAGATCTTGTATGTATAATGCTGAAATATTTCACTGCTTCATCTCAATTACTACAGCACTTAAAATGCTAGATTTGACTTTTTTCCTGTGTAAAAACATTTTCAAAAATTTTCAAATTTTTTCAAAATATGTGCTTTGCAATAAGGATATATAAACTGTTGACAGAAATATCCTTGAAACATCACATTTTCCATTACCTGGAAACTGCTCTTTTGTTGTCTGAACTAAAGTAGAAACACGGACAAAGTTGATGTTGCCTCGTTATTTTGCATAAGAGAATATGCCTACTTTAATTGTCATTCTTTGTCTACAGGCATGTAATTAATGAACTAATTGAGACTGAACGAGTATATGTGGAAGAACTTCTCTGTGTTCTTGAGGTAAAGATTAAATTTCATTACAGCTGTTAGTGAATCTCTTTATCTTTTCCATTTCATGAATGCTTTTATGCTTTCCTTGTTACTGTAATGCCTCTGCTTGTCCTGTCAAGCAGTGTGATCATTGCATCTCTCCTCTCTCATCATGTTTTCAGAGGCAGGAACATGCAGTATTTTTCTAGGCATATTCATGGAACTAGGATTTTTGTATTAGAAACCACAAATTGGGCACAAAATAAGGTATGTCTAATTATTTACATGCAACAAAGTGAGATTTCTAATAATCATTAATTCCCGTTCATTCCAGAGTCTTGAGTCAAGATGTCAAGTCATGCGTCACAGTATTCTGTGTTGTTCCTCAAGTTTGTTAAGTTTTCAGACAGGGATGTGTCATTTTGTTGTAGTCTAATTTTGACTGTAGGAGATAATGAAATTGCAGAGATTAGAGGCTGAATTATTTTACAGGATGAATTGGAATTGAGCCAAGTGGGTACTCTTGGTGTCTATGCCAATGTTAAGCCCCTAAATGGGGAGCTGTCTGAAGTCACGGACTGGGGTGATAATTTCTAAGTACGTACCTTCAAGTAAGATTATAGTGTGAGGGTTTCAAACTCTGGTCTTGCTTTTGCCTAGTTTGTGCTCAGCTTCCCGTGGCATTTATGTCCTGGGTTGGGTGCAAGTGCTAGGAAGCACTTGCTAGGTCCTACTTGACATCCTACTTGACAGTAGGATGGTTGCATCAGTTGTGTGGTAAATAAAGCAAGGTAGGTCTGGAGTGGACCTTAAGGATCACTTTATTCTCTGGGGTTTTTTTATGCAATGCTATCTGTACAGCTCTGTTCGTAAAATCACGATTCAGAGGATTTTTGGTCTTTACTGCTGCTATTGGAGAGTCGTTGCAGTATGTTCTGTTCCTCTGGTATTACTCTTGTTTTGCATAGTGTATGGTGCAGCCTTTGTCTTTCTAGGCCAAGCTGTCTTGGTTTTCTGCCAAGGGGATAGACTGTCCAGTGCTCTGATCGTGCCAGGCACACTTCTCTGTGCCTCCTTGCAGTTTGGGAATCATCTCTTGAACTTGGGTGCTCGGGACTGCCAACAGCAATTATGGATCCAGATCCTTGCTGAGCTATGGTTCAATAGCAGTCTTCCAGCTTTTGAGTAATTCTAGTTATTAATCTGTAGTTCTGGCTATTCTCCTACTTCCTTTGTTTCTACTATTCTATTAATCTTCCAATTTTTCCTGTAAAATAACTTGATACCGTGTCAACTTTTATGATGTCACATCTAATCACCATGTGTTTTCTCTCTGCCAAGGATTCCAATAGAAAAAAACAAGGTAGTTCCCAAGACTGATTATTGGGAAACTGCTATAGCTGCCTTTATCCAAGCTTGATAGATTTAATTTCTTTAATAACCATAGTCATCCCACTTTAGTATGTGAAATCCAGTAATTTTTATTGGGGAAAATTAATGGTCTAATCTATTTTTAGGTATTGTATTTGAATCCTTTTCCATTTACTTTGATGCTTTTTTTGAACAGCTTTCAAATGTAAAAGCTAAGCAAAGCCTTATATGTTCTTAAAGTAAGATTAAATGATCCCTGTGACTGCACAGAGTAGCTTTCCCTCTGCTTTCTTAAAATTGCATAGGTAGTAAAACCTGAAGAATTTTTATACTGAATTTTTAAAATAAGTGCTACATCAGCCTAAAGTGGAAAAAAAAAAAATTGTCGAAGTGTGTTGTCAAGGTGCGGATTTCGTGCTTCTGTTCTTTCAGAATTCCAAAGTACTGAGCTCTGTCAGGTTTGTTTTCACCCCAGCTGGGTGAGATACCTCTTCTTTATGCCAAGGCTGGCTTTGTTGCTATGTTCAGCATCCCCTTTACTTCAAGTGGAATTTAATCATTCTTTTCATGCATCTCTTCACTGCATCTAAACTCCATGGTGGACACAGTTTGTCTTTCCCTGTTATTTTTTTAAAACTCCATTTTATATAAATGATTTTTATCTTTTTTTAAGGCTGTAGCATTTCCTTCCCCACCCCCCTTTCAGACTCTGCATTTTCCTGTTTGGGGGGAAAGATATGGGAGGGGGACCAATGGTTAGCTATCTGTAATCTCCAGCATCTTTGCCTGTACTGTTGGGGTTTTTCTGTGGTGTTTGAGGAAAAAACACCCAGATCTGTAAAGGAATATTTCTGATTTTAAAGCAATCTAATCACTGTCCTATCCAGATGCTTGAATTCTTTAGGCTGAGTTTACCAGGTACTTTCTGTAGTTTGGACATCAGTTGGAAATTTAAAGTCTTAGTTGTAGGTACGCTTTTGCTTATCCTTTCATTTAATTTGTCAGTTTTAGTTCATTTAATTTGTCAGTGCAGTTTATTATAATCAATGTCACTAATGCAGTGACCACCTTGTCCATGATAATTTTGTCAAAAACAAACAAAACAAACCACGCACACAAAAAAAAAGAAAACAAAAAAAAAAGACAAAAAATCTAACCCAAATCTAAAATGGGTTGCATCATTCTTTCTTCAGTGCCTGTACATTAAGAAATCTGCTTACAATAAAGGTACTGGAGCATTCTTGCAGTTTTTTCTGATTTATTGGTTGGGGGTGTTTTGATTGGGATTTTTTTCTTTTTTCTTTTTTTTTTTTTTTTTCAGGGGAAAGCTTTGTCTGTTGGGTTTTTTTTAAGTGTTTTGTGAGGTCACAGATTAGTGACCAGAGGAGAAGAGTCCTGCGCTAAAGCCATGCGTGTGCTCTCTTTTCCTTATCTGTGCCAGATAAACAGACAAAAGAATGTGGGTTTGTATGACAAATGGAAGGTGTCAGAATCTAAAGTTGTGACTTTTGCTATCAAAGCTAATGAAAATAGCTTCTTAAAGATAGAATTTGCAGCTTAATGGTTTCTGTTACCTGCAGAAATAACTGCAGTCAGATTCTTCCCTCATACTATTAGCTAAGACTAGCATGAAGGTTTGTGTGTGCAGTGGAATTGTGGCTTTAGACTCAGATGTGTAAAGTACAAATTATAATTTGTAAGCAGTATGGGAATGCATAGCCTCTGCCTGGTGGAAATAGTTGCAAACTTTGTTTCATCCTTGCTTAACTGAAGTTGCAGTCATTATTCAAGCTTCTTTCTAAAGACTATAGGTGTGTCTTACTGGACTGATGGACAAACAGAATTTGTATACTTTTTTCATGATTAGTTCTGAGCTCGCTCTTTGCCATCTGTCAACCTGCAGGCAGACTGCCTTGACAGAGAGAGATACGTACTGCAAGCAAAGGGAGATATAATCAGTGTGCCTCTCTCCTGTGTTGCAGGGTTATGCTGCAGAGATGGACAACCCCTTAATGGCTCATCTCATTTCACCAGAACTCCAAAATAAGAAGGATATCTTGTTTGGGAATATGGAAGAAATTTATCACTTTCACAACAGGTGAGGATTTTCATTCAGATCTGAAATTAGCATTTGGATGGGATTCTTTACTTTTAATCTGATTTAAATTGCAAAAAAAGATCCTTACTGAGTCCCACTTGGCTATGTGGCATGTCAAAATTCATATTGCATAGAAGAGGAAAAGCAAAATACCTAGAAAAGATGAGCAAAGCTATGTGAAACTTTATTGAAATATTTGCAGTACACGGGTAAAATTTTGCTTTGTTTTCCTCTTCCTGAAGAAAGGTTTTGGGATCTGGTTACAAGCTAATTAAAGCAAGATTTGTTTGGGTTTCTTTTATTTTTTATTAAATTTGCTATGGAAACTAAATTATTATTCTAAACCACAAATTCTCAACTCTTACAAGTGATTGAGGCTGGTTAATGTTATACTTGAGTGACCTCTGTCTGAAGTTTGAATCCTTGCTGCTAGAGAGGTATTTCTTCACAGGATAATATTTAAATTGGTAGAAAAGAGAAGTATTTTCAAGAGAAGTTGAGCATATTAAATAGTTGTTTCTTATTCAGCCAAAACTAGACTGGAAGTTTTGCCACGGTTTTTTTTTGGGGTGGGTTTTTTTTTTTTGGTTTGGGGAGGCAGGGTTTGGTTTTTCTGTTTGCTCTGTGGTGTTTGGTAGTATTTGGATGGATAAAACAAACACTTTAAACTGTACAAATCCTGCTGCCAAATACATAAGGCAGGGAAAAAAAAATCCCACTCCCCTCCCCAATCTTATATTTGATTTCAATTGTAGCAACTCTAAGCTAAAAGAAATTGGTTGGAATGTTTGCATATTTTAATTTGCTATCCCTTTGTAAGTACAAGTTTTAGAAGAGTTTTGTTTAGTTTTGTAGTACAGAATTGCAGCTGTTTCCAAAAGCTTAGAGAACTAATTGCAAGAATGTGAATATTTACTGCCACTTTTTTAACATGTGCCCTAAGAAAATCTTCTTCCTCATAGAATATTCCTGAGAGAATTAGAAAAATACGTAGAATATCCAGAACTAGTAGGACGGTGCTTTCTGGATCAGGTATGTGTCATCTTTTGCTGGGATTTCGTTTATAAGCCCCTCTAAGACTGTAACAGGTGAGAGTGATTTTCATGTAGCGATTGCCACCATGTCCCCTTTGTTTGTCTTGAACAGGTAACAGGTTGAGAATGTAGATGTTGATCGAGAATTGGGGATATTTTCCACTGTGTGGGGTGATTAATTTTGCTAGACAGAGCTACCACCTTGTTGAAAGAAAAGTGCTAATAAAGTGGCAGTTAGGAAAACATGAAAAAGAGTCATGCACTGCTGCATTTCATATCACAATGAAAGATTGGTTTACTTGGTTAGATTTCTTTACTGGATTTGTTTTTGTTGTTCTTTTCTGTTTTCTTTAAAGAGTACACCTCAACAGAGTAAATCCAAAATATTTTTATTATGAAAATAGAAAGCTATGGCAGAATTAAACTTTTTAATCTGGCATTTATTAAACAATGAGCCTTATCCTTAGTATGCCAAAGGCTAAATAGGAAACTGTTTGTGGAAATCACTCTTCTGTTGTTGCTATTGATGCTCTAAAACTCCTGGGAGGAGCCATGCCTCCCTCTCCTATTTACTGGCTACATCCATGGAGATGCTGTTTTCTAAAACTAGAGGAACAGAGGTAATTTTGTGCTTGCTGATTTCCTATCTAGTCTTTCCTTTATATCTGTAGTTACTATGACATTTTCAACAGTCTTATTTCCTTTTGCTTAGTTGCTAAAGTGACAAGGGGCAACAAACTGCTCGGTCTACTTTAATGCAACTCCCAGTGAGAAACACGTTCATAAAATGAAAATGTATAAAGAAAAAAGGGCAAAGACCTTTAAAAAATTACACAGAAGAACTCACAGTTCGGCGTTCATAGAAGTATTTTTCATATTGTAATAGAAATATATTTGTAAATACAATATATGCTGCTTTATAAGGTACTTAACATTCACCTGAAGCAAAAATTAACAGGAACATTTTATTCTGATGTTCTGACTAAAAAATTAGTAGCCATTACAAAATAAATTATTTTGAATCATTGGGTTTTGCTTGGGATTCCTCAAGGAATTGTATTTTTGGTTTTGGTTTTGTTTTTTCTGAGCATTATTGATTATGAAAAAAAAATCTTATGAACTTTGTCCATTAAGATCACAAAAATTTATTAACTTTTTGTTTGCCTCTGCAATTTCAGATGGAAGATTTCCAGATTTATGAGAAATACTGTCAAAATAAACCTCGATCTGAAAGTTTGTGGAGGCAGTTTTCAGATTCTGTATTCTTTCAGGTATGCTTGCTTGAGTCTCTAAAATACTTGAGGGGGTAGGTTGTTTGGTTTGGTTGTTTTCTTGTAATCTTTATCACGTATGTCAAGACTAACAGAAATACTGATTAGTGTACTGATGAAATCCAACACTGATTGCAGGAATGTCAAAGAAAACTCGATCACAAGCTCAGTTTGGACTCGTATTTGCTGAAACCAGTTCAAAGAATAACCAAATATCAATTATTGCTAAAGGTATGTGTTACTAAACTATAACACTAAGTCTGGTTTGTGCATTTGTGTTTTTTAAATGCTGCCTCTCTCATCGTGCTGGAGAGAAACCAAACAATTAGTGGACACGTGTATAAATTGAAAGAGAGACAAATCCCAGTCTATCAGCTCTCAGCTCAGTTCCTTTCAGCCAAAAAGCTGCTCGTAGACAGACAAATGTTACATAGAAACACCTTGTGTAACTGCTTTCTCCATATATTTCCGCTGAAGAGAAGAATGAAAAATTGATTAGGGGAAACAGAAGGATCAAGAAAGCTTTGCAATAAAGAAAAGAGAGTCTCTGAAATACTTGTTACTTGCCAGTTATGGCCATCTCATGCATATTACAGGAATTTCCTTTGCTAGGGTTGTACTTAAGCAAGAGCACTGTATGGTATTTTGAGGAAAGGTACCAATGTGATTCACTTAAATATGCTATACTGAGAGATCAACATGAGAGAAATATACTATTCTAAATTTTAAACTGAATGTCTAAGTTTTTGCCACGTTTGAAGTTGGCTTGTTTTAAGAAACATTTCCTACATAGACACACGTTTCAATAATTTTATTTAACAGTAGTTTTAAGAAAATTACCTTGAACCACATTTACTTTTGAGTTAAAACTGAGTTAAAGTTAACTGCTTTTAAAGAACTAATTACATTAAGTATGTATGGAGAGAGGAGTATTTGAAAGATTTTCGATTTAAGGTATCTTTAGTTCCTGCAGTCCATGAGTAAATGCTTATTTTCATACCATGAAATTTCGTGGTTTCTATGTGAAGTCACAGCTATGTTTATCTGCATCAAACACAAAGATGCAGCTTCACCCACAAGCCCTTTGGAGTTTAAATCTGTTTAAATCTGTTACCAGCATCCCAGGCCTCATTGTAATTCAAATAATACATGAAATTTGCCTATGTTTTTACATCTGTTCACTTCTAAAAAGCAATGAATATAAAAAATAACAAAATTTTTTGTTGGTGTTTTTTTTTTAGCAATCATGATGAAGAATGTTTGTAATGTTAGTCTTGTAAAATTCTTAGGTGTAGTGTTTATAAAATGTTTAGATGAAAGAGATAGATATGGCTAATTAGCAGCAGAGATGAGAAATAAAACTTTAGGGTCTTCTAAGAGCTCCAGACAGCATTTAATGCGCTAGAGGATGTGGTATAAAACTTTACTGGGTAACGTTAAAAACTTTATAAACACTTAATTTAAAAGCTTAAATTCAGTGTTAAAATTTGAATGTCCCTAGTTATTGCTGTTTCCAAAACTAAGTATGTTGTCGCTCCCTGCCGTCTCAGGAAATGCTGAAGTACAGTAAGAACCGTGAAGGTGCTGAAGATCTTCAGGAGGCATTAAATTCTATACTGGGTATTCTCAAAGCAGTTAATGATTCTATGCACCAGATAGCCATTACAGGCTATGATGTGAGTAACAGTATTTTAACGTATTTTTTAATTTCTTTTCATTTATTTCTTAGTTATATGTACAGCATACCCTATACTGTGTGCCAATAATAAGAAGAGTGTTTTATAAAAGGTGCCTTTAAACTGAATTATGTAATGAAGATAAGAGAAATGGATCTCTCTGTACTCTTCTGAAGTTTTCCTGCTATGAATCATATTTTGCTTTGTCTGCCCGAGTTTTCTTTCTTTGATCTACCTGACACAGAGTTAGAAACTGAAAATCGTCATGAGGAGTCTGCTTTAGGCTGCTGTCAAATGGGAGTCACTACTAAGTTTTAATATCTATGTGTAAAACTACACCCAAAACTTCCAGAAACCAACCCCAAAACACCACGTAAGCAGCTTTGGATCAGAGTTTAAGGGGAAAAAATCCCAAACAACCAAATATGTGTATTTTGCCTTCCCCTCTCTCTGTGTGTAGATCTTTGCATCTCTGCTATCTGGAACTCTTGACTGTAAAATCCTGCCTGAACAGTGTTGGGGAGAGAGAAAATTATGTCTAAAAATCCAACACTGACTTTATTTCTATTACTTTCCCAAACCCAACATAAACACTGATGTGAGAGATTACTTGGAATGACAGAACTTGTAATGCTGGTGAGAGCATGCGTTTTAATCTGATGTTGTCTCTTTGAAGTTATAAATATTGCTTTCTTTTTTGGTTCCAGGGAAACCTGAATGAGCTGGGCAAGCTCTTAATGCAGGGGTCTTTCAATGTCTGGACTGATCACAAAAAGGGTCACTCAAAGGTGAAGGATTTGGCACGCTTCAAGCCAATGCAGCGACACCTCTTCCTCCACGAGAAAGCAGTGTTGTTCTGTAAAAAGCGAGAAGAAAATGGAGAGGGATATGAGAAAGCACCTTCTTACAGCTACAAACACTCCTTAAATGTAAGACACTGAGCAGTCCAGTAAGGTCAAGGTAATGAGGGCTTAGCCTGCAGCAATGTAATATTCTAGGGTTTTTTCTTAGTGAAGCTGTGTTATGGTTTTGTATTGGAAACTTCATCCTTTCATGCAACCCTAACTGGTGCTGCAGGTCTGTGTCACTTTGTGTTGCTGTTTGTTAGAGAGTCTTGGTAGGGGGATATTAACCTTTGAGAAAATACAAACCATACTAGTCCAGCTGAATGGCAATTGCATTAATCACACAAAATCTAATAATAAGTAGAACAGGGTAGTGCAAAATAGATGTAAGATTTGGTGGTCTGGATTTTGAGAGACATCTTGTGGGTCAGTCTCAATTTAATGTACCTAAACCTTTCTTTCACCTGAGGTAGCCGAGCTGACAGAAAGCACTAAATCTCTTTCATCCAACATGCAGATCGTTCTTTATTAGCAGATCATTCTTTATTAGTTATTCTTTCCCTTGAACAAGAAGCCAAATGTGGCTTCGCTTTTTAGAAATAGGGTACCAAAGAATACCAACAGCCCCCTGCTTCCATTGTTACCATAATTGTAATGTGGTGGGTCAGCCTCTGTTCTCTTCGTTTCCAGATGGCAGCAGTTGGAATAACAGAAAATGTCAAAGGGGATGCAAAAAAATTTGAAATCTGGTATAATGCAAGGGAAGAAGTTTACATCATACAGGTAAATAACATGCCACTAAAAAAAAAAAAAAAGAGAGAGAGAGAAAGGCCGGGGGTGGGAAGTCTTAACCCTAAGATGATCTGTTTGGGCATTTTTGTTTTCCCTTTGCTATATTGCTAATACTGATTCATAAGGTAGTTTCTTAAATGATGTATTTCAATTGCAGTCTTTGGGGAGCAGGGGGTGGAAATCATGTTTTACAATATCCAGGGGGGATATTATATATGCTATTACTATTGCTGTCACTGGAGTAGTGGATGGCTTGTGAGCCAGGGTTTGACTGTAGCACATGCGTGGCCTCTGCCTCAGCGTGTTCCAGTTGTCACAACTAGCTGTTGTTCACTGAAGGACTAGGGGTAGATCTGTCTGTCCCTCTTGAGGGATTCCTCAGAGGCTCTACTTTGGCATGCAACTCTTTGTGTAATAAGTATTATATGCTTGATGGTTGATTGTATCTGTTTTCGACTAGGCACCAACACCTGAAGTTAAAGCCACTTGGGTAAATGAAATAAGAAAAGTGCTGACAAGTCAACTGCAGGCATGCAGAGGTAAAATATTTTTGGATATATATAGTAATTGCTTTTCTCTTTGAACTTCAAAACCTGGCCTGTGTATCTTCACTGTGTAGGACTGCAGAAGTTAAAAGCTCAAAACACAAATCAATTTTAATAATTCTTTTTCTTTCCTCCATTACAGAAGCTAGTCAGCACAGGACACTAGAACACACACAGAGTTTACCTCTACCATCATCATCTTGCACAAGGTAAGTACTTTGTCAAATCAGCCTGGCTGTCTTGTAAATATACTCATGCATCATTACTCTGATCCCATTACTGTGATCCCACAACTGGTCCTTGTGCTTTAGGGTTTTTTTAAGTCACTTCCTACTTTAAATGTGTAAAGCTTGGGGCTTATACATCTCCAGAACTGTTAAACTGAGCAGCAGTGGCATGGGCTTTGCCAGGTGATAGAGAACAACACGGAAAAGTAATTTTCTGGCGAGAATCACAGCGAATCACAGGATGATACAGGGTTGGAAGGGACCTTTGGAGATCATCTAGCCCAACCCCCCTGCCAAAGCAGGTCCACATAGAGCAGGTTGCACAGGAACATTCCAGGCAGGTTTTGAATGTCTCCAGAGATGGAGACTCCACCACCTCCCTGGGCAGCCTGTTCCAGTACTCTGCCAGCCTCAAGGTGAAGAAGTTCCTCCTCATGTTTAGGTGGAACTTCTTATGTTCAAGTTTGTACCTGTTACCTCTTGTCCTGTCGCTGGGTACCAGTAAAAAAAGACTGGCCCTATCCTCTTGGCACTTATCCTTTAAGTATTTATATGTGTTGATCAGATGCCCTCTCAGTCTTCTCTTCTCCAGACTAAAAAGACCCAAGTCCCTCAGCCTTTCCTCATAAGAGGGATGTTCTAGTCCCATAATCATCTTTGTAGCCCTCTGCTGTACCCTCTCCAGCAGTTCCCTGTTGTTTTTGAACTGGGGGAGCTCAGAACTGGACACAATACTCCCCCCAGATGGGGCCTCACCAGGGCAGAATAGAGGGGGAAGATAACCTCCTGGTGGTATTATGGGTTTGTTTGTTGAACAGCTAAGTACATACTTTGCACCCCAGATAAGAGAGTAATGTGAACCAGCCTTTTCCCTCCTCCTCTGTTCTTTTCCTTTACCTGGATTGGTTTTTTTCTTCCTTTTCCAATGTCGTGTTACCATCATTTTTGTCTTTTTCAGGGTGTTATCTTTCCTCTGTCTCTTGTTCTTTTCCTCCAATTTCCCTTTTTTTAACTAAGCAATGTGTTGATTTCCTCCAGTATCCTAGCTTCTGAGTCAAGCTTTTCTTCTTTTCCTTTTATTTGTTCTTCATTCTACAAACCTGTATATTCTTCTGCTCCCACCTGCTGTTCGCCCTTCTGTGACACGTCTTTTTAATCCTCTGCTACTCACTCTCTTTTTTCATCATATGTGTATGTGTAAATACCCATAAGCCTGTCTGCTCGTATCTTCAGTCACGCCCACTTGGCGTGTGCTTGAATATGTATCAGTAGCTCTCTGCCCTGCATATTTGATGCATCTACTTATCACTCATGGAGAATTTCCTAAACATATAGTATCTGTGGGATGTCTTTCTCCACTCCATTCCCAATGAGAGGTGCAAAGGGAATCCAGTTGCATGATCCAGCCTATATTCTGTGTTCATCCCTCATCTGTTTCTGTGTTAAGAGCTTCTCAGGGGCAGGGTTTACTACTTTCTTTTTTTTTTTTTTTTCTTGGTACATTCAGGAGAAAACTGTCAGAACAGAATATGTGCCTGTAGCTGAGCGACAGGAACTTGTCCTGAACTGTCTTTTCAGTAGCTCCCACTGCCATAGTACCTGTAGTTGCAGTCAATTAGGGGAGCCTTTCTGCTTTAGAAGTGCTCATGGTCTTTAAATGCACAATCACCAATGACTGCTTCAGACCTCTGAGTTATGATCTGGGAAGTGGCTAATAAATGGTTTTCAGCCTATATATCTGTATGGATAAAGCAGCCCATAACTGAACGTCATCACCCCTGTTCAGACTCAAATTTGCTGGGGATTAATTAATTGTCTTAATTTTCTTCCAATAAACAGTCCTTCACGGAACCACATCCGAAACACCAAAAAAATGGAGGAGAGAAAAGCTGATCTTGCAAGTCTAGAAGGTTATGGCACCGCAGTAGCACCAAAGAACCCTGAGAAAGGCAAAGGTGAGTTCACATGTTTGTATCGTTGTCTTGAATTGCAAAGAGCATGCCTGCACTGCAGTTGCACAGGCAGATCCACCAGCAGAGTAGCCACGGTAGCAGAGAAACGCAGCATTACACCTGAAAGTGCAAGGCTTTGCTGCTTTCAGCCCTTAGGCAGCCCATCCACTAAGCGCTGCCCACGCTGCACCAGTGTGCTGGTCCCATCAGCCCTTAGCTTGGGGTTTCTGTGTATCACTGTGTGGTGTGGACAGCCCAAAAGCCACCTCGGAGGTGGGAACTATGTGTTATGAGGCCCAAGTCTGCAGCAGGTCTTCTCTTAGAATTGCCCAGCTTCTCAGGGTTCTCTTCCTCTGGATAAATTTCTTGGCATTCTGTTCCAAAGACTTTTGGTTTGTTGGGTTTTTTTTCTCTTGAATTTTGGTTCCCATCATTCATAATTATTTACTGGACCAGTGGCAGTACAAGCCCCCTGTGTATTGAGGACAACTGGCCACTTGGACTCTTCTGTTGTACCTGGACTTTTAGTTGTCCTTTCTTATCCTAACATGCAGGTTCCCTGGCAGGGCTGCAAATGATTTTTTGCCTTGATCTTTTCATGGCCTTCTCCCCTTTCTTTCTGTGTCTCTCTCTTCCTTTGTAGATGACACTAGCTCTACCTCAGAATGCTCTGTACTGTCAAAAAAGCGCTTTACGCTGCAGGGCTTTACTAACCTCAAAAGTCAGAAAGGTAATTTTTTTTAAAAAAAAGCTAGACTGTTTTCTGTTTAAGGCTGTAATTGAAGCATCACTTTGTGTGTGTGTGTAGTGCAACAGGTTTTCAGTTTATGCACTAGCTTGTTCTCCTAAGTTCAAGCTAGGTTCCTGAGTCACTGACCCTGACACGGAGGTTTCAAGAGAAACTGGCTCCAGAGTGGGAGAGGGAGGAATGCAAATAATGAAAAGTGGAGCTTTTGGAGAAACAAAGGAAGGAGTGCAGTTTCAAATGCCTCCAGTCTCACTATTGAGGCCAAGGAAGGAGTTTATAGTGCCCCATTCCTGTAGGAAAACTAGATGAAGGAAGTTGTCTTCAGATCAGACACCTGGCCTGCTTCTGGCTTCAGTGGATCTGCCCCAAATGCACCTCTACTTGGCAAAAAGGAATCAAGGTTTTGCTAGAGTATTTCTATATTAGCATCTTTCAAAACTCCTAAGTCATGGCTACATTTGAACGTGTATGACAATGTTGTTTTGCTGGATACAAAACTAAATAAGAATTTCCCTATGCTTCCAGAAATGGTCTGGGGTCTTTTTGTGGTGGTTTTTTGTTGTTGTTGGATTTGTGTTTTGTTTTTTTTTTTAATTGGCAAAGCAGGCAATAGGAGTCTGATACCTTTCTTGCTTCCTCCTGCCAAGTAATCGCACTGGCATATTCACTTCTTGCTTTGAACAGCTGCCTCTGAACAGTCTGAATTGCATTAAGATGCTGATACTTGTTCACGAGCATGACTACTTCTTCTTTCCAAGCATCTTTCCAGAATGCCTTTTTAAAACCTGATTACCTTTGAGTTCTTTCTGGAGAGACTCTAGGGTTGTGTATCCAATACTAATGAGGTGAGCACTAATATGCCATGCTTGCCTTGACAGAAACGCCATCATCTTCTGCTAAAAGCCAGACATTGCCAATGATCCTTCTTACAGGACCAGGTATTGCTGTAGCACTAGATTTATACAAAAATGATTGCTTAATTTGGTAATGATTGTCTAAAATTGAAATTAATTGTATTCAGTTGATGTCTAATTCATTTAGAAAAGTTTACATATACTTTCACCTATAACTGTGTAAAATAAATTTGTCAGTTTATCTTCAAATAACTACATGTAAATAATTAATGTATCCTGCTGTAATTGACCAATGACAGCTAAAATTAGAGCGATTACAGAAATCCTCATGTTTTCCAGTGTAAACTCAAAGGTATTTAGCATGCACTCCACCTATTCTCTTTTTTCCAGTTCTTCAATATCTCTCTTCTGTGTTTTTTGCCTATTCATCCTCCTACAGCTTCTCCTACCAGTCCTGACAAAAAAGCTAAACGCCATGAAGTAGTGAGTGACCCAACTCCTTTTGGTTTAAGAGGTATAGTGATACCACATCTTGCACTCCACAAATATTCACACATCCCTCATGTAATATGTTACAACAGAGCCCTGGGGTTACCTATATGATGCTGTTGTGTGCAGCAGTACTGGTAGCAGCTCATTTTTTCCAAGTGGGTTTGTCAGCTTCCATATATAGTGTTTTTGATAGCACAGCTAGTTGAAGTTTTACTTTGGCATCAAATAAAATAGCGTACGACTAACTAGTTTTTTAGAAGAGGGCAGTGGAAAAGGGATTTTCTGCTGAAGAAATAGCCAGAAGCTGGGTGTTTAATGGAATTACAGGTGGCATGCAGTTGCTATGAAACACATGGTTTTCCAGTTAGCATCCTCCTGTCACTGTGCCCCTTGTGGAGAGGGCTTAATGTTTTTAAAAGGAAAAAAAAAAATAATAATCCAAAACTCATGTACTTTAGTCAGGGTGGTAATCATCAATGTCATGTGGAATTTCCATTTTAGATCTGCATTTATTACTGTAATCACAGTCCAGTTGCATATTCAGGGTTGGAACTTGATGATCTTTAAGGTTCCTTCCAACCTGAACCATTCTATGAGCCTATGATCTTTCTTTGGGTGATAGTACACAATCTTTAGCACCCTGCGAACCCCAGATGGTTTAACTGAACCTCTTGTAGCAGTTTGCCTCCTGTCCTCCCAACCCACAGCTAAGCAAAGAATAGAAAAGCATTTCAGTTAAATGACCCTTTTCTAACCATCGAGGCTGTTGTTGAAGGCTTGAGTACAAATCCCTGGGGCGAATTAGCTAGAGTACAAGGAAAGGAGTCTCTCTGTTTCTGACTCTTTCCACCAACATCTTTTAGAAATATATTTTTCTAAAGATAGATGAACCTAATTCAAGCCCTGCCATCATCCTCTTCTCCAGGTTTCCACAGCCTTTGTCTTTGTCTCTCCTGTGGAAATGATGCTGGTTGGGCTGTAGTGCTGGGGGAACACCATTCACCTTGTCTGAGCAGCAGGCAATGTAATCCCAGGCCAATTCAATGCAGTAATAGGAGTTACAAGCCTAATTTTCTGCAGGTAGTGGTCAAACTTCTGAGATCTCCAGGTAACATGGAAATCCTGAGGGCCTGAAAATGCTACCAGATAGCAAAGGGTGTTTTGTGGCCTGGAATTTTCCAGGGTGGAGAGTCCTTGATCATTGCTAATTTACAGTAAAATTGTTGGGTCCTTGAAACAGAATGAAACCACTAAACCAAGTAAATGAATTCAAAACATCTAGTAATTCTGTCTGGTACCTTCTGATCTCTTTTTCTGGCTCTTAATCTCTTCTCCTCCCCGAACCCAAGGAGGGGTAAGCAGGCAGTTGACCCAGGCATTTCAGGATGAAACTGCACCAGGTGATGGTCGTGGCTCTCCAGTGCAGAGCACACTGCCCCTCCAGTCTCCTTTCTCTGCTACATTTCTCTGACTTACGTTGCAATAGGCTCAAGGAAAATGAATTGGTGACAGAATCACGTCTTGCAGAGAGATCCTAGCTCTGTGAAGAAACCTGTGGGCCCATTTTTGAAGAGAAGCAGTTAATGAATTCTTGATTTTCCTGGTACCATCAAATCTAAGTTCATTTCTGCATCACCTTGCCTTTCTCAAGACTGCCTGCCATTTTTTGACATTTCCTGCCTTTATAGGGAACTCTGATTTAGTCTCACTGTGCAGAATACATGGATGTTGAACATGTATGCATGTTTTTGGTGCCTGTAGTTAGCTAATGTGAATATGACTGTGGTGACCACTTCCTTGCCCAGGATGAGATGGGCTTTTATATGGACTTGCATATGAAAAGAAAGGCTGAGAAACAGGAGCTGTTACCCAAAGTGTTCCAGATGAGCAGGTCAGTGAGTACAGTGCTACAGGCAGAGCAATTACAGTGATTTCACTTTCTTTTTCTTTTGTGCAACTCGTTGCTTCTGTTTCTAATGAGAGCTTGGAACAATTAGGAGAAACCAAGTTTTCTATTGTTGCTTTGTTCTTAACTTGGAAACAATGGAAAGGGTTTCATCTATATCCTACAAGCTAACTATAGGGTGTGAGCTTCCAAGGAAATTTGCATGGAATACAGCGGGAATGTATTGCTCAGTTTCTTCACAGATGGAAGTTCATTCTTAACCCTGGACAGGGCCAAAGGGGTCAGTACTTCTAACCTTGTGCAGGTCATCCAGCAGCGCAGGCGAGGTAAAAGCCCCACTCTGTTTGGTGTGCTCTGGGTGTGATTTCTTTCTATGATCCTTAGATTGCTCTGGCTTTACTGTGGTGATGCTCGGGTTTTTCCTTAACGCACTGGTATGACCAGTCGTGTGACAAATGCCTCAGACACAGCGAAGAGCAACAATACTGGTGCTTTCTTAACTTAACTAATAGTTCAATAAAAGTTGGGAGGTTTGTTCTTCCTTTCATTGGTTTCATTGAGTTTCGTTGTTGTTACCCTTTGACTTGAACCAAAATCTTACTTATGAGTATTCATTTGACTTTTATTATTACTTTTTCTTCGTTATAAGCTTGACATTTATTAGCAGCTGCTGACCTCAGTGAAAAGCATTCCACTAGTAAAGCTTACTGTAGTTTTATTTGGAAAAGGCTTTTGTGTACTCTGGATATGATTCAGCCTTGTAAACAAATGAAAAGCTTCACCCTGAGAGAGGAAAAGGAACACTTTGCAATAAATGACAGGCAAAAGATTGTTCTTCTTGTGCTTGATGCAATGACTTAACACCAAGATAATTCAGTGTGATTTAAGTAATTTTTGTACCTGCATACTGTTAAATAATAAGCTTCCTCATCAGGTGAAGTACAGAGTGCCTGTAGCTTATGTTGAATTTTTTGACAGCTCTAGGTGCTCAACAGCTTGAACAAAGCTATGTGCATCCATCCCTTGTTCCAGTAGGCTGTTTAGGTTGCTTTGGGTGACAACCCTGTGTGTTCATCCTCTTCCCATAGAGTGCATGTTCCCGCCTTCTACCTCCTCCCACGAAAGAGTATCCATTGTTCATCTTTGTATACGGGAGAAATAGCTTCTTTTTAGTTTGTGTTCTTTCCATCTGTTTCCCTCTGTATTAATCCAAAGAGCCAAATTCACTGCTGTGCATTGCCACAACTCCACTGTCTCTGATGGAAACAGGCCAACTTTTGCCAGCTGTGAATTTCACCCAGTGGCTGCAATAACTTCCCCGTGTACGATTTCCCTCCTGTTTATGTTGATCACTTAAGAGCTTTTCAGTGCGAAGACCATTTCTCCCAGCCAGTGGCTCAGTGCTGCAAAATTAACCAGCAGCTGTTTGTTCCCCAAGGTTGGGCTAAAACATCTCATTCTCTTGATGCATCTGAAGAAAATGATGGCTGGTCTAGTGCTGAAGATCCGCTGAATTCATCGGATGCAGAGGAAGAAGGAGGAGGAGGAGGGGGAGGCGAGATGAAGCTGGTAACCACAAATGCTTTCCTATTGAGCTAAGCAAATGTTACTGATACATTGCATGTGGCAGTACATAGGAATGCTTTTGGAAGCTTGCAGGAAGGAAAGTGTCTGCCTTGAAATCCTCAGGTGGGCAAAATTCCTAGGGGAATGGAAAATATCCCCGTCTTCTAAATCAGCCCTGTGTGTGTTCCTTGGGAAGGTCTGTCCGTGCCTTTGTGGACACACCGACTAGTGAGACCGTGACTGCTCACACCATAGTACAGCAGTCAATGGCATGCTGTCAACAGGCTTCCACACATACATCATGTCACTAGTTGGCCAGCTTGGTTTGTTTTTTTTAATTTTATTTGTAGAGATTTGAATTAATTGTTGTAATGGAAACATTTCGCTGAATGTTTTTGAGGGTGTGAGAATTCATGTACTGAATTTGCATGTAATCGAGCAGCAAAGTTTTACTCCTCCTCAGTATTTTTATTTACGTAGTCTTCAGCATTTATGTGCATGAGAAAGAAGGGAAAAAAGTGCTGTAATTTCATAACAAAAGCTGCAACATACTTTAAATTACTCAATAGAAATAATTTGTTTATGTTTTTCCTCTGTGTGCATTTAGACTCCTGGTAAATATACAGTTGTGACTGATTATGAGAAAGGAGTTTCTGAAGAATTTACAGTGAAAAGTGGAGATCTAGTTCAACTGATTCGTGAAGGGGAGGATGGACTTTGGTACGCAGATCTGTGTTTGAAAATTTTTATACGCAGAACTGTGTTTGGAAGGCAGATGCTTAGGGCAAAACTCTCAAAGGCATCAAATGAAGCCATCTGACTTTTTATTGTTTTTATATATATATTTTTAGGTATGTAAAGAACCTGAGCACTGGTAGAGAAGGTTGGATCCCAGCAAACAATCTGCTGATGCTCATAGGCAATTCAAAATCGGCTCAATCTTTAAGCAGCTCTGGTAGGCAATTTATTTTAAATTATATGATTGTCTTTATTATGAAAGTAAGTTGTGAAAAACAACAACCTTATCGTATTTTCTTGACTTCTTTTTTTTTCTTTCCTTCCCCTTTCCCAGAATCAGGCACTGCCTCCAGCACTTTGAGCACATCATCAAGTTGCAGTGATAGCTGCAATGCCAGCAGCACCAGCTTCTCAGACATTAAGGGCTAACATTAAATTTTCACCCCACCTCCATGGAAGGTAACTCCAGAGTTTGTCATTTTGTGCAGAGTTCTGGATGTTGGACTCAAGAGAACCACCAGTTCTGTGTTGCCAGCTTTGAGTATTTTCACTGGTGACTTTTACAGGTTCTCCCAGAGGATCCCAATGAAAAGTGCATGGAATGTGAAATTGTAAATAAAAGTTAAACCATTTGAAATAGGGTCTTGCAGAGGCTTCTGCTCTGAAGTCTGAAGCTGCAGAGCTGTTAGCATAAAACACATTTTCTCATTTATATACAATCAGGTTTCTGCAGAACTGTATCGTTTTGTAACAGCCAGGATCTGAATGTGAGCAAACAAAACGTGTTCAGTGCTAAATCCTTATTGTAAACTAATAACGCAGCAATCACTGTACAGGATATGTATGAAGAAAATAAATCTGAGTTTACAATTTCTCCTCCCCAAAAAACCCCTTCTCCAAGGACGTACCTCGGTCAATGCAGCGAACGGGACTCTTCCAGCAACCAGGAAGGGAGGTTTGGTTCTGCCTTTTATCTTCTCTTGGGTCTTCAGGATATTCTTCTGCTCCCGAGAGACTGGGATGCAGACATGACCTATTCACCGACCACAGCAGCATCAAAAGGAACTGTCATTTTATCCTTTCCAACCTTTTAATGATGTGTGCAATGGAACAGATGTTTTCTGAGATATTCTGGCCTCGCAACCAAATTCTTTACCAAGATCACTGTGTTTACATAGCCTTGGCAATTTAGTAGTATCATTTTTTCCTTATGCAGGTGCACAATGAAACACAAATATTCACTAAATGATTTCTTAATAAATGGGAATTGCATAGTTACCTTCAGCTCTTGCAATCAACATGCAGTTACAGGCAGAGGAAATGAATGTGGTTGCACTATGGGTGAAGAGCCTTCCTTCAGGCAAATTTGTGAGGGCTGGGAACCAGACCTATTTGTAGTCAGTAATATTTGTTGCAGATTTATTCAAAGACAAAACCACAATGACATAATTTTTCTACAAAAGGGGAGCACGGGAGAAAAAAAGACCTTCATTAGTATAAATCTGACTCTTCTCAACAGACAAGTATTTTAATTTTTTTTTTAAAGGAAGGATAATGCTAAACTTGCTGTTTTTCAAGGTATGATGTAAGCCAATATTGTAAATTTTCACCTTGTCAGATGTTCTTTGCACTTCATCCTTACAAACAGTCCAGAACTGTGTGCATGTATGGAATATTGTATTCATTCCTGTCCATCTCTCAAATATTTTTACTTATATGAAAATAGGTTTTTAACTGATTCATGTATCATATTACTTAAAAATATTGTGGATGTTAAGAGCGCGATTTTTCAGAAGCAACGGGAACTGCTGTTAATCATCAGACCCTCTGATGACTGGGCCCTGAAGTCTATCTTTATGCCAGAATTTTAGATTTTAGAGGCTGCAGCTTAGGAAATGTAAAGGACAAATACTCTAAAGAATGATCTTACTCCTGAGTTGCAACAGCAACCCTGCCCCAGACGCAATCAAAATGCAGCTGACCATGGTCAGTACAAATTGAAACATATATATACACACACGTATATTTATGTACATATATCTATGCATGTATGTGCTTGTGTGTGTATATATATTTCTATGTAGATATGTATATGTGTGTAGATATAATGTATCAATGTAAAAGATGTATTTATAGTCTTCATGCTGCTGAATGTGTCACTTTACAATTCATAAATACTTAGGTTTCTTGCAATACTGCAATATAAAGGCGGATCAGGGTTTTACTTCAGGCATCTTTTCCAATGTAGAAATCCTCTGATCTTTTTTTAATTATCCCATATAATACTGTGCTGACCGGGAATATTTAGTCTGATATTTAACGATGGAATGGCAACATGAGATTCAGCTTATCTTCATCTATGTAAGTTATTTTGTAAATTATCTGTAACATAATTTACTTATATATTGCTGTCATTGCTAGGATGAGACTGTCCTTTCATTTCTCGGCCTCATTTGTGTTATTTCAATGGTTTCTCTCCACATCATTGCACTTTAATACAACCCATTTCACCATTTCCTTTTTTTACTGCTGTTGTGAATTAGAAGTTCAGAGGTCTCTATTGTAATTATTTGAATAAATTTCAGCACTTCTTGCTGAATGCCTTTATATAGACGTGCTCTGTGGTTTTTTTGTCTCACAGTCTTAAAAAGTTTCTTATGGCTATCATATGAAAACAGAGACAGGCTGAAGGATTTGGAGCAGAAAACCAGGGCTGTCTAGATGTTGCTTGTCAGGGTCCATGTGTTCAAATCCTTTACCTACTCCTTTGGGACCATCTCAGAAAAACCCCGTGTTACCCCCATGACCCTGTCTCACTTACCTGGCACTGGGGAATTAAAGCCTGTCTGTGGGCTGAGGATAAAAAAACGAAAGCTGGTGCCAGGTGATCAGATTGATTCCCTTTCTTCTGCACACCCTGTTGTGTTGTTTTGGTTTTTTTTGAAAGATGGCACATTGTGGTTGGGTTGTCCTTAAAAAAGCTGTGTATCCTGTGATTCCCCTCCTCCTTTACGCACGCTTCTCTTCATCCTGTGGTCTTAGTAGACCAAGTTGGAGGTCTATGTCTGGCAACAGCTGCAGCTGGGTGAGAAATAAGAAATGACATTTACACTGGCAGCAGCATCTGAAGAGGAACATGTTTGCACGTTCACTGATCAATGGCTTTAAGGACCATCACGCCATGGTAGAAGGTGAATTTTGCATTGAACTGGAGTGATTTGGGCTGAGTCGGTGGCCATGTGCAATTACAGGATGCAGCTAAGCAGTGACTGGGATTTGATTGCTTTTATTTACTCTTCTTCTTGGTATCATAACAGCTACCTCTGTAGTAGCTATTCCTACTGTTCTGAGCAAAAGGAGGTCCAGCCTTTCTAAGCACAGCCACATCCTACTTTTTACAGCAGAAGAATGAAAGAATTCCAGCCCAGGTTTACCTTAGTGGGAAGTAAAGAGTTTTCTATATAAAAGCCTAATAGTGATTGATTTTCTTTTAATTGTGATGATGTTTATTTCCTATTGCAAACACTGTGGACTTGTCTTGGGTTTCTTATGTGCTGGATAACTGACTCAGAGTTGGAGCACAGTCTTTCCTAGATACAGAGGCTGTTTGCTAGTTGGAACTCAAAACCCTTTCTCCATTCTGCACAAATGTTGTCAGCAAAACCGAGGGCTTTGGACCATAATTCACTCAAAATGACAGGGGCTCCCATTCTCGTTCTGTGTCATGCATCAGATGGTTATTATGAACTGCACTGTAAAGTTTTGAGTGTCCACACAGGTCACCAGAATTAGGTGCCTCCCTGGATTTGTGGGGGAGTGTGTCAGTTCAGTTTGGTCCAGAGGAGCTACTCAAATTCAACTCCCTTATCTTAGGATGTAGAAATAGAAGAGCCAGATTCTGTTGTCCCTTACAATTTGGTGTAAACTGTGTCTAGATGCCATATTATCAAAATAAGATATTTAGATGTTGAAATAGGTTCTCTGGGCTTTCATTTGAAAGGAGATGAATAGGTAACATGTAAGCTATGATGGCTGCATTAGCAATAACTACTGTTTATTTTAGGAGCTGTTAAGGAAGATGAGACTTCTTGGAGACTCGTAAGCAGCTGGAAAGAAATAAATGGCTATGCAAAGAGAGCAAGGTAGTTTTCTGACCTTTAATAGCAAAGCACTTGATAAATAGCTTCTCCTGCCCTTACAAACACCCTGACAGGGTGAGGCCAGCTGCAGCAGTTGGACAACCTAATGCCTTTGGCAAAGGTATGACACGTGCTCTACTTTGTTCCAGGTGACTTCCAGAAACCCTCTTTACGTGCTGTCCTATTTATTTATAAAATTATCCCTTCATCCCTTAACACGTTCAGGAAAGAAGTTTAAAGCCTTGTGGCAAGATCCAAGTTTCACTTTTCTATGCAGGAGGGTGTGCAATAACATGCTCAGATAGCACTATGGGGACCAAAGCACTTGTTCTCCTTGGTTGGTGAGGTGTTACTTGAACAGACAGTTCAGACAGAGGGATACCAGCTCCCTTGCCAGCCAGACTGTATTGCATTTTTCCTGTTTGTTTTTTTTATTATTATTATTCCTTTCCGCATATTCCCAAGCTCCTGCACCTCAAGCTGATACGTTCAGCTGTAATGTGATGGTCAGTCAAAGATCAGAGTGGATGGATTATCTTTTGAGGTGAGTACACGGGGGTGGTGGGGTGAGGAGCACAGGGCATAAAGATGTTTTAACTTGAAAAAATGCTGCATATCGTATGCCAAAGTATCTGCTGCTTTGTGCTGCTGCCAGTCCAGCATTAAGCTCCCCTCCTGCTTCCCAAGTCCTCCCCCGTTGCCCCTGTGCTCGAGCCTCCAGCTCTGAGGAGCAACTCAGTTATCAGCTCCCTTCCCCAGGCAGTTTTTGGCTGGATCAGCTCCCAGAACAGGCACACCGTTCCCCTTCCTGAGCTCCAGTGGCCACAGCCTCAGCAATGTCAGCGTGCTTCCGACCAGGGACAAACTCCCAAGGCAGCAGGGCAGGGGCACTGGGTGCCCAGGGTGGTGAGGCACTGGAGGGCTCCTGGACCATGGGTAAGGCTGGTACAGCTGTTTTGGCATCCGTTCCCTCCCCTGGCTGCTCACGTGCTGTTGTACAGGGTTGACTCAAAATATCTTGTCATATGTAAAGAAATTCAGACCCCCCATCAATGTTGTCCAGCCGTTTTGCTTGGTCCAAAGGGCGTTCACACTGAAGCATCCTCACCCAAAGCTCAAGGTTTTTCCTGGAGAAATCTGGGAGCAACGTTAGGTCTAGACAAAGCCTCAAGAGAAACAAAAAGCAGCATGGTGTACCCAAAAAGCAGGCTGAAAGACAAGGTGGCAATGTTTCCTCATCCAACCTAGTGGTGCAGCAAGATGAGTCCCTCGGCCCTTCACAAGGAGAGGCTGAATCTCAGTCAGGGCAAAGGCAAACCATGAGGAGCTCTGCCAGCTTCTCTGTGGCTCTGACCCTACCAGAACAGCCAAAAATTGCCCACAACGTTAAGTTATAACAGTAAGAGAAGAAAAGATGATGTGTTAAAATATGTTTGCTGGGCATCTTTGCTCCTCTCCCAAGTGCCACTGTGACCACCACTGTCTGTACCAGCAGCAGCCTAAAGATGGTGGTAGAAAATCAAGCATCAAGTTTTGCATTTTTCATCTGAAGGGTTTTTACTCAGATACGGTGGTTTGGTGCTGAAGTGCACTCCTTGACAAATCAACTGAAGTGAACTGATCAATCACCTTTTGGGTTTTTATATTTATTCATTCCACACCAGTTGACAAGACAGCAAGGTCCCCAGCTGCAATTAAAAGTTGGATTTATCAGTGGTGCTGCTGCAGCTGTGATGGTCTGGGAACACAGTCAAGAGAAGGTCTGTAGTAGAGTTAATATCTCTCATTACCATCTGAGATATGTGGTATTAAACAAACTTTGGGGAACCAATGCCTTGATTTTGTACTACCTTTTCTATGTCTTTTGCTTTCTTTACTATCTAGGTATCTTCAGGTATCCTTCTCCTCAAGCAGAAAAAGAAGAGGAAGAAACAGCCCACATCAAGATTAAAAAATAAAATAAAAAGTTAAGAACTTGTATTCAGAGCTGGTCACAAAAAAAAAAAATTATGAAAAATATAATCTTCCCATCTTCTAGTTCCTCTTTATGGGAATAATTGCTGTATGGGGATACAGAACTCAGTCAAGCAGGCAAGTAATTTTCTCCTGGAAATAAATAGTTCTCTTTTGAGGTCTAAAATCCAAATAATTTCCTTTAAAGCTAAGCAGCATGTTATTAATATATTTATAGATTAGTACAACAGAAAAGGCAAATTTTATCACAGTCTTGGCTTGCTTTTAATTAGTCTGATAAAGGAATGATGGCAAGTTACTATTGTTATTGGAAATGTAAATTTAATTTTCCATACATTCATGAGGCAGCCTGTTCTTAAACCTTTCATACCTAGACACAGCCTTGTCAGTTTTCTCTTACAGCCTCTTTGAAATAAAAATAATTAATTTATTTTTTTAAATTTTTCCTAAGTGTTGACTAGAAAACTCTTGTTTAAATGACAAATGACCTGCTGAATCAGATCAAGTTACACAGTTCCCAATAGCTTCCATATCTCTCTCCTCTTCAACCCAAAACATGAAACTAAAAATAGCAAAATTGTAAGAGTTTTTATTTGAAAAAAGTCAGTAGGAAGCAAAACAAAAATAAAGAATGGTATGTTCTGAGACATTATTTCATCATGTCTTCCAGGCTAATGTTTCTGCTTTAGATTTTTTTTTATTGCCCATTGTTAACATTTTTCATGTTTAGTTTTTTTAACTTTTTTTTTTTAAGTAAAGGAACTTTGGCATATCCAAAGCATACACTAAAAAACACCCTAAATTATATTGTCTGAACAGCTGTCCCCAAACTCATTCTAGTAGTACCCATGAGCAGCAGGGGTGTGTGTTTGCATTAATATATATTTACTTTTAATTCAACAGTGGATTATTTCTCTTGGAATTGCTCAAAAAACATAAGCTAAGGCTGAAGCCTGCACTGGCGAGGAGGTTTATAGAGCAGAACACCAGGGCAATTCTCATGAACTGCAGCAAGCCCACACAAGCTGAAAAATGAAGTAAGACTTAGGGATCTTCTAGGGAAAAAAAGCTAATGAACTGACGTTTGTTCCTCTGGTTGGGGTCAAAGACAGTGAGGAAGAAGAGCTCTTCTTTAAAAACACATCTCTTGAACCAAAGAACTGGCCCAGCTGAAGTTATTAGGAAACAGCTTTGAGACAAGACCTGTGAATATGAAGTTCATGATCGAAGAGCTGTAATGAAGCCCTGGGACTGCTGAATCCCCAGTGACCCTCCTCATGGGCATGATCGTTGCTGTGGTGCCTGGTGAAACCTAATGGCTTGAATTTTTCTTGGAAGTAGGACTGTCCCCATCTGAACTGACTGTTGCTCCCACTGCTTGGGCTTCTCCCGGGGCTCCAAAAATAACAACTGAGTGTTTGGCTGTATTTCCAAGCAATAAAAGCAGTATCTTTCATGCTTAAGGAACGCCAACAGAGGAAGGAAGGAAGAAAGGAGGAAAATACTGCATCAGTCCTAAAGGATGTACAGGATCTGCAAATGAGACGAGAAAGCCAAGGGGTGCTGTGGTGCAGATGTGCTGTGAAGCTGCTGTGGAGTGGTGGCCACCTAACCCTCCCTGGTGGGGAGATACAGAGGGGGCAATAGGTGCAGGCCCAGGCTGGCCTCAGGTATGGGAGGCACAGCCTCATGCTCCGATCTGTGTGACTCGTTCAAATAGATGGAGAAGGATCTTTCTCCAGGAAGACGAGAGAAAAAAAGATGTTTTCAAGCAGCTTCAACAAGCTGAGCTTTGGTCTTGCTAAGTTGAACATGCCCTTACTCTTTTTGACTCAGGCAAGCGAACAAGGGGTGAGGATCATGTTGGCAGGCTGTGAGAGAGGGTTCCCAAAAAGCAGAGACGGGAAGAGCATGGGACTGCTGTAGTTCCTTTTGTATTCCTGTAACTGGCCACCTTCCTCTGCCCAGGGACAGGACCTGCCACCCAGCCCCGACCATCCCAGGAACCGGGCTGCTGGGAATGAGCTAGGCTGTGATCCAGAGAAGTGCCAGGATGCTCCCTCTTGGGAAAGCAGAGTTTCAAAGCAGGACATCCAGCTGTGTGCACCAACACAAATCACGGGACCGCATGCAAAGAACGACCGGGAGCCCACCCGGCTTTCCTGAGCCACCACAGCTTCTGCAGGGAGCTAGGCTGGGCTTCTGCTAAGCCTTTTGGCAGCAAAGCAAAAATCCAGCTGTTGCTCTTCTTTTCCGTAGCGTCCAGATGCAGAGCTGGCCCTCCTTCCCTTCCAGCCAGGAATGGGAGAACGGCCGGGGAAAAATATTCCAGCCCTTGGGCAGCTCTTCACTTCCCATAGGCAAACATGCTCTTTACCTCGCTGCTATCTTAAGCAAATATTTCCCCAGGAATGTTGTCAGCCCTCTAGTCTGATGCCATTAATTGATTTCCATTAAATCAGAAGGCTGCTTGTTTTCCAGACAAAGGGTTGTCCACCCATTAGCCCCTCAAACCTCTGTCGTCGCTGATGAAATACAACGTGGAGCAGCTCAGCACCTCTTCCAGCCGGGTACAGCTTGTGCAGCCCACATGGGTCTCGCAATAGAGACACAGGAAAACAGTGCAGGGTGCTTCTAGCTGGTTAATTAGTGTCTACAAGCAAATTCAGCCAGAAACGCAGTTTCAGCTGGTGATGGAGAAACAGGAAAAGGCAGATGTCAGCGGTTCGACCATACTCCAAAGCACTGAAAGACCGTATCTTGACTGCCAATTTGAGATAAATATCACGTTGCTGCTCTCTCACGTGGGGCTACGTTAGTTAGTGCCAGTCATATGGATGCAGGGGCCCGGCGTTTACGTTTCCCAGATAGAAAATGAAGGCCCCGGGCAGCAGCCTGTGTAATCAGCGCAGCCTTTGCACAGGTCAGGAGTGTGACGGGTCTGCTTGTGTGAAAAGGGCACATTTCAGGATTTGCACGTGCCCTTCTGCTCCGCTCGCCGGTCTGTCATGGGTCTTTTTCTGTCTCCATGACTCGCCGGCCCCTCCTCTGGCTCCCAGCATTTGAAGCTGAGCTCTTTGGCCAAACAGTCCTTGCTGAAATGTCAATACGCTACTGGGACACGCTGGCTTGCAGGGTTCATCATGGTTTCCAGGCAGCGTGTGGCTCTGTTCCTCTGCTTCCCGATACTGATTCCTCTTTCTCTGGATGCAGGTATGTCGTAGGATACGGCTGTCGTTCTGTTTACTGGCAAGGGGCCTCTCTCCTGTTACTCAGATGTAGTTCTCATTGCAAGTTTTGAGCACTGTTGCATGTTGTGCCTGTGAGATATTTCAAGGCTCTTGTTTGCTTTCAGTGATGGCATCCACAGGCTTATTTTGCTAATTAAGGAAAAGCCCCTCTAGACTGCTAACTGGATCTATTATCACGCTGCACAGATTTATTGTTATTTCATATTGAACTGTGGTATTTTCCAGAGCAAATACTCAATACTCTGTCATTCAGCTGATGGGAAACTAAGAGGTGAGGATCCAGCCTGTTCTGGCAGCAGTAGGTGGTGGTGAGGTGGTAGCTCTTCGGTGGCTCCAGTTCGTGTCTGAAAATCAGCTCCCAAATTAATAAGGAAGCCCCAGTGCTTTCAGATTCCCAGTTGGGCACTGACTGTATCTCCTGCATTGCAGTGAACAAAGCGGGAAAAATATGTAGCAAAAAGTCAAAAGTGTTCCAATGTAAATAAGTGGAGAATGCCAGAATAAAAGCAGAGGATGTCCCCACTGGCACTGTCAGAGTTTGTGCCTATGCACTGATACATGTGTCATGTATCTGCAGTGTAAGGATAATTAAAAGCCTTTAAAGAAAGTCATATTAAATGCACACAGCCTAACTTTGAAACGTCAGCAGAAGGACCTAGCTGAAATTCCTACAATGGGCAAATGTTTATGAAGCACCTTGGGATAAATTCAGTGCACGACACACAATATTTTATTCCTCCGAGTCGCTTTGAAATATAGGGAAAATTACCACTATTTTGCATGGACTTCAGCAAATGATTAGACAAAGAAGTTTAGAGACATCTCACCAGACTGGAGTAAACCCTCTCAGGATTTATGTTTGTGTGCGTGTTGGTGAGGACATACACAAGTCTCATCCTTCAGTGATCACCTCAGGGCCGTTCCAGCAGATAGGAGGTAACTCCTGCTCTCTCAGGGGTCATGTAGTCAAGAACATCCAGAAGGAAAGGCAGGTGATATACATCAGCCTTAATTCCCAAATCTACCCACAATCCCAGCCTCTGAAATGTAAGTTGTTGTCATGAAGCTCCAGAATCCCCTACTGACATGAGGGGAAAAAAAATGCAGAATTAATTATTTCAAGACTTGTTCTGTGTACTACATGGAGCAAAAGTACACCGCAGCACTGGGACCCCTTGTTCATTATCCTGAGCTATACTGGGAGGGCATAGCTGTGCGATGTGCGTGTATCCTGAAGCTGAGGAGCAGGTCAGCGTGGTGACAGTGCCATCAGCTCTTTCGGTGTAGCCTTCTGTCAGCTGGAAGTTGATGTATCTCTATGATGTGAGCACTGCTCACATCTGCTATTGAACCTGCATACCCAATGTCCTTCCAAAGTGTGGCAGAGACACACAGGGAGAAGACCTTGTAGGCTTAGAAGACCCACAAGCCGTAGTCTGTGGTTCCAGCAGCAGCTAGCAGCCATCCACAGGTGACACTAGGAAACGCAAACAGCATTGTCCAGCCTTCCTATGTACTAACCATAGCCTTTTTTACAGAAGAAAACTAGAGGTAAATACATTAAAGCAGTGGTTTTAAAATCGTGGTCTACTAATGGTGGGTTAAGTCCCTTCTGCAGGTTCAAAGAGTGAAGGGGTGTGAGACAACATGTGACTGTAGGTAAAGGGGTGACTGTGGTCCACCTGTCACCACGTGATTTATTGTAGTCAGTAGAGGAAAATCAGGTGTTACCATGTACATCAGTGCAGGATAAAGCAACACATGCTTTTCAGCTGCTAGAATTGTGTATGGTGAGACCTACTTTATGACACGTGATGGTACCATAGAAGTTGCTGATGTACACCACTGGTGTAACACACCATCTTCTCTCAGCCACGGGGCTCTGTAATCCCACACTGCCAGTTTACCTTGGGGGGCGGGCCAGAGAAAGGAAGCTTTTCACATTTCTTTTCTACAGCGTCTCAGAAACGTCCCTGCCTGGGATGCAGAAAAGCTTTTGGGGGGAAATTATCCCCCCGTCCTCTCCATCTGGAGAGCCCAGCTGTACAACAAACAGAACGTGCCACTCTTTTTCAGTGTTTCTGAGGCAGGAGGAGGCAAGCAGCGTCTTGCAAAGGAGAAGACGAGCCAACAGCTTCTTCGAAGAGATAAAGCTGGGGTCACTAGAGCGAGAATGCATGGAGGAAAAGTGTTCCTTTGAGGAAGCAAGAGAGATTTACCGTGATGATGAAAGGACAGTAAGTAACACGGGGCTGGGTGAGCACTCACTGTCGGATGGACTCCCCCTACTCAAGGACTTTAAACTGTGAGAGCAAAAAAAAAGCACTTTGTGCCCTGCTGTTTGCATCTTTCTCTCATATCTATAGGAGGGAGAGGCAGCAGCAACGAGTTGCAGGAGGGCATTCTGCATGGGCCACCCCAAGCAATACTTATCTGAGAGGTGGTGGGAAAGTGGATGCTTTCTAAGTTTTCTTCCCAGCCCCCCCAGTAATTCCTGGCCTGACAATAACTTAAATTATTGTATTGTGCAACATCACAATCCCACCTCGACTGTACGGAGATTATTGATGGATAACCTATTTGTGTGTGTTACACAGTGCCCTTCTCTGTTGGTATGTGAAAATAATGTAGAATGTAGAAAATAATGTAGAATGTTTTATGGATATCAGCAGTCATAAATTATAAAGGCAAAAAGGGTATCACTGTGGCTGTGTGTAATCCATCCTGTGCTACAAGGGCTGCAGGACTTGACCTGAGTTCATTTTTCTTTAATTAAATCTCGCATCTTTTTCTTCCAGAAAGAGTTCTGGCACATCTATTCCGGTATGACCATTGGGAATGTTCCAGCAGCTGTGAAAATGCTCCCGCTGCTGCAGCTCTTCACGTGAGCCAGACTGACCCTGCATGTTTTTACAGACCCTAACCAGTGTGACTCCAACCCCTGTCAGAACGGCGGGAGCTGTGACGACCAGTTTCAGGATTACGTTTGCCGCTGTCCCGCCGAATATGAGGGCAAAAGCTGCGAAAAAGGTCAGCTCTGGCATAGCTTAACAAAATAAAAACACCGTTATTAACTCAAATGCAAGGTATTTGAGGGAAATAGTAGCAGTCGTTATCGTTCTGCATCATTCTGGCCGTGACAGCTACTGTTCACGCTGCCCGCGGTGTCACGTGATGGATCCAACCAGCTGGCAGTCAGGCACTGCAAGGCAGCAAGATAATTATTACCCTATGATGACTTTGTAAAAAAAAAACAAAAAAACAAAAACACTGCCTTTTGTGCACCACCTGGGAGAAAAGGAGAATATTACCCTATGATGACTTTGTAAAAAAAAATAACAAAAACTGCCTTTTGTGCACTAAAAAGAGAGAAATGGAGAGATTTTTTTTGTTCCTACCCAAGTGCTGAAGTCACTTTGCCTTAGAAGATCGGTGCTGTATGTGAATAGGGACTACGCTGCACATGTATCCTAGAAAGCCTGAGGGGACAGGTCCAGTGGTTAATGAAGTTTTTCCATTGATTTCAGTGGGCTCTGCATACCGAGTGTTGCACTTACACCCTCACGACACACCGAGCCCAAACAAGGACTACACACTGATTGAGTCTAATGGGGTAGTCTGAAAGAGCATCCTTCTGCCAAATGGCAAAAAAAAAAAAAATTATAATTTTTCAGTCATATATGATGGCGGTTACCACACAATTGCAACACCTCCAAACAACTCAGATACTGTATAAATGCAGACCAATTTAATTTTAGGTGCATGTTTCTAAGGCATAGACTTTTCCTCCCTAACCCCTGGAGACCCAGGTCTGCCTCGCTTTTGCCAAATGGAAGGTGTTTTTCGTGCAGTCGCTGCACATAAATCACAGAAATCCACTTTGCTGCCTTGCTTCCCTGACAACATTTCAAGCTGCAATCGACTCAGGTTAAGCACCAAAATCCACATTTGGAAACCTAAATGCTCTTTCTCTGGCTTTAGCGGTGGCCGACAAACTGAAGTGCATTTATGACAACGGTGGCTGTGAACAGTACTGCACCGACGAGCGGGGTGAAAAACGAGTGTGCTTCTGCGCGGACGATTACGCTTTAGGGAGTGACGGCGTGTCCTGCATCCCCCAAGGTAAGATGCTCCTGACCCAGTGCTAAGTCAAAACCAGCTCCGGAAGAGGAGTTTTCAACATGTTCACATCAGGAGGTGCGAGGTATAACCCTGAGCCAGCAGCTCCCCACCTCTTCTTCAAGGGCAGAGTCCAGAGCAGTAGGTTTGGGTTGGTGGTGGAAGTCGAGCAGCCCAGAAACACAACTGGGGAAGTGGGCACAGCGAGCAAGGAGCCTTTTGGACCCCCTCCTTCCTGGCCCCACAGGTGAAATATTTTGGGAAAATATTTTTGGAGCAGCATTGTTCTACTGTTGGTTCTCCAAGCTGAATTTGTGAGAATGGGTTTTATTAACATATTTATTTCAGCACAGGAGTCAAGAGAGAAAATCAGTTATTTTAAAATTTATTTTTTTTCCCATTTAGCAGAACCAATACACTTTTGGTATTCCTCTAGACACTACAGCTAGATATTTCTCTTACTCATCTAACACGGTAAATTTCAACTGGGAGTAGCATAGCACAAGTCAATTATTTTTCCAACACATAAGCTGGCACCTGACTCTATTGCAGATGCCTACTTCAATTACTTTATTAGAGGGGAAAAAGAGCCCCCTGGGGATGTGAAAATAACGGAGAGAGCTGCAGGGAGCATGCAAAGTAATTCTGAGGGGAAATGCCCCCCTGCACACACCTCAGTGGAGCACTCATGCAAAGAACTGATAATGACAACCTCGCTCCCAACAGCCGCAATTTCATTAGAAAACAATGTTTAGTTAACGTGCTTATCCCTTATTAGCAGATTCTGCAGTATCACATGATGGGGAAGCTGCTTTTGTTAAAAGCTGACAACAGTGAATTCAATATTCCCCGCTGGCTTTTCAGCGTCTCTTCCCCTGCGAGAAAGATGTATTGGTAGCTGCCTGCTTCTTGGGGACCAAAATATCCACAGCACTCACAGTGTGTTGGAAGGAGACAAAAACATGTAACTGCCAGTCCCTTCACCATCCTTCTGTCATCTCTCACCATGTCCCTTCCAAACACCCAAACTGTCCTTGCGTTAGAGGGTATGGGTTTGTGTTCGGTCTATGCCGACCTTCCACCAGCCAGTCCTGTTTCTCCATACCTTGCCTGTTCCTGTAAAGGCTCTAAGCTATCCTTGCGTCAGGTGAAGTAACCGGCACATTCAGGCTACTACAGATCCCTGGGGACATCAGATTCAGCTCGGCATAGACTGGCCCTAGCTCCCAAAGGCCTCATCCTCACAGCGTTATGGCAGAGTGACTGCTGGATGTAAGGGACGGTGTGTGTTCAGTTATCACACAGCCACATGCCACACAAAACCCCCCAAAGGTAGACCTTCTGCTTCTTGAAAGGAAAACTCTGTTGGGTGAAGGATGTACTGAAAACACCAAGGCTTCCTCTGCACTGCAGCTCAGTCTCAGGTTCAGTCCTCACGATTTGACCCTCTTATTGCCAACCTTCACGTGCTTGCTCAGGCTAAAAATGGACCTTACACTGAGATGCCCAGTCTGGAAGAACCAAGGATGCTCTGGACCCAAGCAAACTAAGCACAGTCTCCTGGGGGACATACCAGAAGACATAGCATCTGCTCTTAGAAGACCTTCAGTCCACCCAAACAAGCGATAGCAAGCCACACATCCCACACTTAAGCCTGTGTCATGCCATGGATGCTGTGCATTTAGTACCACTGAGCTAAAGACAGCAGGTTGCTGAAAATATGTAGACTACAAAGCTTGGCAGAGTCACTTCTACCTCATTGTGTTGACGTACAACTTAAGCAGGTATATTGTTTATAAACTCATGTGGTGGGTCAATATATGTCAATGATACGATATGGACCTGGGCTGAGCTCTTTCAATTACTTTTGAGAACCCATGCTCCCAGTTAGAAACCAGTTTTTCAGCTAACATACCTTCACTGAAGACCTTGCACATTTTGTTGTGAATTCAGTGCAATAAAATCATGCTTTCTGCCCTATGGATTTTTTTTTTCATTTTTTTGTTTTTCAGTGAAATACCCATGTGGAAAAATACCGGTGCTGGCAAAGAAAAATGCAACCGCACGGGGGAGAATAGTAGGTGGTTTAATCTGTCCTCCAGGTGAATGTCCATGGCAAGTGAGTCTTCAGAAATCTTTCATTGCCTTATGAAACCACTGTCTTAAATTCATTGTTTTGAATTTATTATGTTAAAAATCCGTAAGAAGTGCCAGGTCTGGATAACGAAATTCTGTGTTCATCCATAGCCAGCAGATCCACCTTTTTTTCAGTCATGCATCTTAGCTTTGTTCTGGAGTGCTGGCTTTCATAGGAGTGGAGTGGTAACACAACCTCCTCTGTCTCCTGACCCCTTAGTCTTCAACCTTACTGCCACCAAGAATTTTAGCTGCAGCTCGGAGGGATATGCTCTTGGTCATAATAGGCAGGGTCCATACTACAAGATGGAGAAAATGTCAATGGAAAGACTCCCCCCTCCCTAAATTCTCCAGACAGTCAGCATCATATTCTCAAATGGAGTTGCATAAAGTGGGATACTGAAGCAATATAAAACCTGATTACTGGGATTCAGGGCAAGCGCACATTTGATGTAAGACGTAAATTTGTTTTATGTTGCCAGGCCCTTATACTGCAAAATCAGCAAGAAACATGTGGTGGTACCCTGCTTTCTCCAGAGTGGGTAGTCACGGCAGCTCACTGTTTGGAGCATGTTCATCCTAAAGATCTTCGGGTGAGACTGGGTATGTATCTTTTCCTCCTCATGTTATCGAGCTGGGGCTGTGGTGGCAACTCCTCATCCTGACAAACCAGAGTAAAAGACAAAAAAGTGCAGGCTTTGGTAGAATAAGGGAATTGTTCTTAAGAACTAGAAACCCCCTATCTTCACAAACTTCTGAGGAATCAAGGAGCTGCCTGACATGACCTGCGATTAACAACTTTTCCAGGTGAACATGCAATAAATTATGATGAGAAAACCGAGCAAGAAAGTGGAGTTGCCAAGATAATCATTCATGAAAGATACATAAATGGACAAGTCAATAACGATATTGCCCTCCTGCGCCTGGAAACACCTGTGAATCTCACCGATTACGTGGTGCCGATATGTTTGCCTGAAAAACGGTTTGCAGTGCATGAACTGTCCTCCATCAAGTTCTCCACAGTGAGCGGATGGGGACGCCTACTAGATGGAGGTGCCACCTCTTCTGTTCTGATGAGAATTGATTTGCCACGTGTAAAGACACAAGAATGTGAAAAGGAGACCGATTTAAATATTACAGAGAATATGTTCTGTGCAGGAGACCTGATGGGCGTTAAAGACTCCTGTAAGGGAGACAGTGGTGGACCTCATGCTACAAAGTACAAGAACACTTGGTTTCTGACTGGGATTGTCAGCTGGGGAAAGGGCTGTGCTGTTAAAGGCAGCTATGGGGTTTACACGAGGGTATCCAAATACATCAACTGGTTGAAGCAGCAAATGGATTAACGATGGTGAACCAGAGCATTTCCAGATCATGTTGTTGCCCCTCAATCCTTCTGTGCCATTTTCCTATCAAAGCATTCCTTCCTTATTTTAGATATGTGATACATGTGATACCCACACCACTATTAATGATTTGAAATGAGCCTAATGCCTACTTGAATATATAAAATAACTTCCCTATCAGCATTGTTTGTAAATTTGCATGTCTTGTCAAGCGGGCACAGAATGGCCACAGCAAATTGGACAGAGTCCCTCTCGTTCTGCATCCATTTTCTACTAAAGGACAGAGCCAGATGCTGAGAGAAAGACTGTCAGCAACACATCAAGCTCCTTCCTCCAGCTACCCTTTCAGCTTCTGGTAATCAGTGATGTACAGACTTCCTGAGGCAGAAGTTGCATTAGGTTGAATAGTCAAGAATGACCCTGTTGTCCAAAAATGTGTGCAATCTCTTTTGAACACACTTATGTTTCTAGCTTTTGCAACTTCCTACGCCGCTGGGTCCTGTAATGTAATGATGCAATAGAAGAAATAGAAAAAGTGTTTCTTTTAGCTTATGTTAAAGTAGCTTTCTCCAGCAGTTGCAGTGGCAACAGGTACATTTGAGGGGGAGGAACTGTAGACAGTCTCCAGGAGAAGACAGCTGAGAAAAAGTTAATTCCACATTTACAAGTCTGCTATGAAAACTTGATTTTAGTCTTCTTACACCAAGCATTATTGCAGTAAGGCTATTAAGTGTAATATTTAACCCTACATTTATAAGTGGTGAAGAACACCATAGATGTAATCCAATCTTTGTTTTGGTACTATGCTTGATCAATATAGAAGAGGACAAATGAAAGGGAATATTTAATTTGTTGCCCAGTGTAATCTAAATTGTACTGTCTGTCCTGAGATCTAAAAACAGAATAAGATAAATGTCTGTCCATCTGCAAAACATTGGCCAAAGGTCATTCTCTAAAGTGTTAATGCGTAAATGGTAGGGCCTGAAGAGCTCTGAAAACACCATCAACACCATTAAAAAATGTACCTTCTAATCTAAGAATGAAAACAGTGAAAAGGTGAGGGAGATCATAGATAAAGGTGACCAGGAGATCAGAAAACAGTGTAAGTATCTTATGCAAAACTTAGACTTTGGGTTCATTCCAATTATTATGAATATCAGCTCAATCATAAAAGCTTTTCAGCAAGTAGGATGTTTACAATTGAGCATGCTTTATTATCAGGGGAAACCATGGACATTGTATGGTACATACACCATGCAATACTGAACATCCTATAACCTGCTTTACTGATACAGAAAAATGGTATACTCCTCATTTAAGAGGTGAACTGAATTAGGAAAAGCAGCAAATACCAGACACCTGAGAAAGAAGAGGTCTTACAGCATGAAAACATACCCCAGAGGTTCTTGTTACTCCTAGAAGGAAAGCATATGTGCTAGAATAGCAGAATACATTCCCAGGGAGGAAGGAGACTATGAGCAAATAAAACCTCATTTTCACTGAGACAAGGCACTCAGCATTGCAAAACAATCTTCCAGACCCCTCAAGTTAGAATAGTTTGGGGGTTTGCATCCTGGGCTGCATCAGAAGAACCATGGCAAGCAGGTCAAGGGAGGTGATTCTCTCCCTTCACTCTTGGGAGAGCCCACATGCAGTACTGTGTTGAACTCTGGGGCCCCCAACATAAGAAGAACATGGACCTGTTGGGGCAAGTCCAGAGGAGGGTCACTAAGATGATCAGAGGGCTGGAGCACCTCTCCTATGAGGACAGGCTGAGACTGTTAGGGTTTTTCAGCTTAGAGAAGAGAAGGGAAGGCTTCTGGGAGACCTTATAGTAGCCTTCCAGTACTTAAAGAGGACCTATAGGACAGATGGGGAGAGAAACTTTATCAGGGAGTGTAACGATAGGACGAGGGGTAACGGTTTTAAACTGAAAGAGTTTCTTAGGTGAGATATTAGGAAGAAATTTGTCACTGTGAGGGTGGTGGGGCACTGGAAGAGGTTGCTCAGAGAAGTTGTGGATGTCCCATCCCTGGAAGTGTTCAAGGCCAGGCTGGATGGGGCTTTGAGCAACCTGGTCTAGTGGGAGGTGGCAGGGGGGTTGGAACTACATGATTGTTGAAGTCCTTTCCAGCTCTAACCATTCTGTGATTCTATGATTTTCCATGCTCCATAGGATGATTTCTTCCCTGTAAAAGTCCTGTGTAAATAACGGCATTTATGAACAAATCATCATTTTTGCAGAAACAGGGTAAAATGCCAAAAGAAAACAACCAGTACTAATGACTGCACGGAGTGATTTTTTTCAAAACAAAGCTGGCTTTTAGGTATATTTTCAATGTAACTGCCTGCTTAAACAAGCCAAGAAGATGAAGGCAACCCAGCAGCAGGCTCTGGAAGCACCAAAGCCGTGGCCTCCACAAGCACGCAGAGACTTCAACGGGCATAACTGAGGGAAACCCCTCCAAAAAAAAAAGGGGGAGATGGCAGCCAGCTCCTGGCAGGCCAAGGCCGCTGGGCTGCGGGTGTGGAAAGCGGGGAAACCAGCAGGTGATGGCGTTGGGATGGGGGAGAGATGGGTGGGAGCTGCCGAGGGTGGTGTGGGTTTTGGGGGGTGGCAGCCTCCTGGCTTTGCCCCAGCTCGGGGCAGCGCCGGGCTGGGGCTTTGCTTCTGGAAAGTGATGGATGGCTTCCCTTCCTCCGCAAACAAGAGACGGGCATAACTGAGGGAAACCCCTCCAAAAGAAAAAGGGGGGGATGGCTGCAGGCTCCTGGCAGGCCAAGGCCGCTGGGCAGCGGGTGTGGAAAGCGGGGAGCCAGCAGGTGATGGCGTTGGGATGTGGGAGAGACGGGTGGGAGCTGCCGAGGGCGGTTTCTGCAGAGCAATGGGTGATTTTGAACCCTTTTCCCACCCTCCCCCTTAGATGCTTGGCTTTGAAGTATTTCAAAGCGCAGTTGCTGAGAGCACAGCCCAATTGCACGTGTCTCTAAAGTGGGTCCCAATAAGAGTCAGCAAAAAAAAAAAAAAAAAAAAAAAAAAAAAAAAAGCCGGCTTCCTTGGGGGAAAAAAAAAAAAGAAAAGAAAAGAAATAAGAGGAGGCTCATCATCCTCCTCCTCCTCCTCCCCTCCCCTGCTCCTTGGGCTGAGACATCCCGCGGCGGCTTCCCCCTTTCGCCGGTGCTTCCGCCGTATCTGGGCAGGGTGAAGCAACGCCGCTCCGGTCTCTCCCCGCCCGAGGGGGGGTGAAGGAATTCGGATCCCGTCCGTCCCGTCCCGTCCGGTCGGCGGCCCGTCAGCAGCGGGGGGTTCCGCGCCACCATGGCCGGCCGCCTCCTCCTCCTCCTCCTCATCTGCGCGGCGCTGGCGGGCGAGCTGCGGGCTGAAGGCGGCAGTAAGGCGGCACCGTTGTGTATTTTTTTGGGGGGGTGAGGGTCCCCCTCCTCACAGACTTTTTTTTGGGGGGGGGAGAAGGCGTGAGGCGGTGGCGGGTCGCCGCGGCGGGCCGGGGTGTCGCACCCCGCGGTGGGTGAGGGGGGGGCGGGAGCGGGGGCACCCCAAGGCTCGCCTTCCCCGGGGGCTCCGTCTATCAAAGCGGCCGAGGGTTTGTCTTCACCTGTGCCCCCCCACCCCCAGCGCATCCCGGTTTGGGGGCAGGGAGCTGCCAGGGGGCACCTGGAGGTGTCCGAGCCCTGGAGGTGCCATGTCCCGCTGCGGGTCCCCACGACCTTTCCCAGGGTGCTCTCCCTTCCCTGTATCCCCGTCCTCGTCCCCTTGGAAAACCAGACTGCCGGCCCTCCCTGCTATTTGCACTGGGAGGACAACTGGCCTCACAGCCTGAGGTGCTCACACCTCTGTGAGGGGGAGACTGGACAAGGCTCGGTTGGGTGCACTTGACCGTGGAGGGGCTGTGGAGGGGCAACACGTCCTGCCATCCTCTGTTTGTGCTGCCCGGGTCAACACCAAAGTCCAGAGCAGCGCCCGCAAGTGACTTCTCCAAAGTCATTAACTCTTCCTTCAGTGAGTCAGCCCGCTTGGGCTTTGAATTGAGGTCCTCTGCACCCTTTCTGGAACATCCTACTTCAGTTGACCAATGCCTGTTTCTCCTTGAGGACCCCGGAGAGGAAAGCATGAAGGAAAGCTTGGGAAAGAGAACCACCAGCCTTAGAAGACTGATGGGCCAGTTCAAGCTTACAAAAACATCCTCTTGGCCGGGTGATGTGGAGGCAAAGGAATATAGAGGCGATAACCCCACCGGCTGCGTCCTGTCACTTTCCTGTCCCTGCAGAGAGGGATTTAAGGGCAAATAAGACAGTGGGTGAATGAACTAACAGTTGTTGAGCTACAAGTTACAAGCACTTCTGTAAGCCTTCCTTGCAAGGGGCCTTTCAGAATAAGCAGGGCTCCAAAGTGCTTGTGGGCTCAGTGGGATTGATTAATATAAATATCACTGGCAGAATTTGGCTCCCTTTTGCTGATCCACCCGTTTCAGTGAAAGCAGAGTAAGTCCCCTCTGTGTTTGTTTAGAGGATATTAAGGTTTATGATTACTAATCATCAAGTTTGTTCATAGCTCAATTGAGCTGCACGAAGAATGTGCCAGAAGGTACGTGCAAGCTGCCCACTGAGCGTGAGCCATTGGCCTTCAGGTCCCATCTGCAGCACTGTCTTCTACATTCCAGTCTGTGACAGGAAAGTTTATCTTCCCTTTAAATTCCAGGTGTTCAAAACAGAATTAAATGCCAGCTGCCAGACCCTGCAAACTTTAGTCCTAGAGTGTATGTTTTTCACAGGATAACTGGCATTTTATTTAATCTTGTGTTGTTCCTGTCTTTCCTATCTGGGAATGTGTGCACATGTCACTGCAGAGTAACACTATTGTTCATGCAGCCAAGTGGCTGAGCTGAGTTTAATGCCTCTGATCCTTCTGTTTAAATCAACACGTACCTGCATCTTGACCTTGAAGAGAGAAGGTCGCACGCCTCCGTCACACCAAGCTTTTAAAAAATAAAGCAACCCAGCAAACTGAGCTCAGGCTGTACTTTCCTGCTAACGCTGATGTTCATTTACTTCTGTTTTTTGTTAGATCTTAGAACGCAGCTGCCTTGGCTTCTACCTGCACACGTATCAGTAAGGCTGGATGGGGCTTTGAGCAACTTGGTCTAGTGGGAGGTGTCCCTGCCCATGGCAGGGGGTTTGGAACAAGATCTTTAAGGTCCCTTCCAACCCAAACCATTCTATGGTTCTAGGATTCTATGATTACTACAGGAATTTGGAAAGTCTTGTTAAGAGGGAAGGAAGACCCCAGGGCAGTGCAATGGGATTTGGGGTGGTGAAAGGCAGTGGGTCTCATACATGGGCTGGACCATGAAACATCTTTTCCCATCTGTCAATAGATAAGTTACTGCATCTTGAGTTTGTGTGTCATTTAGTTTCTGCACCACAAGTACCTGGAGTAGGTGGTGGTGTTGCCTGGTTGTCAGCTTTAAAACCAAACCAAGGAAAGCAGTATCCCTGGCCTTCAGGGAAAGTCATTCTGATTACGATGGGAGTCTTCAGCAGGAGCAACAGAAACATAATCCTGCAGCAGTAGGAGAAAAATTTTGGCGCCTACAGTTTGTCCTGGAGTCACTGATTCTCAGAGTGCTCTGAGAGATCCTGAGATATATCAGCCTGTGTGAGGACTGACCTCACAGGTAACGCTGCTTTATGGGTAGAGTGGTGAGAGGGAGTCTCTTTTGGTTTTGTTTCCACATTACTTATTTCTAATGACTCTTCACCACCACCAAATGTTACCTGCCACCTGTATCATTTTCTCTGTTGTCTAGTATTCATCAAGAAAGAAAATGCTGACAAGTTCTTGCAAAGATCAAAACGCGCTAACTCCTTTTTTGAGGAAATGAAGCAAGGGAATATTGAAAGAGAATGCAATGAGGAGCGCTGCTCAAAAGAAGAAGCAAGAGAAGCCTTTGAAGACCAGGAGAAAACTGTAAGGATGAACTAATATGAAACATAGATCTATATATTTCAGGTTTATGAAATAGTATTAAGGTCTGGGCATCAGAACATACAAGTTGCTTTCAGTCGTTTAACACAAAGAATAAATAGTGGTTTTGGCTGTGGTTGGAATTGCTAAGACATATACATACAATGACAGTCTTAATGTAGCTCTTGCAAGGCCAGCCCATGTTAAAGCCTCCATTCTTTCACCTGTTCTGATCTGTTTAATTGCCATTGTGAGACATTTGACCTTTAAATGATTTGATACTACCCATGTTAGAAATCATGTTCACCATGTCTGGGTTGGCATAGCTGAGTGTCATGACTATGTCCAATAGTTCCTAGGTAGAGAATCCATGGGAAGGTTGAGAAGGCAAATGCTGATATGGAACTTCAGGGGAGAATTTTGCTGAACTTATTTCAAGCAGCTTTGCAGTGCTTATCATGTTGTGGCTCTCTTTTTCCCTGTCTGAATTGACAGAATGTGTACTGTGGGCAGCTGTTACGTGCCTTAATGTTAAATTGCCCACATGGAGTTAAGTTTGTACGTGTAACTCTTGTGTCACCTTCCTTACCCTGATGAATTTTGTATGCGTGACTACTGGGTCACCTTCCCTACCCTGACGGCTGCTTACCTTTAGACAGAAATGTGATCTGTTCCCAAGCTCAAGGGAGAGTTGAACATCTGGAGCAATTGGGGTCAGTAGAAAAGGTGATGTTTGAAAACTTGAAGTGACTGGGTGGTGGAGGGGAATTGGGAACATCAGCTGTAGCTATGTGGCAGTTAAGAACCGCCCTGAAACTGGAGTTAAGGCCAGATTCATTTCACTTTAGCATTACACGATGGCCAGAACAAGGGTGCCAGAGCACTGGAACAAGCTACCCAGAGAGATTGTGGAGTCTCCTTCTCTGGGCAACCTTCTGTAGATGAACCTGCTCTGTCAGGGGGGTTGGAATAAATGATTTCTAGAGATCCCCTCCGATCCCTACCATCCTGTGGCTTTGATTCTTGGAGTGGCCCTGAGATGACCTGGGTGGGGAGTCATGGGTGCATTGCCAGGGTACTTCAGAGCATAAAGGTTGGCTGATCTATAGCAGAACCAGCACAGCCTGTTCTGCCTGGTGGTCAGAAGTCATTAAAAAGGACTGTCTTGGACAGACAGCATACCTAAAGTCCTCAGTGCAGAGGGGAAGAAGCACACAAATTGGACAACATATTTTAAAATCTCAGGATTTCTGAGGTCCTCATTGATGAGCGTACAGGGGGGGATGGAGACTGAGAATTTGGCATTACACGAATGTAAGAAAATTCCATCAAAACTGATGGAAGGATACAGTCATGCAAAAAATCAAATTCCTTATGCTGAGTGAGTCCCATTGGGAAATTTCTAAGGGGTTTTAGATATTTCTGAAAAATGCACGAGACTTGTTTCTGTAGAGCTGGGCACCATAGATGGATCATATGGTTTTAATTTCTTAAATGGTAATAGCAGGCTGCAAGGCACAGTATGTGCCTGTAACTTAAATATTTGTTTAAACAATTGTTAGCTGGAAGTATCCTCTGTGTGAAAGCTCTAGTATTCTTCTGAAGAATTCAGTAATTCTCATCTAACTCTTTTTGTCTCCTTTTATTCCCCTTTTCCCACACCTACCTGTAGGAGGAATTCTGGAACGTCTATGTTGGTAAGAAACACTCTGTGTTTGTTTAGAGAATTAAGCTTCCTTATTGCAGCGCTAAAAAGGATGCACCTCTTAAGTAACCGCTTCCTGCTCCCTTGCTTCCTCTCCTTTCACCATGGGACACCCTCACTTTGTGTTTCCTTTGAAGGAGGAATCTGATTTCCTGCCTTGCTGTTGCTTGAACCCAGTCACCTCATTCAAAGGCAAGGTTCAGCTGCCTCCAGTTGCTGGGATGGCCCTTTGCATGCAAAGGACAGTGAGAAGCAGAAACTTAGCATGTGACTCTGATGGTCAGTTGTCCTCCAGAAGGGCAGCCCTGGATGGAGGCATTTAAGATGCAAAGAGTGATAGATAAGGATAGCCCTTAGATGCTGTGGCCAACACAAAGTTATTAAAGTGTCGCTTGCCAGTTTGGCATCACCTTCCATGCCACAATGTTGTTGATTCCTGTATTATAGAGCATTTTGTGGGATGTGTTTTCTACAGAACATGAAGATACGCCAGTAGCTTAGCAGATAGTACCCATCAGTCTCTTCTGTTTTTTTCTAAAAGTCTGAGTTGTATTTATTAGGGTTCCATTGTTCATAATTACTATGCAGGGACATATTTTTAATGTGTTAGTGTTTGGTAATGTGTTCTCCTTGAAAGTATGTGTCCAGCTTGCGTGGTAGGAGTACCTCAAAAATGTTGATCAAAGACAGCTCAGCTTTGTCTTTTGGAGTCTGCAGAAAATTGAAGACAGTTGCCACGAAGAAGATGCAGACTTTCACAATCCTCTTTGTGGGGGATGAACTCTGCAACCTACAGGCTGAAATGTCAAGCAAAGCCTCTGTCAGTGTTTCAGCGAACAGGAGTGGAAAATTTCAAACCATTTTCTCATGAGAATACGAGCAGCAGAACATGAGTGCCAATGCTCTCAGCGGAAATGCCAATTCCATACATTTTAAACCCCAGTCCAGGAATGCTTTATTGGTGTTCACAAGTATTGAAAACCACAGCTACGCTCAGCCTTGTTGCTAGAACAATTCATTCTTGCTTCTTTTTTTAGTAAGGGATTTTGCCATGCTCTTGTGCAATATTGATATAAAACTCATTACCACAGTGGCAACTACAGTATAGGGAAAACCAAGTATGGTTTCTAACAGTAGGATGCTATTTAGCTAAGGCCACTAGAGAATGGAGTGCTCTGGGGCTGCAGAGGAGGCAGAAACCAGGGGCTGTACTGCAGGCGTTGAGTCTGTCTGTCTTTCGGTAAATGGTGGTCTCACCTTCCCTCTCTTGAGGATGGACATTGGTCTTCAGTGCCTCTGTGGCAGACCACAAAGACAAAGCATTTGGGGTGGTGGTTTTGTCCAGTGTGGGGACAGAAGGGACGTTGAGGTGTGGGGGTAGTGACAGATAAAGCTGCAGCAGATGAGGTCACAGGCCAGAGCCACCATGCAGGTGGTGAGCTGGATCCTTAGGATGAGCAGCTTCTTGCATCTTGCCTCCTCTGTGGGCACTACCCTTCTTCCAGCTGCTCCAAACAGGAGCAGAACAGGTGGCAAAATACAAAAATTTGAAGACCATGTATCTCAAGCAAGGAATTATTATTTAGCAAGTGCCACTTCTCTGGATATCCTGCTTTTCTCATCAAACAATGCAGAAGAGCCCAGCAAGGTCATGCAGTGGGGGAATGCACTTGTTACAGCAGGTCACGGGATGGGTGGGACCATGACAGCGAGCATCAGGGCAGGGGATACCTTTGTGGGGGTGGGAGAAAGGGCTGCTACGTGGAACGTGTCTCCAAATGCAGTGCAGCCTCACTGTCCTACCTGTAGCTGAGTTTGTGCTGTACGTACGTGTGGCTGGGGCCCTGGAGTCAGGTTCAGCCAGTTGTGCCCAGGTCATGGAAAGGAAGGCAGGCTGCAGAACTACCTTTCAAATGTGGGAGATGCCAGCGTAGATGTGGGGAGCGTGAGGTAAGAGCTAATTTTTTGAAGCTCAAGCTCCTATCTCAATGGGTATAGCAGGACAATTTTGGTACTGTAAGCAGCACAAAACAGGAGTTGGGCTTGCACACACGGATTTAACCAGGCTTTTAAAGCATTTTTGTTTGTTTAATCTTCTGATTAATGTGCTGTCTGTTTTGTTGTCTGTTTCTTTAAATGAACTGCCCTGCAGGCAAAAGACACGCACAAGGGATGAGATGACCTTTAAGCAAATAAAAGTTGAGTTTTCATTGTTGTGTGGAAACTGTAGGGAATTGCAAGAGGCCAAAAGGTTAATATCTTCACACAGCAGTTGCAACGTGGAGGTGTCCTGTCTGCTTTTACAGCCTTCACTGTAAATGATGTGTATACTCTGACGATGAAGTATTACTTTATCTTCCTACAAGAAAAGGCTTCCATATGTGCTGTCATACAGTAGCCACCAAAAACAAGTTGCAAAACAGGATGTGTATATGAATCATTGGTGATTGCATTTATACTCCTTGTTCCATCTGGAATGTGGCAACTCAGAGGACGTACGTTTTAAAAGGAAAGATGAAAGATTGCTTATTAAAGTAATGCTCTTTCAGAGTTCACTGAAAAATTCTTGTGCTCTTCCAATAATTGGGTTTTTTGTTTGTTTTTGTAGATGGGAACCAGTGCAGCTCAAATCCTTGTCACTATGGTGGACAATGTAAAGATGGAATTGGTTCCTACACTTGCTCATGCTTGGATGGTTATCAAGGCAAGAACTGTGAATTTGGTAGGTTTCTGCTTTAGAGAACTATGGCAGTGAATTTTCCCAGGGAACTGAAACATAGCGAGTTAACGCTTTTTTAACAGGCATTATTTGCCTCTTGGGAAAATACATAGAATAGGATGGCAGTCAACAGTGAGTTGGAGGACAGTGCCAGAAACACAAAGCCCTGGTAGCTCTACAGCTGGGTGGTGTTAGAATCATTTGGGTTAGGGACATCTTCAACTAGTTCAGGTTGCTCAGAGCCCCACCCAACGGTGAATGCTCCAAAGTTACACTTACTCTAAAGAAAGCACACTTAATTATGATAGTGCCTCTTCATGTGAGCTTGAATCCCCAAAACGTGATGATAAGACTAAGAAGCATATGATTCCTATAACTGATATCAAAGAGCCTTTGCCCCAAGTACAGAAGTACAGCCTCCCTTCTTAGCTCACAGCAGTGGAGAACCAAAGAAAGCAGATTTCAGTAGACAATGCAGACTTTTTCAGCCTTACAAGGAATCATTTTTTGTGTGTAAATCCTTCCTGAGTCTCATCTCTGTGACATACAGCTACTACCCTAATGATGTCATTTACTGTGAGGGTGGCGAGGCACTGGAACAGGTTGCCCAGAGAAGCTGGGAATGCCCCATCCCTGGAGGTGTTCAAGACTGGGCTGGATGGGGCTTTGAGCAACCTGGTCTGGTAGGAGGTGTCCTTGTCCATGACAGGGAGCTAGGAACTAGATAACCTTTAAGGTCTAACCATCCTATGATTCTATGATTCAAGCATGTATCAGTAGTCCAAAAGTAAGAGTGGTGACCCCAGAGTAAGAGATGTGGAACTGAAGTTCAGACGTGGGACTGAGGGGAGTGATGAGAAGTTGAGATTTTCTAAGGCAGGAGGGAGGAATTGTGCGAGGATTTCCCCATATCTGGACTTCACTCTTAGTGTTTTATCCATTATTCCACTGTCATTTTGTCTCTGCTTTTCTAAGGTCACTGTGATGTGGCCTCTGGGCCCACTTGGGCTTAGCAAGCATGTTTCATGCAGTGGATGTGACTGCTTTTTAAGGCATAAGCTAATGTTAGCCAGTCATGTTGTTACTAAGATGTGCTTCAGGTGTTTTACAGATGGAGATACAGGTCCTGTTTAAAGAGTGCAGTTTAATTTGGTGAACTTCGACATCTGTGAAGTCAGTGTTTATTTACAGTTTTTCTCCAAACTTACCTCTTTTGTAGTCATACCAAAGTACTGCAAAATAAACAATGGTGACTGTGAGCAGTTCTGCAGCATCAAAAAAGGTGCACAGAAGGATGTTTTGTGTTCCTGTGCAAAAGGATATGTTCTAGCAGAGGATGGCAAACGCTGTGTTTCAGCAGGTACGAAGTCATGTAATAAACTAATAGCAATGGTGGTGAGGGCTGCTTCGCACTTCAAGAATGTCTTTTGAACCATCAGTGTTCTGCATGACATAGATTTAACACTGAGGCCACCTGATTTGTATTTCCAAAGCCTTCCATGTGTGAGGTGATGTGATGGACTTATCAAAATCTAGCTGATTTGGAACGCTTTGCAAGGTGCCTCTCTCAGAATTACCTGAGTAAACTCTGCTGTTGACGGGGGAAAAGTGATTGCTATACCTCATTTACATAAGCCTACCCTCCATCTAAAACAGCAGCTCCCAAAAACTTTTCTACTTTAGATTTCAGTTAACCTGTGGGGAGGAATAAGTCAACCATATACTCATTATACCAGTTTTTATATCCTTTATAACTCATAATAAATTGCTGTCATGGGCCATATTATTCCTAAAATAAAATACTTCACTCAGTCTCCTAGTTAAGATGGTTTTAGTAAGAATGAGTACATTAATACAGGAATGTAAACAATTAAAGATGATATTTTAAATTTTAAATACCTTGAAAACACTGTCCAGAGACTAACCTATGGACAAGTTTGAGGACTCTCTCGTCTTCTTCTTTTGTTGCATCTGCCAAGGTTTTGCTAGTGTTTTGAAAACAGACCAGCTGCATTAACGGATTTATAGTAAGATGGTGTCGTCAAGGAGTTTCCTTGTTTGTATCCGTCTCTAAGTCTCTAAGTTAACATTCAGATGCTTTCATCAAGGAGTTTCCTTGTTTGTGTCCGTCTCTAAGTCTCTAAGTTAACATTCTTGTCTTACAGTAAAGTATCCTTGTGGAAAAGTTGTTGTGAAAAGGAAAAAAAGGTCAACAATTTTACCTGCTGATAATGGTAATGTCACTAATGATCAAGATGGCCCTCCCACAAATGGTAATGTCACTAGTGATCAAGATGGCCCTCCCACAAATGAAACAAGTTTGGAGGAGGACATTTTTACTACCACAGAAAGCCCAACCATCCTTCCTGGCCGTGAAACAAGTAGTAAGACTCCGTATGTCGATACCAGGATAGTAGGTGGTAATGACTGTCGTCCTGGCGAATGTCCATGGCAGGTAAGTCTGATGTTTGTGCTCTGCACGTAAGCAGAACGTGTTTCTGAGGGAAAGTGGGCAACTGTCCATTTAATGTGGTTACCTTCTGAATGCTACCCATGTAGTATGCTGTATTGCGTGAACCCAGGCACTCAGATGTGCTATTCTGCAAAGTGCAGCCTTAAAATGTCAAAGTGAAAAGCTTTGTGCAATTTTTGATGGTGTTGCTTAACCTGTCACAGGAGAGGGCTTTTGGGTCATGGTGGCCCATGAGCGTTGGCTTTGCAGGTTGTAGTCCAGTTGTCCGTCCGTTTAGGTAGTACACCTGAGAGCATGTCAGATAAAGCACGCATTTGCTTCACAAGTACAGTTTCATATCTAAGTTTTTCTCTTGATTTTGGACTAGCCAAAATGAGTTTCTGTATTCAGGACACTAAGGGGGAGGAGGTCAAGTGGGAACACAACATGGATAGGAGTCTTTGGGGTGGTAAGTCCAAGGAATGAGGTGATTTGGGGGTGCACATTCCTTGCTCAGTCAGTCAGTGTCTTGTTTCTGAAAGACATTACTGAGCCCTGTGAGTGAGGTGACATGGAAGCCAAACATCTTTATCACCTAGAGACAATTGAGACTCTGTAGCAGTATGTGCCAATCTATAGCATACACATGTGTATGCAATATTAGGAGACACCCACAGAGTAGTACATGCAGTAGTAATAAGCATATATGTAGAGTGTTGAGAAATCAATTACTTATTTATAGCTCATTGAAGTTAAACTGCTCTTCTTGATTCTTCACTTTCCTTCTTTTTCTTTTGCAGGCTGTTCTGTTAAATGAGGAAGGGGAAGAGTTTTGCGGTGCAACTATTGTGAGTGATTATTTCATACTTACTGCAGCTCATTGTATCAACCAATCTAAAGAAATCAAAGTTGTTGTAGGTAAGCGGTTATTTATTTTACTTCTGTGATGTTTGAGCATGTGTTGCAGACTAATTCTCTGTGCTTTAAATCTAGTGTGAGATGTACTCATAATATTTGTTTGTTATGGTTTGTTACTTCTTTTTGTTTTGCTTTCCTTTTTATAATTTATTGTTATTGTGGGAATCCTGCTTTGTAACAACAGGGACAAATGATGTGGGAGGTGATAATGGTGCATCCCTTTCTTCTTTGCTGGCTAGTTGGAAGTGATTAAGAACAAATGTTCTAGAGGTGTTGGCTAGCATGGTGTTCATCAGAGTGGTGCTTCTTCAGAAAGCTTGTCATTCCTGGCACGTCTGAAGCATACAGATGTGTTTCTGCAGGAACACTCAGGAGAGCCACGACACATTGACTAGGGGAAAAAGAAACGGACTCAAATTATGAGTGCTTCACTACTCAGGCATAATACTAGATCAACAGAACTTTATATTTGCACTGTTTTTGTCTTGATGCATACTAGTTTCTCTTCCCTGATACAAGCCAGGCTCAAGCTCCTGTAAGAGCTTCCACCCGAAGCTGTATCAGTTTAACTGAATCGGTTCATGCCTTTCTGTAAACTGGTACAAAAATATCCATAAACAAAAGCTCAGAACTGAAACTGGTCCAGGTGCTGCTAATAATAATAAATGTTGCAATACATTTTTACAGTTCACCTGTATGGTATAAAGGCTTGGGCAAAGTGTTAGGAATGGGTATACTACTCTCCTCCTATATCAAGGTTGTTCTTAATTTCTTATACTACCTCCATATTAACAACCCTTTTAATAATCTTCTACAGGTGAAGTGGACAGAGAAGAGAAAGAAAAGTCTGAAACGATGCATACCGTGGACAAAATACTTGTTCACTCTAAATACATTGCTGAGACTTACGATAACGACATAGCCTTAATAAAGCTGAAGGAACCTATCACATTTTCCGAGTACGTTGTCGCAGCATGCCTCCCTGAAGCAGACTTTGCTAATGAAGTTCTGATGAACCAAAGATCTGGGATGGTTAGTGGCTTCGGGCGAGAATTTGAAGGTGGACGACTATCCAAAAAACTGAAAGTTCTTGAAGTCCCCTATGTTGATAGGAACACTTGCAAGCAATCCACTAACTTTGCAATAACAGAAAACATGTTCTGTGCTGGTTATGAAACAGAGCAAAAAGATGCTTGTCAAGGAGACAGTGGAGGTCCCCATGTAACCAGATATAAGGATACTTATTTTGTTACTGGAATTGTTAGCTGGGGAGAAGGATGTGCAAGGAAAGGGAAATATGGTGTCTATACCAAACTGTCCAGGTTCTTACGCTGGGTAAAAGCAGTCATGAGACAAAAGTTTTAGTGGTATGGCTCTTGATCCTTCTCTTAGCTAACAAGGTGCAGCTTCTCTAATGGAAACTTTCTTCTTTTTTTTTAGCCACCTCTGCTAAACTTGTTTTTTGTTTTATTTCTGGCTTTAAGCAAGTATCTGCGGTCTGCTGGTGGTGTTTTGAATTTGCACAGTGAGGGGCTTTCCCCAAACAAAATGGCTGCTCAGTGGGGTCTTCTGTTTGCTTGTTTGGTTATTTTTTTATTGCCATTTTGGTTCCTCTCTGTTTGCCCAAGTGCTTCCGCCAGAGGCTCCTGGAGATAATACGAGCCTGCACTAATCATGATGAAAGGGGGAAGGACAGGACTTCAGTTAATCCTCCTATTGCAGCCAAATGGCTCGGTAGGGAGTTTGTTATTACCAGAGCTCTTCAGCTTCTACCTGCAGGTGTATTTAGAAGATTAAGGGAGCCGGGAAGCTTGCTTGGTAAAGATGGGACACAAGTAAGTATTCAACATGTGATGCTAGATACTCCACAAAATTGCCTGCTTAGGTCACAGCAACTAATTAAAATGGGATTTTGCTTTATATGGGTTGTACTTCACTTTAGTTTAACTTGAACACTTCTGTTCTGCTCATCAGAAAAAAAAAATGTGCATGTCCACTGTCTTCTGTATCACATTCTGGATTGTATATGGCTGAGGATCAGAAAGTTCCTCACGTGTACTTATTCCAGATGTTTCTTATGTAAGGTGCAATATTGATGTACACCAGCATTTGAAATAAAATTTTATTTCTTTTTCGTTCTATAATTTTTATTTATCTATTCCTTCTAGTCAGTTTACAAATATATGAAGACAAAATCTCGTTTGAGAGTGAAGAAAGAGTGGATGTCACTAAACAAATGTGCGTGACAAGTTTCACCCGCCTTATGTCAAGGCTGATGAGGAGGTAGAGAATGGAGGCAGGTAATTAAAATTGACTTTCTCTGGCCTAGATGTTCATAAATGGCAAGCTAGATGCCAATATACTAATTTTCATGGAAAGAGGCAAACTCAACCAATTATTTCCCACACATAGTCTGTTCAGGTACTATGATCTGATCTGTGCTGTAAGGTTTCCAGGCAGAAGCTCCACATTCAGATGGTTTTTTTGTATGCGGAGTAGTGTTCCTCCATATATTATTCTTTAAACCTTTTCAGCTTCAGTCCTAGTTGCAGAAATCATGGCAAAATTTACAATGGAAGGGACAGACAAATGTGATCTGGCCCAACTCCATGCTCAAAGCATGTCTAACATGAAAGTTAGAGTATGTTGTTTTGAAAAACTTCAGAAGCAGAGATTTTTTTTCTACCTTCCAGGAACCTGTTCCTGTGCTTTAGCACTCTCGTGGATAAAATTTCTCATGTCCAAGGGGAATTTTCCTTGTTGCAACCTCTGACTCCTGCCTCATCTTCTTTCTATGGGAACCTCTGGGGACTGGTTGGCCCTGTCTTCCCTGTAATCCCCATTGAGGCAGTGGAAGACTTCAGTTAGATCCCGCAGCTCTCCCTGGCTGAACAAACCCAGACCTTTCAGCCTTTTATTGTACATTATATGCTCTATGCCCCTAACCATCCTGATGGCCTTTCCAAGGCACCTCCAATCTGTTATAGTCCCCTGTTGTCTGAGGTACACTCAACTTCACTGGCCACCTGCTAATTATCTCTTAGGGTTTGAGCTGGTACTGGCTAGTTTTGTATAGCAGGTGGTGTGAGCAAACCAGGTTGAAAAACTAGAAATACAACTCTGCAGAGCAGCAAGGTATTGCTGCAGTCAGCAGGAAATGCGGGCAGGAAGGACTGCGGGTCAGTTACCCCAGCTGGATGGTCTTCACCTGTATAAACCCTCACTTGGCCTACTCCCATGTTTGCGCAGCAGTGTTTGTTCCCTGACTTCTTCTGTCTACTGGATTCCTGTTCTAATCCCTTGTCCCACAGGTGGCCTGCCCTGCGCTCCATCAGGGTGAAATATTCCTCTGCAAAGAGACTTCCTCAGGATGAGGTGCTACCCACATCCTACTCCTGTACTTGTGCAAATGGCATTCTTCTACTTCAGTGAAGCCTGAGGACTGAAGTGAAACTCAGACTGGACTGTATAAGGTGTTGAGGTGGTTGAGGGGAGGCCCTCCTGGCAATGGTGGCGGTAGCTGGGTTTTACTAGCTGGTGTGTATATAGGTCTCTGTCAAGCCAAGGGCCTTGAGAGCAAGCACAGAGCTGGTTTAACAGCTAAGTATGCAAGAGGGTGATAAAAGTCCACCTTTGTGTGCAACATGCCCGTGTTTAGAAAAGAAGTGTCATTATTCTACAGAGTATGAGAGACTTTGCAATTGGAGTATGTCTTTTACAAATGAAACTTGTCCCTAGAGAGCCTTTCATCCTGTACCATTGCACCCACAGTCATCTTGGCCTCCTACTGATATGGAGGTCCTTGTTCACTACACATCGCTGTGTGGGCAGGAGCAGAGAGACGATGGAGCAGTCCTAGTGAACACACACGCACTTAGACACTGCAGGATTGTGCTCACAAGGATCGGGGCATGAGGGGTTTCCATCTCTCCTTCTTCCGGAGAGGAGAGGAGAGGAGAGGAGAGGAGAGGAGAGGAGAGGAAAAGAATTAAAGCACACCTTTTTTTGGTGTAGACTAATCGTTTTGGGGTAATTGCACATAGCAAAATTTGAAGAGATTGTAAAATCCAGACAAGAGGTACAGCACAGAGCTGATGTGTAAACTGGTAGGTTTTAAAATACCAGAACCCCTCTTGGCAAGCAAACACTGCTGGTTTAGGTAAGAGCTGATATTTACCAAAGATGGTGGAGGGAGAAGCTCTAATCTACCCCCTAGTGATCAGGCTTCCTCAGCCTTAAAGGAAAACCCAGTCCTGAGAAGAAAGGGAAGAAAGGGAGGATGGTAAGTAAAGACTGCAATCACTTTGAGGCTTTGCAAAAGACAAATATGAAGAACAGAAGAGGTAGGGTATTGCTCAATCCTAGTCCAAGATGATGTATCTGGGCAAGAGACTCTGTGTGTGTTTCGGTAGCATAGAATCATCGAATCATTTACATTGGAAAAGACTTTTAAGATTATTGAGTCCAACTGTAAACCTAACTGCCAAGTCCACCACTAAACTATGTCCCTCAGCACTACATCTACACATCTTTTAAATACGTCGTGCTATATCATGGTATGGTGACTCAACCACTTCCCTGGGCAGCCTGTTCCAAATGCTTGACAGTGAAGAAGGCATATCCAAGTTCAACCATGTGACCACATGTTATTCTGCTGAGGCAGAACCTGCCCTTGTTTATGGAGTCCCTTCTTCCTGAGGAGTCTCAAATACACAAGTTTCACAGCCTTGGTGGTAAACTCATCTCCATGCTGCCCATGCAGGAGAGAGGGACTTTGCTGACGGGAGGCACCCACAAACTATCAGGGTGGCACTGCTGCAGCACATTGGCTATTTTCTGTTTTAATGTTGTCCCATGCTGACGTTGAGCCCAGGCTTTGCTCTTAGAGGTTTTGTTTTCTCGTGTGTTGATGACCTTTGTACTGTAGTGTTTCTCATTTAGTAGCTGCCCCAGAGCCCTGCAGACAAACGGGTGGGAGACGGACAGTGAGCTCGGAGGATGGCAACGGCAAGTCATCACGGGACAATGTGGCTTTTTCCCGTTGTCCTCCTTTTCCTTCAGATGGTGCAGACAGGTACAGCCTTTGCTTTAACTTGGCTTTGTGCGGCTTTGCCTAAAGCACACAGGTAATTACATGCCGTTATTTGTGCTTTGTGGACCAGGGTGACATGAGCGAAAACCTGGTAGCTTTGCTTTCTCACCTGCCTTGCTCCAATTTGTCTGCTGCAGTGCGATAATATCCAGGCCTGAGTCATTAGAGGCATAACATTTTGGCCTGAAATAATTGTGTCAGAGTAAAATACGGAGTTAATATGTCAATATGCAGGGCTTTCAAACTGGCAGCACAAACAATGTGTTGTTCTTCACGTCCTCAAGAGATGTGATAATTAAATAATCCTTACTATCGATTCGTAAGCTGTTGGGTGACAAAATGAGCCCCACAAGGTTTAACAGTGCAGAGGGGAACGAGAACCCCACACCGTCACCCACTGTGCTTGTCTGAGTCTCAACACAAACATCCTATCTCCACTTGAGGAAGTGTCCCACCTGTCTTTGAGGTTGGAGCCTGAGGTGCTTCTCTGTGGAGTAAAGCGTGTGAATCATACAGCAGACATGATGCATGCTTTGTTGTTTACTTTTGCTGTAAAAGTCATTTGGTGATTACAGCGGACTGGTTGGACACAACTGAACAAACACCTGAGTCACCAACATTACAAGAGCTGGGAGTAAGAGGGAGATTTTGACATCCCAGAGGTGGAAAAGATACTTAATGGGACATACGGTGCCCTGAGAGTATTCAGAATGTTTCAAGAAAAATTTTCTCAAACAAGCATGTAGGAAGCAATTTTGAAATTTTGAGTGCATTCATCAACGTTTAATTTCAATCAATGGATTAGAAGTGGCTGACAATACAAAGACAGAATATTACTTTAATAAAAATATCTGTAAAATGACAGAGCTCATAAGGGAAGTAAAGAAAAACAAGAGAATAAAATTAATGTATCATTTAAAAGAGGGAAAGATCTGGCTACTTCTAAAAAAACCCACAAAACCCCAAAGTGTGTAAGGCATATGTCCAAACTATGTCAAGGTCAAGAAAGGACAGGAGGATTAGGTAAAATCATGAGCTCCTTTATGACTTGACATCCAGAAGGACATATAGAAAAATCTAGATCTGTATAAAAGAATTGCAAACATCCTGACATAAAACCAGAAAAGCTTAGGAGTAAATAGAGTAAGATAAACATGATGTGAAAATCTAGGCCTGATCTAAGTTTATGGATATTGGAAGAGAGACCAAGAGGAATGTTAGCCCATTCCCAAAGGAGAAGAAGATTTTGATTCTCTATAGTTTTATTTCCTATATTTTATTCCCTAAGGTACGAGATTATTTGTGCCCAACAAGGAGAAAAGAAACTGCTGAGTTGCACTAGTTAGGAACAAATCACATCAATCTCCCCCAAGGACAGGATAACAGGCTGGGTGGCTGCAAAAGATGCAGTACAAGTCAGATTTCTCCATTAAGGGAGCCTTCTAACATCATTTTATATAATGCTTTTATTGTAACAGAAAGAGAAACATGACCTGGATTAAACTACTATAAATTTGGTGCACCTCTGATTGAGAAACCATACTAATTGGTTGAAAGATTATACGTGCAGAATGTGCAGGGCTCCATACAGGGCTCCACACAGGACCTCAGATAGTTGGTATTTTCCACAGGAACATGTAAGATGGAAGAGAGTGTTTGCTCACTGAATTTATAGCTCATTCTAGACTGAAAGGACTACCATAAATTGGGATGAGAGTTCAAGACAACCTTGTGAAACTGGAACAGTGGTCCAAAATAAATAGAAGGCAATTCAGTAAAAACATAAACAAAATTTCACCCTTGGTCCTGCAATACACAACCAAGGAAATTTGTAAAATGTAATAAAACCAAGAAATCTCCATTTTCATGGGGATGAACAGCTAGGACTAGAAGTAATGGGATCCCACCACAGTGAGGGACACTCAGTTTAGATATTAGGAAACACTTTTTAGACATTATAAGACTAGTTAAGGAGCAGATTAGGCTGCGTGGGCCAGCTGTGGAATCTCATTGTGAATCTATAGGAACAGGTTAAACAGCATCTGCTAGGACTGGTTTACTTCTTGCTCTCAGACTGTTAGTGCCAGGAAGAGCTCTCCCATTCTGCCTGTGATCTTGCGGTGCCAGGGACTGAGCTCAGGTGAGTACTGTGAGCTTTATACAGATGGAAAAGGAATATGGCAAGGGTCTACCAAAAGTCCAGTACTTCATTAATTACTGATACTTTAGTTGTTGCTAGTTTTAGCCTCTCACCCGCACCCATGTTCATCTTGCCTTAGTACGATGGTGGTACTGGTGAGTATGGACTATCCCTTCCTTTGACCTCAAAGAGTTGTCAGTTATAGCTGGGAAACGCAGAATAGGATGTAAAATAATAGTGGTCTACCTAATGTTGACAACTTACCATTTTAAAAATAATGATAGGTGCAACTGTTGTTACTAAGTCCTTTGGCAGGAATTGCACAAAATTTCCCCAAATGGTGGAGGGGTTGACTAATGCTTGCAAGCGAGGTTTTATGAGCTGCTTGTGCTTTTATTAAATGACCACAAGTTTGTAACCTGCCTATAAATTTATCCCCTTTGCAGCCATACCAAATGCATGCAAAGTCAACAATGGGAACTGTGAGCAGTTCTGCAAAGCTGAAGATGACCAAGTCGTATGTTCCTGTGCTGCTGGCTATGCCCTGGGCAATGACAACAAAACCTGCGTTCCCATAGGTATGAAGCCAAACTTAAAGCTCCTTCTATGGGACACACATCACATCTTCGTCTTGTTTGGGACCTGCTGGTGTGTTGCAGTGCTGTTGTAGCATGAGGAATCATGTTAGCTCTTCACACCTTTCACATTGCTTGCTTGAGGTGTTGCCGACAAAGTTAATAAGATCTTAGCCAAAGGTCATAATTTAAGTAACATCAAATTATGCAACCGTGAGCAATGAGCAGTGGCCAAAAAAATGCAGGGAAGTATTCTGTGTAAACGGGTGCGTTCTCAGAGCAGACTGCAAAACCTATGTCCCAGCAGGTAGACAGCCATATGGGGTTACAACGGGGCTCTGATTTCTCTTCACTCACAGATTGAAACAAACCTCTCAAGCTTCAGGAGATTTTGTTAGAAAGGAATGGGTTAGATTTCTCATTGGTGAGAATTGGTGTCTGTTTTCAAGGCCTCCATCTTGTGCTGGATATCTACAGATCCAAATGAGTAGGAACCAAAGAAACTTCTCCCTTTACAATGTAGAGTTCACAAGGACTCATTATCATTTCAGTGATAATGACATAATGTGATTGCAGTTGTATCTCACTTGTTTCCCCTTAAATACCACCTGTTCCATTTCAAAGGAATATAACCCGCCCTTCTATTTTCTTCTAAAAACATGTTTTCTGTAATCTTTTTTTTTTCTATAGTAACCTAAATACATGAATACTACTGACATCAAATTTAAATCCATCAGCTTTGTCTCCATTCAAAGTGAACATTACCAGTTAGTTTATTCTTCTGTATGCCTGATGCTATTTGTTGTAATGTGCTTTGCAATTTAATCTCAAATTGCTGTCATGAGTTTATAATTCCTAACATAGAATACTTTGCTCAATTTCCCAATTGCAAAAGATTTAATAACACCAGGTATACAAAAAAAAGTGGTGCCAACAATGGAAGATGTTTAACTTTTCAGTACTTTGAAAATTCTAAACCCATTTGCCCACTTGCTCAAAATGGGTGAGTTTTAGAACTGGAAAATGATTTTCATTTTTCAACCATTCTGGTCCTTTCGTATTGCAAAGTTTTTCTTAATTTCTTGAAAAATCTAGCAGAGCCACCGCTGATAAGGACATCTACCTATCTAATTCAATTGCAAAAGGCTACTGTCAAGGAGTTTTTCATGAACTGTTAAGCACTTTTTCTCTCATTTTCATGAAGAATTGATTCCCTGAAAGTGACCTGTTTCCCTGCAAGCCATTTTTCTTCACTGTAGATACCTATCTGTAACTCTAAGGGCTGCTTTTGACTGCAAAACCCATGTTACAACAGGTTTGAATTATTTCTTGCGATGACAAACAACACAAGGTGCACTGGAAGCCAAATTTATTTTTTCTGGCCACGAAACTGTCCCTTATGTCAAGGGCTCTGTCAGACAAGCTCTGTTGAGCGGCACTTCGGTGACAGAGATTGTTTTCAACAGCAACTGTCTGTCCTTCTGCTCTGCTGGAGGTTACTGTCCCTTGTATGTCACCTGGCTCAGCGCCTCAGGGACAGCACAGGCACCATCCCTCACAGAGATGGAAGGCCATGGTCCTCCACATCCTACATGTTGGCTTAAATGAGCAAGAAAGGTAGCTCTGAGCTAAAGTGAAGGCTGGTAACAGAAGCTGAGCCCTTCACAGCTGTTTGCTCAGTGTTACGGACAGGAGCATGTGACATGTGCCTCAAAGTCCCAGTATTTCCCAGTCAGGTATTAGCATTTTGGTTTTGCCTTTGCAGTCAAGTTCCCGTGTGGTAAACTTCAGAGAAATCATAAAGTTGGTCGAGAGAAAGTTGGAGGACCCACAGCAAGTCCAGATGCTCATCCTGAAAATGAGGAAACCGCTGAGGCCCCAAGCAGCCATCCAGAGGTCACCGGGGAGGCTGACAGTTTGCCCAGTGTGTCCCCATGGCATGTAAGGCACCCTTATCCTGAGATATTTAACACCTGACCAGGCTCCACCAGGACCATTCTCTCTTCATCATACTCATCCCCGCTTCCCAAGGGGGGCTAACTTGATTTGAGACAGAATTCCCAGGTGTCAGCTTTTGGGGTGGCTGTCCCCCTCTTGAGTAGTGTGATTCTGCACAGGTCTCCTACCATGAGTGAGGTTGTGCCTTCGTTTCAGCATCAAGCAAATGCTGAGAGGAGGAGGCCAGGAAGGATTAGGGTTGCAGATATGGGACGTAGAGCTGGATGAGCCACCGGGCCCCTTCCCTGCCAGCCACCCCATTAGTCAGGTTGCAGCATCAGAAGAACAGCCTGAGGTCCTGTTGTGGCCAAGAAACAAAAGAAACCCCAACAGAAATAGCGCTATTACAATATCAGCTAAATTTTGTTTAAACAACAGCAAGCAGAACCTGTTGGTAAAAAAAACATGAATGCGCAAATTCTGCTTTGAGCTGGGAAAAAAGCCTGTCTTGACAAGTTTCCCACTGTGGTGGCTACTCCCCAGTGTAACTCTCATGAACTCTGAATGAAGGATACCTTTGACAGAAAATATGTATGAAAATGTCTACTGTCAGAAAAACTGCTTGAATCTCAGCTGGCTGCTCAGGATTTCTCTGTATGTGTGTTTTTGTGCTTTATCTTCCTTCTCTCTCTTTGCAGGCTGTTCTAGTAGAAGATGAGGAGGGTGACTGGTTTTGTGGGGGGACAATTCTGAATGAGTATTTTATACTTTCTGGAGCTCATTGTGTTAACCAGTATAAAAACTTGGGGGTCCTTGTTGGTAAGTGCTTCTCATTTTGCCCTTTACTACAAAAATAAGAAACAGTTCTGTGTTGGAGGACACTGAACTCCGTGCAAGAGTTTTTCTTACCTTCTTTTTATTTCTCACTGCCTCGTCTTGTCCCTTGACTAACAGTGAAATACATGTTCAGCTTTGTTGAATGGACAGTTTCTTTAAGCTTGGCCGTGGCCTAGCATAGCTGGTATATGATACAAGCCAAATAAAAACCAGGAAGGTATACGAGCAAGTAAGGTTGAGCTGATGTAATTAAATTGGTCTAACATGACACCAATGCAATTTCCTGTCTTGGCCAAACCTCGAAGAATTTCAGATGCCTCATTCAGATGTGAGCCATAACTATTTTGACAGCATGTAGATACTAGTCTGAGACTGTTCCATACCCGAAACCTCCGATTTATTATTTATTAGTGTCATTTATGAAAAAGTAGTTTATCACAACTTCTAAGCACTGAAAAATGGTGTTCTGAGTCATAAAAATTGGAGTCAGCCTACAAGAGGAAAGCAAAAATTATGTTTACCTAAGCTCCAGTTGTCTGTCCATTTAATTCCCAAAGAGACTTTATGCAAATTGAGAAAGACTAAATATATATAATACTCAGAAATTTTTGCATGCAGAATGTTAAGGTTTTAAAAGACAATGAATATCTATACTGTGTTTAAGCCTGTTTGACTATGTTGCTCTAAAAATGAGAGGGGCAACTGTTGGTATTGTCTTATTAACAACTACTTTAATAATCTGACACAGGGATGGTGGACAAAGATAATGAAGAGCCAAGTAGATCAATGCACAGAGTGGAAAAAATAATTGCACACGCGGAATTTGATGCAGAAACTTTTGAGAATGATATAGCCCTTCTCAAATTAGAGGAACCTATCACGTTTTCTGAAGATGTTGTCCCAGCATGCCTTCCAGAAGAAGACTTTGCTAAGAACGTTCTGATGAATCAAACGTTTGGAATTGTCAGTGGCTTTGGGAAGAGGTTTGTAGGTGGGCAGCCAGTCAAAAGAATGAAAGTGCTTCAAATCCCTTATGTGGACAGGAACACTTGCAAGCTTGCCCTTCGTAACCCAGTCACAAGAAAAATGTTCTGTGCTGGATATGATAAAGATGGAGAAGATGTCTGCCAGGGAGATGGAGGAGGCCCCCATGTAACCCAATACAATGGCACTTATTTTGTTACTGGTATCATCAGCTGGGGAGAAGGGTGTGGAAGGAAAGGGAAATATGGAGTTTACACCAACTTGTCAAAGTTCTTACCCTGGATAAGAAGCGTTTTGACAGAAAACTCTTAGTGGTTTGACATTTAACAAACCTAATTGTCTTAGCCATCAAACCTGATCCCTAAGTAATATTTTTCGCTTTTTAACATGCTCACTAAAATTCTGATAGTTTGTGCTTCCCATAAGAGACACCATCTACTTCTTCATGAGCTAATGCCTGGTTTTCAGAAGGTGGGGTTGGGCTTCAAACAGAGCTTACTGGTTTTGGACAATATTGAAATTTGTTTGGTTTAGGTACTCCTTCTGCTCTTGTTGTGACAACCTAAATTTGTCAATTGAAGGTTTTGCATGTGCTGATAAGGCCCCTCCCACTGCAAGGAAAGTTGGAACTAACTCAACATTTCTGTGGCACTACATGCTTTATAGAAAGAAACCAAACTAGGATCATAGCAAAGTAAGACAGCATCAGAGTAGGACAGCATTTTAAAAGCCTCTGGAAAAGCTACCTAATTTTATAGATTTATATACGTGTATGTGTACACAGAAAAAGCTAGAAAATTCAAAAACCACCCATGTATCCACACGAGTCTAAATAACTGGGCATGTCACTGAATCAAATGAGTTGTTAGATGAATTTCATTGGATTGTAAGGGCTTCCTTATCATCACCAAAATCACTGGTCTGATATTTTCTTGCTTTCTTTCTGAGATACTTTCTTCACCAGCGTTTTTGATGTCATGATTTTGGCTATAATAAAGTAAATGCATTGCATACCCTGCAAATTACTGAAGCGTTTTTTAAATCTACAAGGATGAATAATTTTTCAAGACTAAGAAAAGCCTGATTCTCTCATCAGCTGAACCTGACACCCTCTGTCTGACTTATTCCAGTCCAGGAGGAAAAAAAGGCTTGCTTTTCAGCCAGCTCAGTGGTACATAAAAATGGTGAACTAGATATTAAGATGTTTGAGTCTCTACAGAAAAATTAAGTGCTCTGTGATGTACTTTAAAAAGTATGTCAGTACATATTTTGGAAGAGAGGAAAAGATGGATGTTCCAAATGATATTGTGGCATAAAACATGCAAAACTTTTCCCGTTCCCTGGCTTCACAATATCCAGTTTGCAAGTTTTTAAAGTCACCATTTCGGGGTAATTATTAATACGGATTGTGTTAATCAGTTTGAAAGGAATAGGGTGGTTAAGTTGGTCCTGCAATGACTCTACAAAAATCTCAGAGAAATCATGGTAGAGTCTGTTCCATTTGTACTATTTCCCCACATTTTTCTGACACATCTCCTGAACTTCAGAATTAAATTAAATTAAATGCCAAAAGAATTAAATGCTGGAGTGGCAGCACATCACAGGTCATGGCATTCAAGCCACAGAAAGAAGTTCAAGCCCCTGACGGCTGCATATGCAACCCCCTGACGTCACTGCTCCAAAGGATTTACCCTTACTTGACTTCCCATAGAAGAATCTCCATTGAAACCTCTGATTATAGGCCAGCCCTACACTATATATTGAGAGAACTGAATCTGATACATGGAACCATGGGCCGATGTGTCCCAGGGACTACAGGGAGGCTATTGCATGGGGCTTGCACTTGCTGACCCATCCCCTCGTTGCCATCCATCTCTCCATGTCTGTGCATGTGTTCTACGTCCTCTGGCTCTTCCATACCCAGTTTTGTTGGTTACAATTTTGGTAGGGAAAAGGATGTTAAGACAAAAGTGAGAAAAAAAGGTAAAGAAACATAAAGGTGAAGTAAAGAAATCTATTTTAATAATTGAAATATGGTAAAGAAACATAAAGGTGAAGTAAAGAAAGAATATATTTTAATAATAGAAATACTAACATCAATTGGTATTTTTAGCAGTATATGGAGAGAAATGGAAAATGTCAGTGCTTGCATCTACAGAGGTCACACAAAGAAATGGAAAATGTCAGTGCTTGCATCTACGGAGGTCACACAACTATAGAAGACTTTGGGTTGGAAGGGACCATCAAAGATCAAAGGCCAGGTTGGATGGGCTTTGGGTTGGAAGGGACCATCAAAGATCAAAGGTCAGGCTGGATGGGAGTAACCTGCTCTAGTGGGAGGTGTCCCTGCCCGTGGCAAGGGGGCTGGAACTCAATGATCTTTAAGGTCCCTTCCAACTCTAACCATTCTACGATTCTATGATCATCTAGTTCCAATCCCCCTGCCATGGGCAGGGACATCCTCCACTAGATCAGGTTGCTCAAAGCCCCATCCAAACTGGCCTGGAATGCTTCCGGGGATGGGGCAGATGTCAAAGTAATTCTAAGGTGGCTTTGGTTTTTGCTACCAGGCTGTCAGGAGACTTGCACAACCTTGTGGCCAGGCTCAAGTTCTTGTTGTGGGTGCAGCATCCACGCGAGAGAATCAGCGGTCCCTGGGGTTGCATTCCTCCCCCCTACCCACTTCCCCAGGATTTCCTGCAATCTGTAACCACGCCAGAAGGGCAGTGCTGAGACTCTGAAATGGCTGCAAGTTCCTCTAGCTTTTAGAAATGTGGATGCACTTTGGATTTGGCAAGAAAAGCCTTTTTTTTTTTTTCTGCAGGTGGTGAGCAGAACTGGCTGATGACAGTCCAAGTGTTCAAGTGAATTATAACCCATTTTATTCTCACCAAGAATTAACCCTTTCTGCTAGCCAGGTAAAGATTAGCTGACATTTTTGTAGCTTAGAATCATAGAATGGTTCAAGTTGGAAGCAACCTTAAAGATCATTTAATTCCAACCCCCCTGCCATGGGCAGGGACACCTCCCACTAGAGCAGGTGGCTCAAAGCCCCATCCAGCCTGGCCTTGAACACTTCCAGGGATGGGGCATCCACAACTTCTCTGGGCAACCAGTTCCACCACCACCACCTGCTTTCACTACCCTCACAGTAAAAAATTCCTTCCTTATATCTAATCTAAATTTCCCCTCTTTCTGTTTAAAACCATTACCCCTCATCCTGTTGTTACACTTCTGTTTAAAACCATTACCCCTCGTCCTGTTGTTACAATCCCTGATAAGAGTCCCTCCCCATCTTTCCTATAGGCCCCTTTAGGTGCTGAAAGGCTGCTATAAGGTGTCCCCGCCACTTTCTCTTCTCCAGACTGAACAACCCCAATTCTTTCAGCCTGTCTTCATAGGAGAGGGGCTCCAGCGCTCTGATCAGCTTCTGTACATGCAAAGGCCTGTGCTGCTTATAGGCATGAATACTGATAATGGTGCTTCATATGAGCAGAGTGTACATTGGCATGTAAATGGGATTAGTTTGTGTCGCTCATTGCTAGCTCTTGACCAAGACTACACATGACCACAGTCACCTGTTTTGGACCAGCTGGTGTTTAGTCAGGGCTGAGGGATGTGCTCCCATTTTGTTGTTCCTAAACAGTTGTCTGCAAGGGAGAGCTGCTTCTTTAATTTGAAAAAGCTCTCCCTTGTTCCTGAACCTGCTGCTTCCATTTCCATATTCTCTATGCCAAGAAAAACCTAAAGAGCCACAATATATGAGCCCTCTGACAGAGGAATTGCTAAATTAAGCCACAGTAAATCCTGGCTTCTGCCCTGTCCGTCTCTTTGGAGCTGGCAGGGATTGCTGTGATTTACCTGCAGCTTCTCCAGAGCTCTTCCCTGTGGGAAGGGCGAGACCAGCTGGGCAGGGGGCAGCCAGTCGTGGTCCTTTCCTCTGCCTTAGGCAAAGGGATAGTGATTTAGGGAGCCACTGATACTCAGGGCATGGGGCAGGTTTTGTCTTCTGTTTGCTGGGCAGGAGGTGGGAGATGGGTGACCTGCATGGAGAATGATGACATGGGGGACAAGGAGGTGGCTTGCTGTAGCCACGGGGAGTTAGAAAAAGTGGTGACAGGGCCACTCTCTGTCTGCTGCCCTGTGCCACCTGGGAGGGGACAGGCATTGCCCACAGTGGGCCGCAGTGGGGCTGCAAGTCTGTCAATCGTCCATGCCTGCTCCTACCTCCTCACCCTGCCAGCTGGGGCTCTGGGTAACTGTCCTGGTTTCAGCTGGGCCAGAGTTAATTTTCTTCCTAGTAGCTGCTGTGGTTTGGATTTAGTATGAGAATAATGCTGATAACACAGATTGGTTTGGTTGTTGCTAAGTAATGTTTATGCCAAGTCAGGGACTTTTTCACCTTCCCACAGAAGATGAGAGGGAACATAGAACAAACTGTCCAAAGGAATATTCCATACCATAGACATCATGGTCAGTATAGAAATGGGGGTTGGTGGGGGGCAGGGATCCACAATCCGTGCTTGGGAGTATAGAAATGGGGGTTGGCTGGGGGGCAGGGATCCACAACCCGTGCTTGGGATGGGCAATCAATCATGGGGTGGTGAGAGCAATTTGTATTGCATAACTTTATATTGTATATTCTTTTACCATTTTTTTTCTCTTTCATTAATATTCTATTAAACGGTGTTTATATAAACCCACGAGTGGGTTTTTTGTCCTTTTTCTCCCTGCCCTACTGTGAGGAGGATGGAGTGAGTGAAGGGATGTATGGTCCCAGTTGCCAGCCAGGGCTAAACCATGACAGCAACCTGGAGCAAGGGGAGAGCACAGAGGAAGCTGGTGGGCTTTTGAGGAACTGCATCAGAGGCAAAAGGGGGCAGGAGAGGAGGCAGAGGTTAAAAATTCACCAGCCCCACCAGTAGCACAGATGGCTCAGAGCAGAGGGGCTTGGAGGGGCCCTTGTTATTGCTGGTTCACTAACCACCAACTTAGGCATCTCTAAGCACATCAGAGAAACCATATCCTCCCATTTTCTTCTGCCCCTGTGCTCCCAGAGCTGAGGTCTGGCAACAGGCACACAGGACTGGACCTGGGTGCATGGCACAAGATAACACTGGAGGGGTCTGCTCCTTGTGGACCCAGTCCCCATCCCTCCTCCTCCTCCCTGCCCTGCAGCAGCAAGCAGCTGTGGGCTCTCCCTCATCCCAGGGTTCCCAGATCCCTGTTGAGGGCCAAACAGAAAAAGAGGCGAGGTGGAGGGGAGGTTGGAGCTGCTCCATGAGCCTGCACCTCCTGCCACGGGGCAGTGCACCACAGTCCCCTTCACCTTGAACCACCTTTGGTGTCCATGACACACAAACTGGAGGGGTCTGCTCCTTGTGGACCCAGTCCCCATCCCTCCTCCTCCTCCCTGCCCTGCAGCAGCAAGCAGCTGTGGGCTCTCCCTCATCCCAGGGTTCCCAGATCCCTGTTGAGGGTGAGGTGGAGGAGAGGGGAGGTTGGAGCTGCCCCATGAGCCTGCACCTCCTGCCACGGGGCAGTGCACCACAGTCCCCTTCACCTTGAACCACCTTCGGTGTCCATGACACACAATTGTGCCCACACGTCGCTCGTGGAGGACGCCTCCAGGGAGGAACGTGGCTGCAAGCCCAACCATCAGCTTTTGTTATTTGCTTAGTGAGAGCGCGACATTTTCTGGAAAATAATTGTAGTCCCCTTTCACTAGCTGAGGTGTGTGTTTCCCGAAAGCATGTGATGGTGACAGAGTCACTCAGGACAGCTGCCCCCAGATGTCCTCACTGCAGCAGGGCTGGTGGCTGGCCAGGGGCCGCAGCGGGTTGAGGGGGGTAGCATTGCCATGTCCCCATCGGTGCCCGGGCATCTGGTCTGCACACCAACCAGCTTCCCCTGGCTTGCTGCACTGCTGGGTTGGGGGCACTTCCATGGGAAGCAGTGGCTAAAGCAGGACCAACTAATTCAGCTACTTCATCCTGAGGAACTTCAGATTTCCTATCTGACACCAGCTTCATGCTGGAAAGAGTGACCCTTCAAGCAGGAGGCAATCCTTAACCGGGGCTGCAGGAAATGGGGTGCGGGTCTCCTTAATGAAACACATCTCCGTGTGCTCACTGTGTTAATTAAAGGAGTGGAAAAAGCAATCCCAGTAGCTCTTCGTAAAGGAAGATGTGAGGAAAGGACTGCCCTTTTAAAACCCTCTCCTTAGGCAATTTTCCATCGTAATACGAAAATTAACATGTAAAGCCTGTTGCAATAATATTGATACAGAAAAAGCTGTGTCAGTGCCATGACATACTGAGCACACTGTGGCTCATCCCCAAGGGCACAGCTGCTCAGTCAAGGAACACTTTGTTTAAAACAAACACAGTAAGAAAAAAATGGCCGTGTAAACTAAGGTCTGGTGAGAATACAGCTTCTGAAGCTCCATGTTGTTATTATTGACCTAATTTGAATAATTACTTAATACCTACAAGAGTTCCGTAACTGACATAGGTCTGCAATATGTAAACAGCTTGTTTAAAAAAAATAAAATCTGCAGATCTGCAGTTCTGTGCCGGGCTCTGCAAAGTCCTGTGCTGACATCAAGTGGTGACATACTTTTCATGAAGAAGGGAGCCAGACTCTCTGTTTTGCATATGCATGAAGAGATATTCATTATCACAGGAAGGTAAAGGCAAGGAGATGGGAGTGGGGGGAAGGTAGGGGGCTATGGTGGCAGCCCCACTGCCGGACAGAGGATTATGGAAAAGCAATGCAGCCAAAGCTGTGCAAGGTGAGGAGGGCGAGGTGAGCCTCCCCAGTGGCTCTGGGCACACAAGGTACTGTCTGAGCCCCCCAGCACCCACCAGATGTGACCACTGACAGCAGCCCCCCTCCTCCCCCTTTCCGCAGCCAAGAAACTCCTGTCTGGAACAAGTACAATGGGGTTTGGTGGCCTCAGGGAACTGAGGAGAGCACAGAGAACTCATTTGCTTAAGAAAATTCAACACAGAGCTAACCAAAGAGGATGAGAGACTAGATTAATTAGTTCTGCAGAAATATCAAGGAAGGAAGAATAAATACGTAAGGTTATGCACTGTCTGTGAATAAAATCAAGCTTGATATTAGAAGGGTTTTAACTCTGAGTGAACTTCTGGAACAATGTTCCGCAGAGATTGTGCAGGAAAAGCCTCCCACAATGCAGTTTTAATACGGAGGTTAATTATTTGCTGAAGGCACCAGGGTCTACGATGTGGGCTGCACCATCAGCCCTGGGTTGGCAGGGACTGGCCTTGGCGAGGCACGTGGTCATCTGCCCTGCTCATCTGCCTCGCTACTCACTGACGCTGGTTTTAAAAACTGCAGTTGATGTAAAGTGAAGTTTCATTTTGGGATTTACCCATGAATGCTCAGATCAATTATTCTTTGTTACAAGAACTGCATACTCAAATAATAGCTGGGAATTTATGACATGAAAGCACAGAATGGTCTCTATGTTTCTAATTCAGCTAAAAAAAAAGAAAAAAACCCACATTTTTCCTCTCACCCTTTGTTGCTCTGACTAAAGAAAGGGCTTCCTGTTCTTTCCAGGACCCTGCCTGTGCTGGGAGCCAAACAATTCCCAGGGGCACGACTGCCATGGCAGTGCCCAGCCCATGTATGCCAACACTTAGATCCTTCCTCTCATCCTGGGCCAGGCAGGAGGGCTGTCCCAGCTCCAGGGTGCATGGCACAGCAGCCCAGGGAGGTGCTCCTGTCCCCTTCCTACTTACACCTCCTATCACCTCCAGTGTGTCTGTGTGACAGGGATCCTGAAGTCAGGAAGAGTTTCCCATGCTCTCCTTCATGGCTGGGCAGGGCAAACCAAACAGTCAAAAACGAAGAAAGCTGTACCCATTCAGACACTTCCCTACGGCAGAAATCCTAGTCTTGGTTGCTTGGTTGCTCCAAAAGCCGATGGGATGTGACCGGTGCAGCTAAGCCTTGCCAAATCATAGAATTGTCTAGGTTGGAAGGGACCTTTCAGATCACCTAGTCCAAAACCATCAACCTAACACTGACAAAAACCATCACTAAACTATATTGCTAAGCATTATGTCTACCCACCTTCTAAATACCACCAGGGGTGGTGACTCAACCACTTCCCGTAAAATCGATCTCCGTACACGTCATCCAGCTTGTGCTGTGATATGGTACAAATAAATGGTCATACTGTTCATCTCTCCTTGTTTTGTGTTACAGTAAGTGAAGGCTGGGGGGTGGGGGAGTGGGAGGAATACCCAGATTTTGGAGCAGCTCTCAGCACAGCTGGCAAACCTGCTCCACCTTCAGCCAGACCACCAAGAGAAGGGGCACTGCTGTGCTACTAAGCAGGTTTTTTTGAGGAAGGTTTGGTTTTTTGTTTTTTGTTTTTTGTTTTTTTTTTTCACGTGTTGACATTGAGGCCAGGCTTTGCCCTTAGAAGTTTTGTTTTCTCATGAGCAGCTGGACTTTAAACTTCAACATCTCCCCTGTAGCCATTCCCCTCAAGAGCGGCAGGAATGCAGGCAGGAGGCCACTAGGCTCTGAGGGTGACAATGGCAAGGTGCTCTTGGACAATATTGTATCTTCTCTCTGCCCTTTTCCTTCAGACAGAGCAGACAGGTATGGCCTTTGCTTTTTTTTGTGGCTTTAATACTGATCTGTGCTGCTGCTCTTCTAAACGCACCAGGACTTTTGTACCATGTCTCTTGTTTACTTTGTAGCACAAAGTACACCGCTGAAAACTCTCTGTTCCTTATTTTTCTTCCATTTCTCGTGCGGTCATTTGTTGGGTTTTTTTATATAGCTAAGTATAAACTACAAGAGGTTACTAAGGCAATGCAATTTTGAATTACCGTAATTTATGCCAGGGTGGCATTTTGTCTTTTCTTATCACTCTTAAAGAGTGCCCCAGATACTAATGAGAATATTGTTCTGTATTTCTAGTTGCTGCTGACATCATAAAAATAAGCCTTATGACAGAGGCTGAGATGCATGCTTCTTATAGCTTGAAGAAATTCATGTTTCTGCCTTAATCCTCCATGGTTTGTTAGTACTAAGGAGGAGCTGGGCAAGGAAGAAAAAGGCGGTGACCACTTAAGAAGGTCAAAATGCCCCTGGCAGCAGCAGAAGGGCACTGCCAGTTACACAGGATGCATCGGAAACACTGCACGGCAGAAACGTGCACTGGGGTTTTAGATAACTTTTTAAATTGCAAAACACAAACATTAAGCTCTTCTTTTGTTTTTTTTTGTGTTTTTTTTGTTTTTCACTATCTCATGGAAATATGTTGCTTATCGAATATCCTTCAAAAGCCTAACTTAGCATTTGTATGCACTTTTAGACTAATTTTGTTATTGCTGTCACTTTTTCCACTTTTAATATTACTGATTAGTTCAACCTTTGTGCCTAGCAGTGCTGGGCCTTCAAACACTGAATAAAATAATTAAAAAAAACCACTCCAACGCAGTCCCTGCCCCAATGGGTTTACTTTCCAAGCACAGGAGAGCTGACAAATGCGTGCTGACACACACAGCCGCATATTGCTTGGTGTCAAAGGCAACAGGCTCCAGCCATCCTGCTGGCAGGCAGTTTTTGCTGTGGGCATCATTGCAAAGAGGAGCTTTAAGATCTGATAACTCTCATGTATTTGATCTCTCCTCCTCTTTACCCAAATCAAAGAGATTATGGTGTCTTCCACATAAAGGATATTGTATGATACAGCCCTTGTAACTTTTTTGAGCGTTGCTGAGGGGTAGTTTTCATTTATTCTCTGTAAGAGAGATTTGATTGAGAGCACAGCCATGTGATGTGCTTGCTTCTCAGCAAAAAATCCCTGTGAGGTCTGACAGATGGGAATCAGTTTGAAATCATCATCATAAATTAATACAAATAATTTTCACTTCTACTGAGGAGTCTGAAAGCCCCATGCAGCCTTACTAAATAGCCTCTGCTTTTATGATAATACATTTCCCTGGCCATGCCACAGCAATGCTGTTCTGTGTGCCTGGTGCAGGAAAAAAAATTCATCAGGAAGGGCTTCAAATTCTCTCTGCTTGGGAGCAATTCAGGCTCTCCCCAAGAGAAAAGGGTCATGACTCCTCAGCTGAGTCTGGGCTAAGAAAATAGGGCTCTTCCAGTACGCAAGGTTAATGTGGTTGAAACCCTGAATCAGCCAGAAGTTTTCTCTGCGTGATTAAAATTGGCTGCTTAATATTATCTTTTTTAAAAAATGATGAAAATATGTAAGGAAATGAGTCTAAGTACTGAAGTTAGCATTTTGTCATACAACGTTTCAGTGTTTATATCAGCTGATGATGCAAACAAGGTTATCAAGAGACAGAGGCGTGCCAGTTCCCTACTTCTGGAAGAGGTCCTCCAAGGCAGCTTGGAAAGAGAATGCCTTGAAGAGAGATGCACGCAGGAAGAAGCAAGAGAAGTATTTGAGGACGATGAAATGCTTGTAAGTATTTTGTTTTCTTGTGTGCGTATTAAAAATGACTGCCTTGGTCTTTTATGATCAAATTTAGCCCTGTGCCCTGCTTCCTTTGTTTGGGTTTCTCTCCCTGTGAAATTTTTCCACCTCAGCAGGCGGAAAGCAGGTGTCTTCAGTGGTCAAAGTGGAAACTCAGAGATCAGCTCTGACACACGAAAGAGACAATGGCCAGCCAGTTTTTCCAGGAAGCTGTATTGCTAAAGGATTCAGCTCTTCCTCTCTTGCCTGTAAAGTGTTTCTTTTCCTTTATACCTTCTTAAGAAACAATAAAATAAGCAGGATGCAACCCCCCCTCATCCAAATTTTGCTGGCAGGGCAGAATTTGTAGTTGTGCAACCGTGTAAATGTTAAAACATAGTATATATTCTCTTGTGTATTGTTTTTGCTTTACCAAAATATTTATGGAGGATTATATTACTTGAGAATTAAAATCTAATTCCCCCTCCGCTTTTGTTTTTTCCAGAAAATGTTTTGGGATGCCTACTACGGTAAGCTCTTGATTTCTCTCCCCCAATAGCACTGTCACACTGTGAACATTATGATTCAGTCCAATGCTGGTTTTCTGAGAGCTTTCAGCAATTTATCCTACAAGAAACGCCCAGTCGCTATTTAAGCAGAAAGAATAGTGTTGATGTGAAAAGTTTAAAAAAAGCAATAAATAGGAAAAAACAATTAAGACTGCAAAGTGAATAAAAGTTAAAGTGAGCAGATGTTACCATAGTAAATAGGCTATTTCTTTTTTTGAACTTAAGGCTGTTCTGAAACTGCCTGGGACCTGAGAAAGTCTACTCTGTGATAAAACTGAGCAGCACAGCATTACCAACAAAACCACGTAAATACAAACCTAGCACTTAAACCTAAGCAAGAAAAATAGGTATTACAAGCTATTGATAACCTCTTTTTAAACATCGTTTTCCAAACAGTTTTGTCCATGTCTTATAGTCATTTCTGTTTTCCTAGCTCACTTAATGACAACGTCATGTCAGAAATTTCTGTTCTAGGATGTTCACTGAATCCCCACTAGGTCCTTTATCCTATAATACAATTAGATTGATTTGGTTTGGACTATTTGATCTTGAAAAATGCATGTTATTGTTACTTACCACCCTCTTATTTTGCTGAGTGCTTGGATACAGGTTAGTCGTTCCACTACTTTTCCAGTAACAGAAGTCATGCTGGTTTTTCTATAATTCCTTGAATCTTCTCTTTCCTCCTTTAATAAAGCTAGGCATTAGGTTTACTTTTTTCCCCAGTCTTCCAGAACCTCACCTGACCCCAGACATTTTTAGAGACTTCCTTACCTATATTTGAGCCTATATTTCAGAGCCTTGAAACCACCTCACTTGTTTCAGGCTGTAGGTATAGCCCTTCCCTAGCTCCAGCTGCCCACCACTGCTGCTGGAGACCCTCACTCCTCAACTCTACCTTCTCAGCTGTGCTGATGAGACCCCCTCAACCCACCCAAAAACCCTCTCAGGTGACCCGAGTTGTGCTGATGGCATCTGACTGCAGGTGGGCTGAAGGCAGTAACTGCTTTAAGGCAGTATTTTAGTACAGCTGACACTCAAAGATACCCATATCCCATACCCAAAAATGCCCATAGCTTGAGCAGATGCTGGTTGGTGATTTGGTCCTAGTATACCAGGCAGAATTTTCACCTTTCTGTCCCTGATATTCATGACAGCAGGCCACTGACTGAAGTTGACCTCTCTGATGAAGTTTTGAATTTTAGAAGGTTTGGAGAGCATGTCCCAGGTTAGGCTTTTTTGGCTTGTTCCCTGATTACTTGTGTCTGCAACAAACAGCTAATCGGAGAACATTTCCAAACTCTTTTGGAGCCTTTCCAGTGGGCAACTTAAAGGGAAATTGGGAGCCCTGCCTGGTGCTCCACCTGTAGTGAGGCATCATCTGGTTTCAATGTTCGGTTCATCAGAAAGACTAAGCTTGCTAGCGCCTGAGCTGCTGTACAATAATTTTACAGAGGTGTGAAAGCCAGATTTCCTCCTAGTTTGATGTTGCTTGATGTATAACTTTGATGCCAGGGTTTTTTTTTAATCCATATATGCATATAATAGCTTTTTTATCTATATGCATATCAACCTAACATGGGAGACCTAGAACGCTAATCTCATGTTACACTCATAATGAGTGCATGAGCTGTAAATCAGTGCTTTTCCCTGAAGCAGAGCATCCGTCCTCCAGAAGCGGGCTCTGCCCCTGGGCCCCTCAGAGGCTGTGGGAGCGCCCGTGGAAGCAGAGACTTGGGCTAAAATTACTCCTGAGGAGTAGTTTGGTGAGATGTAGCCCGTTTCTTCCCAAGCCTTTTTGCAATGCTTCTCCAAGTGGCTGGCGGGCTGGGGAGGGGGCTGCGTAGTTCGGGTCAGCAGTGGTGGTGACTCATCCCTCTCCTGTGGCATTTCTCCAGGTGGCAGGAGGTGCTCGTCGAGCCCCTGCCAGCACAACGGCGTGTGTGAGGACAGCATCCGTGGCTACACCTGCACCTGTGCTGAGGGCTACGAGGGAGAGAACTGTGCTTTTGGTAAGGCATCACCCCCTCTTCGGAGAAGCCCTATCTCCTCCTGGCATAGGGGATCCCCAGGAAACCATACGCAGCTCTCCCATTACAGTCAGTTATCATAGTTTAGGTTAAAACACACAGTTCTTGGCAGAGCAGGGGCGATGTGGGCTGAAGGTGGGGTGAAGGGAGGCTCGGGGAGAGGAGTCTCCCTTCTCCGGGGACACAGGAAAAGGGCTGAAGCAAGTCCCTGTCATGGGTGGGCTCCAAAGGCATCCCTGCCTGCTCCCACTGGTGCTCCCCAGCTGCTTGTCCCACCATGTTCTGAGGTGGCTTGTGGCCTGGAGAACCAGGGCTGCAGTGCTGGGGCAGCTTCCCAGCCACCCCGGTGCCTCTGAGGCCACACGCACCCACAGGACAGTCCCTCAGAACAGAGGGACTCCAGAAAACAAACAATTTTCAGTGGAAGTTTAAAAGGCAGAAAGCAAAATGGATATTTTCTGGCATATAAAACACCCTGGGCCCGATCCGACATTTTTACATCTGCCAGGTTCTACTTTCCAGCCCTTACATCAGTATTTCTGCTGGCTCGGAGGTCTCCTGGGCTGGGAAACGCCCCGGCTGCTGCAAGGCAGGGTCATTTTTTGTAGAAGGGGTGTGACTGTGACCAGCTTTTGGGGAAGCGCAGAAGGTGACATAGCTTGGACCAGTGCTGGGAACTGGATCTGCTCAGCATGAGCCTTAGAGGGCCACGTTATGGGAGGTTTTTTTGCTACAGCTCCACCTGTGAGCTAGATCCACCATCAAACGGCTGTTCCTCCTGCTGCTTTGTGCTGAAGCTTAAGTGTTTGCTCAGCTATGGAAAGTTGACCAAGCGTGTTTCAAAGGTGATTAATATTCCCTTTCTGTTTTTATTTATCTTTGACAGTTGTTAATTTTAAGTTTCTTAGCAGAGGTGTGAGAAATAAGAGCCACGCGTTTGTTTTTGCTGAAAACTAGAAAGCTTTAGCTTTCCTCCTCAGCCTTCTTAACGTGGGCTACGAGGGAGAGAACTGTCTTAACGTGTGCAACCATTCCTCCTGCTGCAGATACTTAAGTGTTTTGTTTGAGAGAGCAGAAAGAAAACCCATGGCATCCTTCCATGTGAACCCATGCTTGGCCCTTGGCTAACCCTCCCCAAAATTCAGAGGTGCAGACAGACTGGTGCAGGGGGGTGCTGGGTGGGCACAGCTCGCAATGAGTCTGTGGATGCTACAGAGATTCAGCTGTCTCCAATTTCTGCTTAACAAGGGGAAAAACAACATGGTGGGAAACACTACCAAGCCAGAGTCCCTACCCGCCTCCCCACAAAGCAATTAAAAACAAAACACTTAGTCAAGAGGACTCAAGCTACGCAAGAAAACTCCAGCTGAACTGTTCCCAATGCTTTTCGTCCGCTTGTTCTGTTTAGCTAAAAATGAATGTCGCCACCAAGCCAAGGAAGGGTGTCACCACTTTTGCTACCCGGGAAGTAATTCCTACCGTTGCTCCTGTGCTGATGGCTATGAGCTCGGGAAGGACAACAAGCAGTGCATCGCGTTAGGTAGGTGCGAGCGTGGAAGTACAGGGGGCACACGCTCGGTGCTGGGGTGAGCAGGCCACCATCTGACATCCAGGTGCCATCAGCTTCCTTGGAGACTCAAGCGATGAGGATATTGCTGATCTTCCAAACCGGGCAGATAAAGGAGGAATCCAGGGACCACCAACCAAGATGCCAGAGCAGTGGTAAAAGAAGCAATATTTGACCCCAACATTCAAACATGGGTCTGCAGAGAGGACTTGCATCATTCTATGTCTCACTCACCGGGCCAGGTTTTCCACTCCTGTGCTCGATAAAGAGTAGCTCTGCTCAAGACCCGTCTGTTTGGGAATAAGGTTCAATAGATTCCAATCAGGCACCTGATGGTCTGATAAATGAAGGGCAACATTTGCTGCCATATTAATTACAGAATCACAGAATCCTCTAGGTTGGAAGGGACCTTAAAGATCATCTTGTCCAACCGTCAACCTAACTGACAAAGCAGTAGCTCTCTTCATTTTTTTTCAGTCTCATACCAGGTATCTCATTCAATCTCATTCCCTTATAAACTACGTCTACTAAATCCACAGTAGTACCCTTAGGCCCTTGGCTCTATTAGCAAGTAGGGCAGCCAAATAGGAGTTGAGCTGTAGAGCCACAATGTTGGTGATGAAGGCTTGATTTCCACACTTACTGCACATCTCAGCTGGGCTTTACATCAGACTAGCTCTAGTTGGGTCCTATGGACTAAGCACCCATTAGCTATGAGGGTACAGAGGGTGTCTTCTGGTTTAGCTTCACCTGACCAGGACCCAGTTCTTGTGACCCAAGGCCATGCCACTGGGTGAGTAGAAAGTATGATAAATGCAGGTAACTGGGGGATCCACTTGAAAAGCACACTCGCTGTCTGAACCAGAACATAAAGGCATGCGCATCCCTAGAGCAACAGCTTTAACAAGGAAAACCCAAAACCCCAGGATTTACCTTGTCCAGATCGGGCCACAGCTATCAGCTACTCAGCATGATTTGTACACAGGATACAAAGATGAGGAAGCAAGCTGTGCTGATGGTTGGCTGGAGAGGAAGCCTCATTTCATTAGTGACACAGTGAAATCTGGTCACCACAAGCCTAAGCAATGACCCAAAATGTTCAGCACCATCGCTAAGCTGTTAGACTATAGGTGCCAAGCAAATTCTTCCACTTCTCACCACTTCGGAAACTTCTCCTTGCCCTTTTCCATGGTGCAAAAGCAAAATCCAAAAGTCAAGGTGGAAGCAGTAAGATACTTGCAGGTAGTAGATGTCTTGAAATTATATAGCAGGAGGTTTTGATTTTGTTTTTTAACTCATCTCCTAGATCAATGTGCCTGTGGCAGACTTCAAGACAGTGAAAATCAGATAAGCAAAACCAGGAAGAAACGTGACGAGCGATTTCCTTGGCAGGTATTTCTAGCAATTCATGAAACCCATCACTCAGCCTCACACGGATAGTGCTATTTATGGCCTTTTCGCATTTTCATAGGTCCTGCTGCTGAACTCAGAAGGGAAGGGCTTCTGTGGAGGAGTGCTGCTAAAAAGTAACTTTGTACTGACCACAGCAGAGTGCGCCCTTCTGCACAGCCATTTTGAAATCAGGGTTGGTACTGGTAGGTGATCAAACACATTTGCTCTTCTTGCAGCACATTTTAGCATTTTTTTAAAAAAAATTAATTTATTTAAATTTTTTTTAAAAAAGGGTAACTAAATATTTTTCTGCATAAAAATATTGTTAAAGGAAACAAATCTGCTGTCATCTCATTTAAGCATCTCAGTCTCATATCTTGAGCAAGAACTAGATCTGCCCCATGACCCCCTACAAGCCAAGCGGAGAAACAACTGCCTCTGGAATGCAATTCAGAACTCAGCACACCTAGGGATAAGCTAAACCAGGTGGATTTAGAGGTGGCTTTAGTTTCATGCCAAAATTCACTTCTCTCATTATTTGTCCTTCACTCTGAAATTTTGCATGCTTCTACACAGCATTAAAAAGCTGTCAATATATTTTGCTAAGGGACATGGTGTAGGGGATGACTTTGTAGAGTAGGGTAGATGGTTGGACTTGATGATCCCAAGGGTCTCTTCCAACCTAGATGATTCTATGATTTATATAGTTTACCTTCACTGCAGTGTTTTCAAGAAAAGTGCCTTTAGTTTCTCTGCTGCACACGTTTCTCAGCATGACCAGGCAGCTGCTGTCAGCCTGCATGGGGTTTTCAGGTGTCTGTTAAGATTATTCCCTAAGAGCAGTGAAATGTCCTTGCTTCACAGGGCCTAATGGAACAAGCGGAACCCAGAAGACGCTGCAAGTCAGGGAGAAACACATACACATCCGGTATGAAGAAGACACTGCTGAGAACAACATCGCCTTGCTGCAACTCCAAGAGCACGTGGAGTGCAACAGCCACCAGCTTCCCGTCTGCACCCCTGAAAGAGACTTTGCAGAACACGTTCTAATTCCAAAACTGGCTGGGACAGTCAGCGGCTGGAGAAGGGAAGGCGAGGAGCTCCAAGGGGACGAGCTGCAGGTGTCATACCTCCCCGCTGAGGACTGCAAACAAATACTCAACGTGAGCCTCACAAACAGGCAGTTTTGTGGACACCTCCAGGAGGCCGTAGACAAACGACTGGCTGGAGGAAGCTTTTTAGCTACCGAGTATAAGGGCACTTGGTTCCTGACTGGTATCCTGGGATCTTGGCCGCTAGAAGATGCTGACTGGGACACATTCCTATTCACTAACACGGCGAGGTATATGATATGGTTTAAACGAAAAATGAAATAAGACAAACACAACCAACCCTCCAGCACCACACCCCTGCCAGTCACTGCAAGGAAACGTTTGGATGCAGCCAGCACACCCATCTGACTCTCTTATCACGATCTGCAGTAAGGAAGTCGCAATGATGACGTGTATATAACTCCAATTCATACGGAAAAGCTTCTTTGTCGTTCCTTCTTCTACGGACACAGAGTACTGTGAAAGTCATGATGCCATAAACCTAGTTATTTTACTAAAAAATACTGAAGTTTCCCATAACTGTTCATCCTAAAACTCAAAAAGCGTTCATGTTTTTCTGGGATTTTAAATGTTGCTAGAAGGAAAGGAGTCTTTTTAATTCTTGTTACCCTGAGGTTTGATTCAACAAATCCATATTCTTATTTCTGTATCCATACAAGTAAAACTTATGAAGACCAGGGGAACTCCAAGCCTTTAAATGCCTATTTTGAGGTAGGACTTGACACTCTCATCAGACTGAAAAATGCTTCCCCTCATACATGGTACCTGTGTTTTCCCTTATGAATCATGTTCACATCAGTTAGTGGGTATAATAAACCCCAACTCTCAAAGGCCGGGGGGGGGGAAATGTTTTATTTTATTTAAAAAAGAATTAAAAAATTCCCAAACTACTTTCCCATCACTATGGACAAAGTTATGTTGTACCAGCCCCAAAACAAGCAAACAAAACCCCCAAGGTAGTAACACTTGCGATAACGGATCCAGTGACAGTGTTTTGTCCAGAAGCAGAATAAAACAGACGATGGATAAGTTACTTAGATAAGCTTTTGTTCATCATAACAAAAATGAAACAAAATTTTACTGTAATTAAAAAAACCAAACCCATCTGTGGGCACCGACAGACAAAAATCCCACATTTACTTGAACCCGTAAGTATCACTGACACAGTAAAGCTTTTGCTGTCAAGCATTTCTCTAGTTTTTAGAGAAGGCTTGAAGAGAGTATTTAATACCTGCAAGACTATGGAAGAGACTTAAAAAAATGGAAACCATGAAAGAACACATCATTTCCACTCTGAAGAATGGATTAACACAAGTAACAAAGTATGATACTCCTGCCCTCTGAAAGACAAATGCGGAAGTAGTAACACAGAGTACTTTATAAAAGCTTTAAGTACTTCGGAAGGAGTTTGGAATGCTTTGCCTTATTTCCTCTTAAAATACTTTGAACAATCTAGAAAGCCTGAAGAAACTTGAAATAACTTGAAAAGTTATTATTTCATTCAGAGTTTGGAATGCTTTGCCTTATTTCCTCTTGAAATACTTTGAACGATGTAGAAAGCCTGAAGAAACTGTCATTGAAAAATTATTATTTCATTCGAATGTACTTTGTAACACTGGCAGCCTTGGTCATTCTGGGAAAGGAGCCACAAACAGTTCCTGGTATTCCAGTCCTGGACACGAACCACGTCATTTACAGTGTTCTCAGGGTGACTAGGAGCAGCCCCACTGGGCAAGCTGAGTATCTGAAAAGTACTTGCACGGGTGAGACGCAACGCTCAACACACTGTTGACAGCGGAGGAAATGGGTTCTGCTTGCTGACCACGAGCTTCTGATGCTGATGAGATATATAGCCTTTAATGTGACCCTGGGAAAAGGAGAAAAAGAGAGTGTTAGGACTGAAAGCTGGTAATACAATGCCTATTAACCTCAGCTGCCTCCAGACTACATCAAGCAAAGCTACGCCTATTTACTAAGTCGTCGCTGCACTATGGTTCTTAATATCTGTAAGGATCCAGTTTATGCCAGTGGGTTAACTCACAGAGGAAGCAGAAAGCTGGAACCATAACCTTGTTTGTGTCCTAAGGGGTGCTGTCAGACTGAGACTGCTGCCAGGGCCCCCCCTACCGGTCTCCTCACATTTCCTCGAAGAGACAGAGCTCAACAGAAGTGTTTCTAAATTTACTCTTTGAAATGATGATTTTAGTAGCGTTGTAACACTGAAAGAAATCTTCCAGTCGCCTAATCTCATCCTCTGTTACTCCAAGAGCCCACCAATGATGTTTCAGAAACAGAGAAGCAGTTAGTTTCCTTGCTGACACTGCAATGCTGCTCCAAACCTTCCAATTTATTAGAAATCTCTTCATTTCAAGCCTTTATCTGTTCATGAGTAATTGAGATCCATTTAGAGTAAAAGACAAGATGTGAAACAACCCAAAGCAATTTGGTTTTAACTCTTTCTAATGTTAGAATGTCCAGAATCTCCTACTTCAAACACAGAACAAATCCCTTTTGGTCCCAGTTACAACTTCAGTATTTTTAGATCAGTATTTATGCATATATAGAAATGTCAGTACTGGATCTGTAATGTAAAATTCAACTTCAGTTTCAACTGATTCCTGCAAAAGAGGCAGGAATTAGAGGAAGCCCTCAGGGCAAATGAAAATATTTCACTTTGGGCACAAGTGAATCAACTTTTTTTACACAAGAAAACCTGGGATTACTGATACGTTTTTTGTAATAAACTTTTATTCTGTACCTCATATTTTTTACTGTCTTAAGTCTGGAAGGACCAAACAAGTGGTCAGTACATACCATATATATAAGATTAGCTAAAATGCACTGGACTTCATCAATATCAACATCGTCTACTTGCATGAATTTCAGGGCAAACAGAAAGGCATCCAGAGACAGCTGATGGGTTTTGAGTAGTAAATATCTGAAAGAAACAACAGAAGAAAAAAAAATCTGATTTTGAGAAACAATCACTTAAAAAGTCTGGTTCTTAGAAAAATGGCCTTTCTACAATAAATTCACTTTAAGAGGAATTTAGTGCTCTGAGAGCATTAAGGAGCACATACATTTCTATCTCAGTCTTAGGTGAAGCCACACAAAATCTACTTTTGCAAAAATGTAGGTTTTGTTATGCTTACACTTTCTTAAAGAGATTCCTGTACGTGATGATTTTCAGCTTCTCAAGGATAAGAAAGATTCCACATCGAATAAAGAAGGTCTCGTGCTTTGTCAGAGCGTCATTCAGTAGGAGAAGATTGCCTTCACTACAAGGATGAAAAAATTAAAACATGAGAAGGTCTCATCCAAGTAAGAAAAGAAACTGACTTGATAGGAATATCCCTCCCCTGCCTTCCTCAATCATCCCCAGTAAGTATCTTTTTACTTAATACTTTTTGAACACACAAGGCAATAAAATAATCATCGTACCTCACAGCCTTCGTTACTTCAGCAAACTGCATAAGGTCATACTTTTTTAAGAGCTGAACTGTTGGCATATGGCCCTGAAAAAGAAACAGTTTCCATGTTTTCCAGGATAAAGTCGAATGCACTTCAAATGTAATGTAGTAAGCTATAAAAACATTTGTGAGAGAAAAAGACAAATGTGTAACCACTTTTTTTTTTTTTGCTACAGAACAAGAAGTGAATAAAAGTATTTGTAAGAAAACCCCCTTGCCCACACCAAACACCTTGTAGCTCAACTCATGATAACTATCTATTTATCATGGTTTAGGGAGACTTAATATTTCTTAATGTTGGGATACAGTTATCAAACTTTTAAAATCAAGATCCTGTAACATGAGGCAGACCCAAATTTTATGTCATGGCTGTATGATCTAATCTGCAAACAGAAGAACTGCAGGAATCCCAAGCATTACTAATAATACAAGCAGTACTTCAGCACTGTCAAGTGCTAGCTCAGTCTGTACCAGATTTTTTCTTCACTATGCCTCTGTGCAGAAATAAAAATGTCCTCTCAAAAAACAAAACAACAACAAAAAGAGAAAGAAAGTTAAAACTCAAAGAAACAAAATTAATTCTCATTGCTAGATCAGGTAAGACTGGACCGCCTACACTATCAAAAAGAAACTTTGGTGTTTTTTCCCCTCTGTACAGCAGAGATCAGATTGCACATTGACTTGGGTCAGACTTTAAATTTAGTTACCATCATGCTATGCTGTTGGTAACTCCTTTCCTGGTTGGAGGATTAGCTGAGAGCAGAACTCAGCTGCATGTTTACTGAGAGCTGCTAGGAATAAAAAAAACCATCCAAGCTATTTTAGTACAGTTTAAGGTTAGTGTTAATGTTTGGACTCTGATTTAAAAAAAGCAACTGTAAAAACAATGACCTTTATCTAGTTTCTTTAGTGCCTCTTGTACACTAGAGCTGCTCCACAAAAGTCACACTAACAGCACTAATGGACCCACCAGTTTAAGATACCCAGTCAGGACTGGGACAAAAGCTTTTAGGAAGACTGTTAGTTTTCCTTCATCAACCCTACCATCAATTGATCTGTAAACCACCAGCAACAAAGTCAATAAATAAAAAATTAAAACCAGAAGCCAATTATCATACCCGTTATGCTTCCCCTGTACCCAGCTGACTGCAAGGGATTGGAAAGGGAGTGCTGAATGGAAAAGGGAGGATGGTCATGAACAGGTTGGGGCAAAGGTGGAAGATGGCAACTCAGAGAAGCAGGTAATAACAACACTGTCTATATGTAACTTTGGTAATGGGGCCAGGAACAGGAAACTCTAAAATCTGGTTCTTGCCCCCTCAGTTACACCGAATTAATAGTTACCATCATCCCACTGGCTCAGGGATACAAAAATGCCAGCACAGCACAGGACAGCACATGGAGAAGAACAGGAACAAGAAGCAGAGATGTGCTTAATTATTTTAACAGAAAGATTAAGTGATCAAATAGTCTTCACTGATTTGTTCAAAACCATAATGCTCTACTTTGTGACCCTTCTGATATGCCTCAAATGGGCAAATAGGAAACCCAAAGATAGGAATCCTTTTTCTCCTGCGGCAAACCCCTCTCAAGACTCTTCAGCCACCTGTTTGCACATCCTCCTTTCCTTCACCAGGTGAAACAAGCAGACAGATTTGTGCCAGTGAATCCATACATTCCCTGGCCCATCTGAGCAGCTGATCACCAGAGAGGCACCCAGCTACACAACTTAAGTTAAGTGCTTCTCCAAAGAGACCAAAGTTGTTTAAAACTAACCTGAAGTTGCACCATTAGGAGGGGTGGGGGGAAAGTAAAGGGAAAGATGGGTGGGGGTGCTGTTTGCTGGGGTTTTTTTCCCCCTCTTCTCCTTTCCTGTGTTGCTATGACAATTAAACACTTTTTTTTTAGCCTCACACAACAACCTGTACATATGCTGACTCTTACAGTGGTCAGGCACAGAGAGCCTCTGAATTCCAGTAAGGAAAAAACAAGAAACATACTGAGCATCAGTTTGGTTATCTGCTCCCAGAAAGTTATTTAGAAGGAAACATCAACTCACCAACAACATTTTCACTGGCAGCAGGTAGATCAAAATCATTCTTTTGTTCTTCTGGCTTGAGCGGTGACAGTGCTCAAAGGCAAATGACAGATACTCTTCGGCTGCAGACACAAATAAAAGTGCTAGTAATATGAGTCAACAACAAAAATGGATTTCAACTGTAACCCAAATTCTGGGCTCAATGTCCATCTCTAGCTTGAACATGTGGTATTTGAAATTACATAAAAAAGCATCACACCAATCAAAATACATTAAGAAAAAATGCTGCATGAATTATTGGACACATATATACATAAAATACAAAGCAATATTGGAATTTTGAGCTAATTTCAGTAACATTATTGTGTTACTACTAGAGGAGGGGAGAATTTCAAGAAGTGCTGGTGAAACAGAATTCTGTTTTCTAAATTCACTGATTAGATTCTTCGGTGGAGGTAAGCTGCATGGGATGCACATGTCTGCTGAGCTGTGGAAATGTGCCAGTGAGATCACACAGCACAACATGAAACTCTCTCATCAGTTTACACCAAGAGAGAAAAATGACAAGCCTGACAGGCAGAAGACACCGTTTAGAGTAACCAAACTGGCTCCAGAATAGATTTTGGTCAGGGGCTTTGGTTAGTGATGAAAAGTTGTACACCTTAGCTCTAGAAGCATTTCTATTGGTGAATAAGAAATGTCAGAAGTGCAGTTTCTACATCTTCCAAAAATCAGTGCACTGAGAAACTAATTCTACAGGACAGTTTGCTGAAGATTTTCTACATGGCATACAGCAACCTGAAGAGGACAAGAAAGTTGCAAACCCTCCTTTGTGAAACCTTTCACAAACCTATTCTTCTGGATGCTCATACATTTCCTTATGCATTCACACAACATATAAAACTACAGAGAACTTCACTGACACAGGTATTTTAAAACTGGGCATATGCTACAATTAGAAGCGTCATGTAATCTCATCTCTGATCTGACTCAGCCCGGGGGCCTTGGCTCAGTGCAAGCACAACTGCATCTTCTACACACATTTTGAGTCACACACACACACACGACATCAGCCAGATTTCTCACCAAGCAGCAAGACTTTAAATCTGTCTCAGTGGCACACAGTACCTTGCTTAAAGTCACTGTCAAACATGGCTTTGCGTCCCACATAGTATCTGTACGTAACTCGCTGTGCCATGCTATACTCATCCTTCAGATTTGAGCTGTCAATTGCTCTAATTAAGGGCTTACACAGATGCAGCTTGTTGATCTGTTAAAAGAAATTAATTGCATTTTACTCGGAGACTGTAGACACAAAGTAGCATATAAAAAAAAGATGGGTTTGACTCAGACTATGAAATAGAAAACACAGCTTATTAGACTTGAACCCTACCTTAAAATAAATTTTAAACAGCTGATTCACGAGAAACAACATGCCCCACTTTTTGGAGTCTTCAATGCCTGCTCGACTGTCGTAAGAAAAGAAAAAAGTAAAAAACCTATTAGTACTGACCATTGTAAGAAAACAATCACTTTGTCTTTGTGGTAAATTCCCTCCATAGATATCTTACAGATTTTTAGGGTAAAAATAGGTGTTTGAAAACAAAAGTCAAGGCCAAACTTCTTGTATTAAACCATACCAGCACTGTCAAAGCAGAACATGTGTTTCCAACTTAAATTTTGAACAGCTCTGCTACATTTCTTCTCAACATAATGAAAAGATGTCATGTAAAATATTATTCATCTGCCTCAGGGTCCTTACTCCAGTCTACAGGTAACACACACACTAGCACAGCAGTTGCTTACAATATTCAAGGTGCAAGGAAGTCGGGGAAAAAACCCAACACGTTTTCTCCACTGTAGAAGTGTTAAAACTGCTAAGACTGGAAATTCAAGAGTCACCTTTTTTTCATCTAACCATAATGAAGCAAATTTCACTGCTGAACAGGGCAAAAGAGTGTTAATAATCTCAGGGCACAGAAGTGTTAATAATCCTTCCTGAGAAACAGGGACATAATCAGTCCCTCCCAACATCTGCTAAGAATGTTAAACCTGAAGGGAGGCCTCTCCAGCTGTAGTTAATAGTTAAGAGAGAAAAGACTTTAAATGAGAGGAAATGAACCTTAGAAGTGTTTGTTCTTACCCAGATACGGTCTTAGTAAGTGGAAAAATCTTACATAAAGTTCATTAGGTTCTTAACAATTTAATAGCGCAAGTTCTGTAGAGGATCTTTCACTTACGTGTCACTGGCACAGACTCGAAAACAGCTCATCAGCAGTTCTGCTGCTTTTTCCAACATGTCTCCAACTTTGCTTTTCCCTTTCTTCACTAGCTGTTGGTCTGCCTGTCATTACACAGCAAGAAAAAGGTGTAATTCTACATCCCGATTCGTTGGCTTGTAAACAGTTCAGCTCTTTAATACAGTATTTTAAAAAGTCTCATAGCAATAGATTTGCCATGCCTGCTATCCCTCAAATCCAGAAGGTAGTCAACTCAAGTTGATCTGGTGAAAAAATGTCTTTTGAATAAAAAACAAACTAAAATGTTTCTCCCATTAAGGAGTTTGAGTTTTAGAATTTATAATTAAGCTTCTCTCCACAGCCACGAGGGCTAGACTTTATTTCCAAACCATAGTCAACATTTTCTAGTAGTAACACACGCTGCTAGAACCTGGGATTTTCAGAAGGAACAGAAAACATATGTTACAACAGGAAAAAAAAAAAAAAAAAAAAAAAAAAAAACACACATTTACTTGAAGGCATTCATTTATTTAAGCATCTTGGGAAAACAGGTTGCCATATAATATTAATAAACAAGAATATGCTCTGTCAACCACATGCAGTGCTACAGACATTTTGAAGACCTAAATAAATAACGTATTAGAAAACCTAGCCTAGTCTGAATTAATGCAGTGGAATTATTTTCCTGGGATTTAAGTCATATATAGCATTAAAAGTAAAGGAAAAAAAAAAAAAAAAAAAAAAAGAGTTGCCAACATATGGGAAAGATCCATGGACTGACTAATGCAGAACTTAAACAACAAAGAAGAGTGGGTGGGGGGGAAATAGTGAGTAGATATTTACTATGTGCTTTCTAAATAGTTTTACTATAAGGCTTTCATCCTCACTAGCTGAAAAATAAGGAAGAGACATGGGAATGCATCCTTTGCTGCAGAAGTCTTCTCTGTATCCACATCCTTTGAACATACTAAGGTTAGAAGACAGAGTTCAAACACTTCCAGCATGACCGATACCATTTTTCCCTGTTCTCATACATCTCATATATATGAATTTGCCTCACTCAGACTGAGAATTGAGACCTGTTACAGAACAGGCACGTGCACGTACACACACAAAATATTCTCTGTGCAAGCATGCCAAATGTGTTGTTCTGTGAGTAGGTGGGCACAAGAAAGTGCCGAGGGGACAAAGACTGAAAATACTGGATATTGTCAAACTCTAACTCAGCTGGATCCTCAGTTCCAGCTTCACCTCACCATATAAAGTGACTAGGAAGAACAACCATGACCCTGCCACCTACCTTGGCCCAGCAGTTCCCATTAGATCCCTAGACAAGCTACTTCAATTCACTAGCCTGAGAAAAATAGTGTAAATTTGTGGGGGGGCGTTGCCTGTCAGCAGTTTTATGGGCTCAGCAGGGGCTTCACTGAGCATCAAAAGCAGCATACACAGCTGGAAGAAGGGAAAGGAGGCAGAAACTTCCTTCTCCAGACGTAGTAACTGGTTAGATTAGCTCAGTTGTTTGGGATGTCTCCACCCTTATAAAGATTCCACCAAATCCCAAGGACAACATACAGAAATAGTGTTACCACCATGCTACTCTATAAAGACAGTACTTCATCACTTCATATGCCCTAAGCAACTGCTGTGACATGCAGGTCCTCACAACCTGTCTAGCTCAAGCTGCAAATAGGAAGTGGGCAGACTGAGCAACTTAGATTTTCGATGGGACTGGATGAAATTAGTGTATTAACAAAATTCTAAACAATGAGTTAAACAGTACTGAGCAAAATTAGGCTATGTAGTAAAGTCTAAAATATTTCCACCATGGAAACTCCTCTAACAGATAAAAGTAATGAGGCTGTTAATCAAATCTACTTACATTATTAGCAAAAATTCGAAGATCGAGAGCTACAGCGTACATAATAGGTAAAGCCCTGGAAAAGTAAAACAGTATGTGCAAATCATGCAACAAGACATGAGAAACAAGCTTTTTTTTTTTTTTTTTGACAGTGGGTCATAAAACTAGAAAAGTATACATTAATCTTTAAATAAAGAAGGATACACTTTCTAAAAGAAAAGGTCATTGAGATTTTAGCACTTCAAAAATCCTACACTGGAGGAAGAATTAATTCAGAAACATTTTTTACGGTAGCCTTAATAAAATACCATCTCACCTTGAACAAATTCTTCAGGTGTTTACTTACAGACCATTCTACAAAATTAAGCCTAGATGTTTAGTTTTCACACGTTTGAATCTAAAAACTCAAACAGGCAGCAAAAACAACTAGGCTGCATTTAAGTATTGCTGGGGCTAAATAAAACTATGGGCATAATTTTAGTTTGACTACTATGGTATTATGCTAGTGAAAGATGAGAGTCTAATTTCTAGCAGCTCTCTATGACGTACTCACCAGTTTTCCTCTTTATGTGCCTGAAACGCTCGCAGGAAAGATGTATTATATTTAGGAAAATTTAAAAAGCTACTAAATGAAGCAGAAATACAAACCCCAACAGTTGTACAGTACCACATTATTACTATATGAAAGGGCAGAAACCAACAAAGCAGCAAGTAGATGAGGAGTCAGGATGCAAAGATGCAGCAGGGAAGAACGCGGGCGCAGCCACACACCCCTTGGTGCTGTAGTAGCCGTTAGAAACACTGGTCACTTAGAGGTAAGATAGCAGCATGCTTTATCAGTATCCTCCCCTCCAGCCAAGTACAGACTGGGAGGTATACTAATGATTTGAGGGTCTCCTATAGTCTGTCAGAAATTAATTTCCTATTATAGAGCCAAGTGACAGATTCCCCCTTAGTCCTACAGAAAGCTGGAAGAAGAGTGTATATGAATTTCCTTGCTTAAGAACCCAAATAGCTGAAGTGCACTTGAAGCAGATCCCATTCTATTAGATTTGAGAAGGGGTAAAGACAAGTTCTACAAAAAGACATACAGTTAAACTGAAAACTATATACAAGATTTACGGAAAAGGATATTGAACGATAACTGTTTGGCATTTGTATGCTTCTATAAAGTCATGGTTTCCAACAGCGTAAGTACACCTGTCAAAAAAAAAAAAAAGTGCATTAGTGCACCAGAAAATATCGTATGCGTAAGACAAATATTTCTTTTTTTTGCCTCTTAACAGGGATAGAATGTTTATTAAAAAAAAAACCCACATAGAAATATGATTAGAAATGTTCCTAACAAAATGGCACAAGTATTTTAAGCTTGTGCTTAAATTGCACAAGCCTGATAATTGTAGAAAATGAGATGAAAATGAGAGATGAACAGGGAGTTGTTTCTATAATATGTACAGTGTCAACTGTAATATGCTAATTCTTATTGAAACTGTCACCAAGATTAGCACAGATTAAAAAAATTCCAAGACTGTTGAAAGTGAACTAAAGACTGTGTTAATGCAGAATTATTTTTTAAAGAAAAGCCTAACAGGATTACTAAGGTCCTAAAGCTGTCTTAAGAACACTTTTATGACTAAAATCCCTTTTAAAAATATTTATTTCCCTTACTTATTTCACCCTAAATTCTTCTGTAGCTAGTAAATGCAGAGCAAAGGAAACAGCAGGCACTGAAACCAAAGCTGTGTCAATGCCTATGCACAGAAGACTGCCAGACTGAGGAGGAAAGAGAAGATCATTATTTCCTGCAATCCTAACATTATTTATTTATAAGATTAATGAATATCAAGTTTTCAGATATAAGCCCTTTAAAATAACTAAGTAACCTTTAGGATATCCTTCCCCATCCCTGTTGGACGCCTCACAATCGACTTTACATTCCTGGTCCATCTTTACCTTAAGTGGGCTGCAAACATTTCATCATATGGTGGCTCCAAAACTTGTTGACACTTCTCCTCTGGAGATGGAAGCTAAGTATAGAATAAATCAATGAAACATTAAAGGAACATCCAATGCACCATTAACAGAATATTATATGGGTATTTAATCATAGCAGTTTCATGCATACATGCCTTTGCTATCTATCAGAACCTTACCTTTTATTAACATTCACACCCAGTGTAATGAATTGCTAGTGTGCATTCTGTCTCCAGAACCTGATTAGAGCTAGCCTTGAATAAAAGCATCCAAAATGCATATAAACACAAACACTGGACCCTTGCGACCCACTGGTTTTCTCTTTATAGTCACTTCCACTGTGCCACCTTGCTAACTAATGTACACCTGGCCAGAAGGAACTTTCAAGACTGTATCTATCCAGAAAACAATTCAAAGTGAAACAAAAAAAGCCATCCAGGAAAAAAACGGAAAAACATAATATCCTTGTAAGAAGAAAAGGGGAAGAAACCTGCAAGCGGATCCCGCTCTGGCCTGCAAAACAGATTTCTAAGGTTTATTCCCAATGGAAAGAAACCCATAGAGAGAACTAGAAAAACTGAAAGCAAACCAAAAGAAAAACTAGATTCTCACCTGTAGCCTTGGGTTTGCAACATGTGGATGTTTAAATGATACCAATTCTGCACAAAATTGTCCATCTCTGCTGTCAATGGCTTCTTGCACCTACCAAAGAAAATCATCACATTACAGAATAAAATCCAGCCACAGCCTTACAATATATTTACATGACTACAGAAGCCACTTTCTTGGTACCACTGTTCATCCACATCGATACCAACCCAACTGTAAGCTTCTGAAGGTTTAAAACTGAATAAATCAGTATTTCCCTGCTGAGGCCCCATCTGGAGTACTGTGTCCAGTTCTGGGCTCTCCAGTTCAAGGACAGGGAACTGCTGGAGAGGGTACAGCAGAGGACTATAAAGATGATTAAGGGCATAGAACATCTCTCTTATGAGGAAAGGCTGAGGGACTTGGGTCTTTTTAGTCTGGAGAAGAGAAGACTGAGTGGGGGGTCTGATCAATGCCTATAAATACTTTAAGGGTGGGTGTCAAAAGGATGGGGCCCATCTTTTTTCAGTGGTGCCCAGTGACAGGACAAGAAGAAATAAGCACAAACTTAAACACAGGAAGTTCCACCTAAACATGAGGAGGAACTTCTTCACTTTGAGGGTGGCAGAGCATTGGAACAGGCTGCCCAGAGAGGTGGTGGAGTCTCCATCACTGGAGACATTCAAAACCCACCTGGATGCATTCCTGTGCAACCTGCTCTACGTGGACCTGCTTTGGTAGGGGGGTTGGAGTAGATGATCTCCAGAGGCCCCTTCCAACCCTGTATCATTCTGTGATTCTGTACTTCCAATACACCTGTTTTTCAAAAACATATCAGGGAGAAGGTAGGGCAAATACTACCATGGTTTTTTCCTTATTTGTAGGATACAAGCAAACCAGAAAATCTCCAAACAGCTTACATGAGTTTAGTACTGTAAGAGAGCCGTTGTGAACTGAATTTTGTTAAGTTTTTAAAAATTCCAGTTGGACTTATGGACAAACATATGTGTGAAGACATAAACAATCTTTGTGTATTATTGTTTGCAATACTGCAGATGGAATTTGCACGTAATCAGGACTCACAAATATATTTCATATGAATGTAAGATTTAATAACAAAAACTACTTCCAAACCAAAAAATTAGCTCTCCCTTACTTGAAAAAAAAAAAACCCAACTCCAACCTCTGAAAGTGGTTAAGCAGCTGATTTTCATTATTTTGCTGCTTCTTTTGCTAATTTAGTCTATGATTTTTCCCATTTGGTATAGTCTTTCCATATAGCAAAAAGATATTTTTTTTTCCTATCAGGACACAAAAATATGACAAATAAAGCACAAACTGTAGGAAAGGAACTTTTAAGAAGTAATATCCAAAACTATTTCCACAACTAAAGAAACTTCTAATGTGACGTCACGGTAAGCTGCTCAGACAAGACTGTGTTTCTACAAGGAGTTATCTTTAGCAGAAAGCAGAATTAAACCATTCTCCCACAGAATATGACATTTACAGCCTTGACAGGTTTCAAAAGTATTCTATACAGATGCTAGTCTAACATCAGACATTGGAACGATAGCTACATGTTTAATCTACCCGTCTTCATTTCTAAGCGTTATGCACACTGCCATTTGTCACTTCCTTGCCCACTGCTTTGGATTTCCATCCTCACCAGTGAGCGTCCATTCCATCAGTGAAGCGCCCAAGTTTGACACACAGCAAAATGTTTTTCCGTCAGAGATAAGGTATTGGTGAGAGATGTGCGTAAACTTAAAATGTAAAGACAGTTTAAGTGCACAGACACGGTGTTTACGAAACGGGGTGTGGAGGCAGAATCATGAGGACTGTCAACTGGAGAAGATGCTGGCTTTTCAGAGCAGATCACTGTCCTGAGAGATGTCAGCCACTCCATTTTTGAGACTAAAAGCCAATTACTCCCTTTTTGTTCTCTTCACTTGGTTGACTTGACTGATCTTGACTGAAGAGAGTAAGATGATAACAACGATGAACATGTGATGGTTCAGAAAAAAACCAGTAAGAATGGTCACACTAAGAGCCTGATGCTATGTTGTAGTTTCAGCTGAGATGGAGTGAACTTTTTCACTAGTAGCTGGTATAGTGCTACATTTTGGATTTGAGATAGTGCACTGGTGTTTTTGACTGTTGCTGAGCTGTCAAGGCCTTTTCTGCTCCTCACACCACCCCACCAGTGAGTAGACTGGGGTGGAGAGGGCACAAGAAATTGGGAGGAGACACAGCCAGGACAGCTGACCCCAACTGACCAAACAAATGCTTCATGTCATACGATGTCATGCTCAGTACACAAAGCCAAGGGAGAAGAAAGAAGCAGAGGACACAACACACATTTGGAGTTACAGCGTTTGTCTTTCCCAAGTAACCACTATGCTTGTTGGAGCCCTGCTTTCCTGGAGATGGCAGAACATCTGCCTGCCAACGGGAAGCAGTGAACGAATGTTATTTTGCTTTGCTTGCATGAGTAGCTTTTGCTCTACCTATTAAACTATCTTTATCTCAATCCATGATCTTTTTTGATTGGTTTTATTCTTCTGATTCTCTTCCCCATCCCAACCGGGTAAGTGAGCAAGCGGTTGTATGGTCCTAGTTGTTGGCTAGGGTTAAAAACTGAAAGTTCAGACCAGCTGGTACCCTTGGGACACAGCCCCTGTGTTTCCATCCTCCATGCCCTACACACTCTCTCTCTGCACTTCTGTACTTCTTAAATCGCTGTATTTCTCCAACCTCCGAGCTGCATTTATCACTGTACGCACACACAATCCCACCACGTTAGTTCTTAGGGAAAAATGACTTCACTACCCATTATATCAGTAATTATCACGTTTTTTAGAAATTCCAGGTATACAACCTCGGCACACAGCTGGTATACTTCACACTGACTTCAGATGTATTTTTCTTTACCACATCACACGTTCTAGGCCGGTTTGTTTCTTAAGCAAGGCAGTACATTTCCAGCAAAGGAGAACATATCCGCCTATCCCAACAGTGCCCGCCAATAAAACAGAAACTTGCTTACTTGCTGTAAATACTGATTTATGGTGATGTGAGCCATTAAAAGGTTAAGCAGAAGAGGCCGGCGTCCCAAAGGAAAGGCGGTTGTATCACATCCTACGAAAGGAGAAGGCGTTGAAGAGGACAGGGCGGCACACAGACCCTCCCCGACCGAAACGCGCGGCGCCTTTACCGCGCCTCTCGCTGCCCGGGCAGCCGCTGCCGGCGGAAGAGAAGCCCTTGACACCGAGGCCCCAAACTCACCCACGACTGCCCACAGCGACACCCAACCCGCGCCTCCCCCCAGCACCCTCAGCACGGCATCCGGCGGCCCCCCCGGCCCCGGCCCCGCCACAAGCACACCCTCAATCCTCGGCAAGGCACTTCCGGCACCCGGCGCGCCGCTTCCGGCAACTCCGCCGCGGCGCTTCCGGCACCCGGCGAGACACCGCCCCCCGAGGGACAGTGGGAGAGACCCGGCGAGTCACGTGACACAGCCCCGGCTCCCTCTTGACCCCCGCTCCCCTTCCCCGCCTGGGAGGCGTGGCTTTGCCCCGACAGCCAATGGGAAAGCGCGGGGGGCGGGGGGAGAGGGCGCGCGTCAGAGGTAAACCTCGTGCTGCACGTTGGTGGGCGTCCGCCCGTTACGGCCGTTGGCGCGGCGTTTACCGCTCGCCCTCGTGCCCTCCTCTCACAAGGGAGGGGGGCGGTGACTGTCTACGGGTCCCGGGCTGTGGCGTTGCGGGAGCCCCGCGTCGCTTCCCCGGGAGGGTGCTCGGGCTTGGCCGCCCGCCTCCCACCCCTCTCTCTCCGCCAGCTCGGTGCGCTAAAGGGGGAGAGGGGTGTGTTTCTCCGAGAACGTGTCCCCGAAAAGTTAAAGCAATTTAACTCTTCAAAGCGCTGACGTGTGTAAAGCGGGGGTGCTCCGCTTTACACAAGCCTGGGGGCCCTGACGTGCCCTGGGGGGGGTCGCTGGTGGGCGCCCGCTCGGGGCCTCTCCGGTGCGAGAAGCCGAGGTGCGGGTGGGAAAGGCGGCTGCTCCTCGACTCCCGCTCCGGCCGCCCCTCGGCGTGGTGCCGCGTTGGTACCGATAAACGGGCACGGGGGGAAGCCGGGGGCCGCACGGCGATGTCGGGGAACCGCTGCCCCGGCCGCCAGCGGGCGCGGGAGCCATCTTGTGAGCGGGGCCGGTGCTGCCTGCACACAGCCCCGGCGTCGGGGGCGGCCAGGAGCCGGGCACAGGCCCGTGAGCCGCACCCGGGTTGGGGCGGTGCGGACGACGAGGCGGCCGCCGGGCTCCCCCCCGGGCAGGGTGGAGGCGGGCGGCTGCCGGTGACTCCCGGCCCGGCGGCGCTTGGCAGCCACCCGCGGGCAGGGCCGCGAAACCGGCGCGGTGGGGGAGGGCGGCTGGGTGGCGGCGGAGGAGGAGGAGGAGGAGGAGGAGGGGAGCGGAGGCGGAGACCAGCCGGGCCAGCCCAGCCCAGCGCCTTGCCCCGGCCGGACACGGCGCCCGGGGCGGAGATGGCGGACGAGCCCCAGAAGAAGCCGCACTTGTCGGCCTTGGTGGGGCACACCAACGGGCTCACCAAGCCCTCCTCGCTGGCCGCCGCCACCCGCGCCGGGGGAGGAGGAGGAGGAAGCGCGACCGCCTCCTCCAAGAAACTCGTGATCAAGAACTTCAGAGGTGGGTGCGGGGCGGGCCGGGCCCTCCGCCCCGGCAGGTGCGACCGGCCCCGCCGACCGGGCCCCTCCCGAGCTTTGTTTACCCGACGGCCCGGCCGCTCCCCGCCTCTTTCCCCGCGGTCGGACCGGGTCGAGCCCGGGGGATGGCCCGGCCGCTGTCACCCGCCCCACCGTCTTATCTGGGCCGAGGGGAGGCTGCCGCCGGGCTGATAACCCTCCTCGCTGCCGTCACCGCCCCGCTGTGCGGGCTTTGCGGGGACACGCGTGGGGCTCCGTGTGTGTGTGTGGGGGGGAAGTCGCGGGAGGAAGCAGCGCGGCGGCGGGGACGGGTAGCGCCCCGTGGGAAGCGGGCAGAAAGCCACCTTAGTGTCAAAACTAATTACGGCGAGGCGGGGGAGGGGTGTGTGTGTGTGTGAAACGCCACAGCCCGGGTTTCCTCGCCCCCGGGAGCCATTCGGTTGCCCGTGCCGTGTGTCAAGAGGGAAAGCCACCGCATGGCTCGGCACAAGTTAGCGAGGTGGCGGCGGGGTCCCCTGGGGCGGCTGGTTGTCAACTGCCTGTGCCTCCCTCCGCAGAGAGACCCAAATTACCGGATAATTACACTCAGGACACCTGGCAAAAACTTCACGAAGCGGTGGGAGCGATACAGAGCAGCGTTTCTATTAAATACAACCTTGAAGAGCTCTACCAGGTAAGGCGTGTAGGGTTGGTTTGTGTTTTGTTATTGTTTTGGGGTTGGTTTTTTTTCCCAATTCAACAGAAGGAAAATCGGCTCCTTTGTGACTTTCGCAGAGCTACACGCTGAACGTAATGCGTTCTGATTTGTGAAAAGCTGATTATATTTTCTGAACTGTTTGCACCATGTTTCACTTTTATATATATTTTTTTATATATATATATTCAGTTTGGAGTTCTATATATCAATTCCTTAAAGGGCTACCAGGATCTGGGCCCCTGAAAAAGCAGTTTATATTGAGAGACCATGGAAAGCTGTGCCTAGGCAAGGGCTGAGATTTAACTCTCAGTTTCTTCAACACAGTGCCCACCCCATATGCTGAAAATGGGATGTTAATTCTCGCTGGGTTATGCAGATACATATTTTATGATGATTTCTCATTTGTATGTGCTGTGGCCTCTTGTGAATAGTGATGTTGAAATATTTGTTATTATTAGATAATGACAATTAGACTTCAATACCAGTACCCTTTGGGGAATTAAAAAAGAAGCTTGATTGAGCAGGCAACAAACTGTCAAGTTTACTTGTGTTTCAGATTACTGTGACGTCTTCATAACAATCAGGATATTAATTTTTTTTTATTAAAACGGTGACAAAGTATTTCTGGAACATCTGTACTACTGGAGCAGGGGCTAGGAAGGGTAAAAGAAGTACTTATGAGCCCTTTCTTTCTACTTTCTCCATTTATGTATGGTTTAGTTCTGTATTGTTTTAAATGCATGTGCTTTGAGGTATATAACTGAAGTAGTACTTTTTTACACTGATCATATTCTAAAAAATTACTGATATGCTAAGTTGTGCTACATAGGTTAAGTTAGTTATGAGGTTTCTGTGGGTGCAGGTGTTTGATCTGCAGATGTGGATCTCATTGCCAGGTCAGGACTTCAAACATTATTATGCTCACCAAAAATTTTTTAAGTGTTCAGTTGAGGTAGGTTTGATGTTGTCTACAAAGTGAGACTGTGAGGGAGGAGAAAGCCAACAGTCCATATTTGGGTCCATGCTCAAGAAAATCAGGAAGAATTTGAGAGCTGACTGTCCTGGGCTCTATGGGTCTAAAATGGCTGATTATGTAAATGCATATTGCCTTAGTATAATTTATTCATTTTAAATAGATAACTTGACTGTGATATATTATTGCAGGTTTGCAGAGTTTGAGTTGAAGAATACATTTTATGGTTTTAAACTCAGCATTTGACAAAATCCTGCTTTTTCATGCCTAGCTAAAAAAAAACAACCCACAGATGCTTTGAGTGTTACCTAACTTGTTTTCAGAGGCTCAGAAATGAGATTATAGAAATATGGCTATGAAATTGCCAGGGTATACAGACTTGAGTTTCGCAGAAGAGGAGGAGGGAGATTTCAGATAAACTATGAAGGGAGAACTGTACTTCTTGCTTTTTTTTTTTCTTTGCCTTTTTTTTTTTTCCTGTTTGCCTGCTTATTTGTAAAAACTGCGCCAGGCCAGTCCAATAATCTGTAAGGCAGCGGTGCAAATCAGCAAGATTTCTGCACAGTGGGTGGTGGCGGGCAGTGTGCCTCTGCATCCCTAGGTACTTACTCTCCTGCCAAAGGAATAAAAGATGAAGCTCAGCATCCGTTGGAAACCTGATCTGTACTTACAGATCGTTTTAACTGCCTGTTGTTGGTGAGCACCAAGTCATCCACAGGGGGAAAAATTCTCTGTGTGCATCAGTTCTTACTCTTAGATTCTCAGGGCTTTTTTGGTTTTGGTTTTGTTTTGGTTTTGTTTTGTTTTTTTTTTTTTTTTTTTGAGTCTTTATCTGACGTTCTGGGAGGAAGTGAGAGGCCTGCTGGAGTTCAGTGCGGTGAGCGGGCTGGTGTACCAGCCTGCCTTTGAACTTTCTGATTTATTTATTTAATTTGGCAAGGTGGCTGAGGAAAAAAAAAAACAACAAACTGAAGAACAATGACAAGGCTTTGTGGGAAGCTTGAAGGATACTCCTTTCCAGGCTTTAGAGGCAGCATGGGATCAGGCATGAAGGTGCTTGGCAGAGACGTAGTCAGCAACGGGAGGATGGCAGCCAATTTTTTTTGCGACTAAAATAGAAATGATGTCTGGGATTGGTGGTAGATTGCACAGATTTTGATAGAAGTACCTTACACTTGATGGAATAGAGAAAGTGGGGCAGTACAAAGAATTGCCGAGTGAGGAGTGAGTGATAAAAATAATGGAAAAAGAAAATTCCCTTTGCAGCAAGGTCCTAAATAACCTGAAATGGGGCAGCACTGCCCTTCTGGAGGACATAGAGTAGGACGGTATGGTAGTGAAGGGAAAAAAAAAAAGATGACATTATTTTGGATATCAGACTTCATTTGGATGGAAGGGAAGGTCTATGTCTTGGGAAACATAACAAACTGTCTGCAAAATGGTTATGTGTTAATACTGTTTGTTTCGGGTATCATTTTACTTATCTGATTTAAGCCCAGATGAAAAATGTAGCGTAGGCACTGTGTGACAGTTCTGTTTGTTTGCTTTGTTTATAATTGTATCAAAATTGAGGAAGCCGTAGTTGCTGTGTATTTAAATAAAATGACATCAGGCAGGTTAGAATTACCCATGGGAAGCAAATTCACTTTCTGTTTTGGAAGACAAACTCTTCAGGATGTTAGAACCTACAGAGGAAATAATACAAGAAGTAGCAATACTTTGCGTGCTAAATGTTAAAACAGAAGGCTGTGCTCGAAACAAGGTATTAAAAGGCACGGAACTTTTGCTATATTTGTGTAGGTGAAGAGTCTGAAAATGTTGTCTTCCTCATATCCTTGTAGAAGTGATAATTACTGTAGCTTTTTCCCAAACGAATGGTGTGCAAGATGAATACAAGTCAAATCAATTTTCTTCAGAAAGAGAGGCAGCCAAAGCGCTGAATGAAACAAAAGGTGAAGAAGGAGGAAATGATAGGATTTCATGTCCCCCCATCAAAAAAAGCAGAAACAGCTAGTAGAGGCGGCACTGAGGTGATAGAGCTGCAGGTTGAAATACGCTTTAAGCCAGCACTGCTGCCCAAAGAGGCAGCTCTGCTTTCCCCCTCACCTTTCTCTCAGCCCAGGCACTTGCTAGCCCATGTGTTTGGGTGGTCTTGAACTGAACCATTGAAGAACATTTAGTAATACTTGGACTAAGAATTACATGCTGGCATTAGGCACCCTGGTTTTTCGTACTACAAAGAAGTAAGACACACCAAAAAAAGCTAAAATTTGCAGAATACTGAGTGAAGGCCAAGCACTGGGAAAATACTGAAACTTTGTCCAAGTTTATTGATGCTATCAGAAAATTTGTCCGTAAAATTTCACACTATAAATTCTCTGGAGCAAAAGAAAATATTCTTGGGTCAGTTTTAGTTGCCCAGGTGAAATAGTGCTTTAGGCTCTAGTTCTGTGCAGTGTCACCTCATAAACTGCATAAAGGCAGTTGGGGTGAAGTTAGAGACAGCTGGATTTTTAGTTCTGAGAATCATCTCCAACTCCTTTGGGTAATTTTGTACGAAGCATTGAATGGCCAAAAATACTTACTGTAAACTTTACAGTGCTCACAGAACATTTGGCTCTCTTCATTGTGATTCATTTCAGATGGTGTGATCTATTAATAAAATAGTTTATTGAAATACAGCACACAAGTTAAAATAAAGTATGCCTGGAACAGTCTAAATATAGGCAGTGGTATCAAGCAAGGTTACGTTTTCTCTTTGGCATTCTCATTGAGTTTCTTGTGAGGAAAAAAAAAATGTTAGTGTAAGACAATGTAATTACCAAATAGCTGAACAGCAGTATTCTAGAGATGGCCAGAACTGTCTTGGCGTAGTCTAGGTCAGCTGCACAACAACTCAGTTTACATTAATTTACTGACCACAAGAATGTTTGGTTTTCGGCAGAATCAGTTGTCTTTGTCAACTATGGATAAATATTCAACTAAATCCCATGCTTTCCTAATAAATAAATTCAAGTCTTTATTTAACAGTTAATGTAGGTTTTTTTGTTGTTTGGTTGTGGTTTTTTTCATTCTTCCCTTTCAGTTTACATAACTTAGCATGAGTGTGTGAATCAGCGAGAATATTCAGAAAGAAATAAGTTAATAAGATGACAGAAAAGCAGCTGTATTCATTTGCTATTTAGAGAGAGTGGTTGAAATGTCTACCTTAAAGCTATTAAGAAATTAAAATATTTGGTGTGTTTGTGTTCCCCCCAAAAAAGTGTGTGTGGGGGTGCCCTGGAGGATGCACAAAAAGGACCTACAGGAATAGAACTGCTGCTGAGCAGAGTATTTGGGGGTGGGAAATTCTAGTAATGTTTAACAGCACATCTGAAATGTGACCCAGATGGTGATGGTGAACCTTGTTTATGCATGAAATCTAGTACTATAAGAAGGGGCCAAAATCAGAAAGGAATCATGAAGTCTTAATTTTTCCACATTGTTTAGATAATTTCATTTTGATGTTTTGTTTTTGTGTACTGCTTGGACAGAAAATGCTGATTTTTTTGTTTTTATTTTTTTCTTTGTTGTTGACCTTGATTACAAAGGCACAAAAACGTGATGTGGTTTTGTTTGGGGTTTTTTTTTGTCTCATTCATAATCTTTTTTTTGTTTTAGGCTGTTGAAAATCTCTGTTCTTACAAAGTCTCTGCTACACTGTACAAACAGCTGCGACAAGTCTGTGAAGATCACGTGAAAGCACAAATCCTTCAATTTAGAGAATATCCTTTTCTCATGCACAGAAAAGGTTAGAATGGTTAGAATAACAATTTTTTATAACAACACTTTGTAAAAATTACACCAGTAATTGCCAATGTGTTAAAGAGGTTCTTTGACTGCTTACATGTTTACAAGTCAGGCATAAGCAACTTTAATCATCTGGGTGAATAATTTCTGTGTACTGGTAAGTGGCATGCTAATAACAGTTTAATTATCATTTTAATAGGAATGCAGATTTTACACCTAATCTAGGAAATTTCAATAGCACTATGAGATTTAAGAGCAGATACGTTTTTATGGCAGATGAATAGTGGAGATGCTCGTAGTAGCAAGAGTTTAAAAAAAAATAATTCACCGCAGTAATTTTCAACAACAGTGTCTTCTGTGAAAGAATTCTCAAATACAAAGTACACCTGTTTGAGCAATAATAGCTCCTGATCAGCAGTGATATGTCATGCAGACATTCAGCGAGCCCTTTAGGTATCTGACACGTACCTGGGGAGAGAGCTCTAAGTTCATTTAGGTATCTGACACGTACCTGGGGAGAGATCACACGTACCTCCCCAGAGAGATCACTTGCCTGTCTTGGGATGCACAGTAACCTGAAGTTTTATGGTAAATTTCCCTATATTTGTTTCTTAATGTACGTTGCCAGGTGTTTCTTCTGGCTGTGCTGGTCACAGAAGTGCCCGTAGATCTTCTCTGTACACCTGGGTGCAGGCAGCCCTATTTTCTGAGTCCTGTTGTGCTTTGCATGCTGAGACCATGCTTTATGTGACAGCTGTCTTTTGTATAATAGTCTAGGGGTTGCTCTTGCAGTAGGATAAATAGAATCTTCACCCACCTGGCTGTCCCCACATTCCTAGAAAGTGCCTTAGCAAGCAGATGCTGGAGGGTGCCACACTGGACCTTTGGGTGCTAGCAGGGTTTCCCAGGTCTCTGTATGTGTTTTATATGTGTGTTATGTGATAGGTTAAAATAGAAAGAAGCAATTCTTTCCAGGTGAAATCCTTAAATGTGCTTTGGATTGTGACTCTTGGCTTCTCAGTTCTCTGCATTCCCAAGGTAGGCACCTACACCATGGTTTTGTATTGTGTGGTTTTTGGGGTAGTTTTGGTTTTTTTTGAGACCCAGTTAAAGAGTCTGGTTTCTACATAGCATATAAGAAACACAGGTACATAAATCAGCACTCTGAGTTCACCTCTTATATGCCAGCTGATTTTTTCATTACATCTACTTTGATGCATTTAAAATCACATCTAACTAAAAAGTACATTGGTCAGTAGGGTTGTCTCTTAAACATAACTGACCTCAGAGAACCAAATCTTACAGTCTGCTTTAAAGCAGTGTACAGTCAACCATTTCATATCTCAGACAATCTTCTGAAGAGATGTTTTAAAATTGTTGTTTTAAAATTTGCTTTCTCTTAGCCCTCTGACAGAGGTGGTGGTTTGGAGAGTTGAGGATTTTTTTTTTTACAGGTGTACCATTTTGTATCCTAAGGGCGTGAAATCACATTAATCAGATTTGGCCAGAGGGAGTTGGAGGGGAAGGTAAAGCCACATTTGGATTTACTCATACAACACACAAGAATTCTGTTACTCGTTAGGGAGACCTGGAGATGCATATGAAAAGAGTGGTATTTGGATTTGTTGAGGATTATTTAGAACAGTTACTGCTTTTAAGAGATTAGGGTCACTCCTGTTTGGCACAGTGTGAACTCATTAAACAAACAAAATAAACCTTTCTGTCCCTCTCACCCCAGCTGGTGGCAAGGTTGTTTTTGACACCGGTGGGATTTCTTGTTTAAATCTATATCACAGTTATAGAGTACAGCCACTAGATGGTATTACTGAAGAGCAGTGAGCATTATTCCTTGAAAACATAGGGAGGTCTTTTGGAGAGCTGCCAGCCCCTCTGCTGGGCAGAAGCTCTGCAATTAACGGTTTATCCCTGGGCAGTCCTAGTAACATCGGAATATCCATGGAGCAGATTTGCTTAATGGCTGACAAAGATCATCTCCAGAATCTGGCCTCAAAAGATTCCGGCAAGCTAGTTTTTCCTTAATTGGTGCTGTACAGATTCTCTGGATAGTCTTTTATTTTTAAAGAAGATAAATAAATGCTGGCAAGATCATTGCAGACAAATGGTAAGTTGAATGTTTGTTCAGAATACGTATCCTTGAGGTGTGAAATCTGGCAAAAATGAATTTGTCGTGGTTTTAATTTGGGACTGCATTGCACCTCCTCCTCCAAGTTTCAGCATTGCTTTTCACTTTGCCCTTTGCTAGTTGGGGGTGGTTTTGTTGTTGGAATCTTGGGTTCTATTGTGTTAACTCTTGACTTTCATGGGTTTCGTATGAAGTTGGAATATCACTCAGAAATATATTGACACCTGTTTTCTGTGGGTGAAAAGAAAAGCTAACCAGGCTATGCTGAAATTGTTTGCTGTTGATAATCTTAAGTAATTGGAGAATCCACAATATTTGCTTTTGGACAGCTTCAAAAGCTGGGTTAATTTGTGACTTCCCCCCGCCCCAGCCCCCCGAGGCAGAGGTGATTATCCTGACTATAGGGCTAAAAATCAGGAAAATTAAATAATTGAAACACACTATCTCTCTCTTTTTCTTTCTCTTTCTCTCCCTCCCTCTCTCTCTTTCTTTCTTTCTGCCTTTCTTGTCCACTACCTCCACAATGAATTATGCTACAGGAAAATAATCCTCTCTCAAAGACACTCCATGTTAATTGTCCCTTTAAGAATGCTTCATTATAATTCTAAACTAGGATTTTATCGTGAGTTTTCATTGCATTGTCACTTAGGTTTGGCTACAGATGCCCTAAGCAGTTTCATTTCTATTTTAATTCCTTGAATCCACCCCTCTCCTCTCCCTGTGGGGAATGGGCAGAGGTATGTGCTTTTTATCTGAAATAAAAATGGAAAGCGTTATGGAAACTATTCAAAACAAATTCAACAGTCTGATGAAAATAGAGTTGAAGTTTATTGTCTTGAAAATGTAATTAAACTGGACATGTGTTTTTATAAAAAGGCTTTTACTATGAACTCTGTTCACTATAACTACTTTTGAGTGTTCTTTTTTTTTTTTCTTTCCTCTCCTCAAAGTATCAACATGTAGGAAGTGGCTTTCTTGCCCGTGTGCTGAGTTAGCACATGGGTATTTAAGGAAAAAAATCAACCTCACTGCTGTTTTACTTTAATAAGCTTGGCCAGAAACTGAAAGCTTGAGAATTGCTTCAGAAGCAATGAAACCTTTTAGGGGAGGAGTAAGTGGACAGCTGGGGATAGAAATCTCTCTAGCTGGCCTGGGGTGAATTAGTTACTGGCATCCAGGTTTATGCTAAACTGAGAGCTGGGTAGCCTTTTTATGAGCAAAGTTAAAAACAGATTTCGAATGTGAAAGAGTAATAAGCTAAAAACCACCTCCTTCTACCACTTTTTAAATTAAAAAAAAGTATTTTTACGCCTTCTTTCCCCTGTTAGAACTAAGGTATGTCTATTTTTCTCATGAATTTTGGCAGCTAACTTGCATTATGAAAAGATCTGTTGCGTAGTTTATTACTGTCTCTGCTTAAAGCTTCTTTTTTTTTAAAAAAAAAAAAGCAAAAACCATGGCATCATGCTATTTCAGGGTGTTTACTGAATGTCTTGGTACCACTGCTTGAACGGCTTACGTATCTCAGTAGCACTAGAACCTATAGCAGGCTTACCGTTCAGTTAATGTTTATGAATTTGAAAACTATCTTGGATGTACTTGGTAATACCACTTAGTAATAGTATTATTAACATCAATAAATTGCATATCAGTGGCTGTAAAAGTCACCACAAAAGTTGAAAATACGTGCACCAGCAATTAAGGTGCATGTCTATGTGATGTAGTTTTTCAGAAGTTGCTTTAGAGTTTGAAATGTCATGTCCTGGTGAAGAGAAAACATTTTCTTTATGTATTTTCAGATCATGATCAGAAGCATTTTCTTATTTTTGGATCGTACATATGTACTTCAAAATTCAATGCTTCCTTCTATATGGTAGGTATCCATGTAAGTATTCCTCGAACCTTTAGAGTTTGAACTTGCTGTTATATTTGTAAAGGTTGAAAAATTTTCCCATTGTATTTGATCTGTGTAGCAGGTCTTTTAAGATTTTGTGTTGATTATGGAAATACGTTTGTCAGCATATGCATGTGTCATTCCCTTCTTCCTCGGGAATATTTGTTGTAAAGTGAGGGCAGAAGAAAAAGGTCTGTGAACATATGCCTAAAAGCCAAGGCATATATATAGCTGTAGTTGTCACAGCCTGGGTGAGGCAGGCTGTGTGAGGGACCTCCTTGGGCTGCCGCCTCTGCACCTTAACCCTGCACCAAGTGTTTCTTCAGGTGCTCCAGGTTTTGACAAAATTCAACGCTCAACTTCTTGCTCTGTGGTTTTGGGGTTGGTGGGGGTATTTTGGGTTTTGTTGTTGTTGTTTTTTTTTTTTTTGTAGTTTTTTTCTTGTGTGTTGTTTTTTGTTTTTTTTTTAAATAAGTCAGATACACTGACAAGGGGCAGATCATCTTTCCAGCACTGGCCTCTTGAGAGTCGAGACCTGTGGCTCAGGACGTTGGGGTGAAAGCCAGCTCCCCGAGATGCTGCTGTACTTACAGCACACTGCGGTCATAACTTCGGGCGTTTAGTTTTTCACCATCCCTCCCGAGGGGCATTTTATGTCATCACCTGTGGAAACAAATTCAGGCTTTGCCAAAAATTTCTGGTATCGGTACTCTGTCTAAAGCAAAAAACAGATGTAAACTGCTGAAGTAAGAGCGTGCCTTTTCCCTGCCTGGCTGGCTTTTGTGCTCTCTGGAGATTCCCAGGCTGAGGAACCTGGCATCCTTGCTCGTCCTGTGGATGTCTTTCTTCCTGACCTCTGCGGTCATTTTCCTCCAACTCTTTGCATTAGGCTTCCCTTTATAGAATGTCATTGAAGAGCTCTGTTCATACTTTGTGCCTTTTTTTTTTTCTCATGCTGGGAAAATTCCCTCTGTTGAAATCGTGATGCATTGGAATATGTTGGAGAGAACAAATTCTATCTAATATTCCTCTGTTTTCCTTGGCAAAGACCATGTTTAATAATTACATTCTTCATGGCATAGAGGCACCATTCCTTAGTATCTTAGTATGAACCAAGAATCTGATACAGGTGATCATAAGGTCCTAAGCACATAATTTATACATTAAAAAATGTAAATAAATTACACATGACTTTTGTTTTATAATTTATAAATTTATAAATTATACATAAATTGACTGATCCAGGGAATCTTATGTTAAGGTGCTATGTTCAGATTTTTTAATTATAATTATGGTAGTAATTTTCTTAATAACTACTGTTATGTCTATTATATGAAGTATGTTCAGGGAGGTCACAGTTCTCAGCTGAAGTGTATACGTCTGGTATTTTTATGGTAATTCTTGTTATAGTTTTCTTTGTCTATATGCACCATTAATATATTGTCATGATATATACGATATATTGTATAATATGTATATGCTGTATATATTCCATATGTATATATTTTTCTCAAACTGAGATGCAGACTTTTGAAAAGAATCAAGAGCGTGATTATTGATTTTCAATATTCACACAGGGATATGGGGCTAGAGCTGTTTAGAAATCACATCATTAGTGACAAGCAAGTTCAGAACAAGACTATTGATGGAATCCTCCTGCTGATTGAACGAGAACGGAATGGTGAAGCCGTGGACAGGAGTTTGCTGCGGAGTTTGTTGAGCATGCTGTCTGATCTGCAGGTGAGTACAGCAAACTTTAACTACTAATGGCTGTGTTTAGGAACTGAGCTTGGACTTCCCTAATTTGTGTGTTGTGCAGAAATAATTTTATTCTTCTAGTAACTGTGCTTCAAAATCTATTTGTCTGGTTGCCTTTTCTTACCTTGATGCACATTGTTTCATTCTCTGTTCATAAAAGAGACCTCTTTACCTCTTTTTTTCTTAGCTGACATAGTGGCCTACAGGCTCTTAAATAATAGCTTTGCAAGTCTTTTAGTATGTGTAGTATTCTGTCTCTTTTAATCACCGGTTTTCTAATGCTAGTGCTAGTTAAATGAAGCAACAACAACAGAAAAAGACCATGTCTGTGGCTGTAAAGATGCTTTTTGGAGTCCAGATCCAGGGTCCCTGTCACAAAAATATCACTGCATTGGCAACTTCTTAGCAGAAATGCCAAGGACAGAATGAGATGCAAAATTGAGGCCAACATTTTCAAATAGATAAGGTTAATATGTAACTTACTGGAACGTTCTATTAGCATAGATACTAAGTAACCAAATGGAATTAAAAAAAAATAATGTGCTTCTGACTCTGGCGGGTGTTGTTCTCTGGTCAACATTGCAGCTTTGTGTAAGGTGCAGTAAAAGTTAGGAGCTGTCTTTCATGGTTACAGACTGTTGAGGTTGCTCTGTTCCCAGGTGGTGTACAGCGTTATGAAACTGGCTGAAGATTTAAAAAAGAGTTTGAAGAGGAAAGCTGCATAAAATAGTCCTTTTTGGTCAGGCAGCTTACCTTCTGCCTTTCATGTTAACCCTCCTGACTTTTATCCATAACTCTGTCTAGTGTACCAGAAAAATTAACTACTGAGTTTTCTGTTCAAGAGAGAAGGCAGACATGTTAATGATTCTTCAGACCACATAACCTGGAGGTGCAGATCTGATTTGTCTGCTTTTTGCCATTGTTATTTGCCAGGTTTCTCTAACTATGTCAACTTTTTCTAGGTGTTCACTTTTTGGTATTTTATATTTTTGTTTTAGCAAAGTACTCTGCTACTTAAAGATAAATGTTCTCCTTTACTGGTTCCTTCCTTCCTTGGATTTAAGTCTGCATTCTCCTTCATTGACTCAAAAGTGTAGTTTTCTTTTTTCACTAGGGAAACTAACCTAGTCTAATATGTTCTTTTCTAATATCTGTCACTTCATTGAGATAGAGATGTGCTCATGATCCTGTAATTATACACCAGGATCTCCACTTCTCCCTCTTGCAACAGAAGTTAGCTTCTGGAGAAAGATTAATTAATGAAGCAAATCTTATATTTCATTTGAAAACAATTAATCTCCTACTCGTTCCTGATTTTTAGGCAATTATGCAATTCAGGCCCAGCTGCTGAAAGTTGATTCCTGCTTGCGTAAATCCTATTCTATAGCTGTTTCCTATTGTACACATGTTTTATGCAGAAAATAATTCCGTATACTGTTATGTTAATGTTTTTCCAGTTACTCTGAAGGAAAGGAAGGTAAGAAATGAAATCTAGTATTTGATTCTGTTGATCATGGAGCTAGTGTAAAGAGGAGGCTAAAACAAAGAGTTGATGTCTACTTGTGAATGCTGAATTAGTGAACTATTAGTGGACTATCACTATGCTATGAATGTTTGTCGAGCCAGAGGCTTCATATTTAAGTTTGCATTGAAGAAAAACTCAGGCTTTTAAAAGTCATTAAGAGGAAAAAAAATGGTCAGAATGTAATGAGTCTTACAGCTCTGCTTCTGTTTTGGAAGAAATATTTTCTTCTATTCTTCCATCATGCTCAAGGAATCTTTCCTTTTTCTTTTCACTAACTGTCCCTCTGTTTACATGTTATTTCCTAGCTGCCTTCTGCAGACTATTTCAACTATTTTGTATAGTGGTCCTTTCCAACTTACCTCCTTTCTATACTAAACTGTTAATTGTTATGCAGAAAACGTCTGTGATTGTTGATGGTTGCCTTTTTAAACTCACCTTATTCCTTTCCTGGAAAAAGAGAGTTCACTTTGTTTGGTATAATTTGTTTTTCCTTGGCCACTGAGATATACCTGGCAGATCAGAATGGAATGGAATAGAATTGTCCTGGTTGGAAGGGACCTTTCAGATCATCCAGTCCAATTGTCAACCTAATGCTGACAAAAAACATCACTAAAACATGTCTCTAAGCACTACATCTACCCGTCTTTTAAATACCATCAGTGATGGGACTCCCCCACTTCCCTGGACAGACTATTCCAATGCTTAATAACCCTTTCAGTTTAAAAAATTTTCCCAATATCCGATCTAAACCCCCTCTGGGGAACCTTGAGGCTATTTCCTCTTATCCTATTGCTTGTTACTTGGGAAAAGAGACTGACCCCCCTACAACCTCCTTTCAACCTCCTGAAGATGCATTACTGAGTGTATTATTATTTTACTGATGGGAATGTTTTGCTAGTTGGAAGTATTTTAATACTTTTTTTGCCACAGAAGTATCAGTGGGAGTCTTGAGCTCCAGTGGACTGGATGTCGTTGCTGCACTGTGATGTTGGCTACTGGTGTTGGTCTGTGTGCCTTCAACAGAAGCCTGTCAATTTAGATGATTTGAGTACTGGTGACTGAAACATGCTATTGCTGCGCTGGGAGGTCAGCTCTGATCTCAGTCTTTCCAAAACCAGTGGGCAAACAGAGAATTTCCGTGTTAGTGTAATGTTACTCTGACACTTTTCATCACTATATGTGTTCTTGAGATTCTACTTGCCCTCTATGCCTGACAACCAAAATATGCTACCTTTACTGGCAACTTAATATAAGTAACTAAATTAATTTTTTGAACAGGTTTACAAGGAATCATTTGAACAGAGGTTTCTGGAAGAGACAAATTGTTTATATGCTGCAGAAGGCCAAAGATTAATGCAAGAAAGAGAGGTATGTGCATGCTGTAGGTGATTGCTTTTATGTTAGTTTTATCTGCTATGGGATCACGTGGGAACTTCTGGTAGTGCCATGGTGTGTTAATGTTCAGTCCAGTTCACTGGTACCCAGGTACACACGTATACATTCATGTGTTTTACTGAGTACCACACAGTGTTGCATCAAAGGGAAGAGAAGACTCCAGATTGCCTTGGTGCTTGAAATATATAATTAAGGGTGAAGAAACCCAGTGACATTTTGAGTAGCTAAAGTCACGCTACCAGAAATTCATTTCCACAAAAAGCTTAAAGGTGTGCCATCAATGTTATTTTTCTCCATGAGCTGTAAAATATCCACTGGCATCATTTTACTATGTTGTTAATACCTGAGTAAACAGTTTACTTTTTTACTATTTTTTTGCATTTATTTTGCTGTGTTGTTTCTTTTCATCATTAGTTAACTAGACAAGACATTTTGGTTTTCTATCCTCCTGAGATAAAATTATGCTCTGCAGTGGGCAGCCTGCAAATGTGGTTATCTCAAAAAATGTATGTGTTTCTTAGTGGTCTAAAATACAGAAGACTACCTTTATCAATTCCATTTTAACATTGAGTCACTGCAAACATTTTGAAAACTCTTGTTTACATTGCACTGAGGCAAATCCTTGCATCTAATCCTGCTCCATTCACCTCATTCCCTGGTGTTCCACTGGGACCTGAGGTGAAATGCTTTGACACAGATTTTGAGACCAGGAGTCTTACTGCTTTTGTATGGTGGAAAGCTGTGGAAAAATACAAAACAACTAAGGCCATAATTTACAGAGTATATACATGTACATATTTATGCATATGCACATAATGCATACCTATATATGTATCTACATGCATATGTATGTGTGTGCATACATGTAAGTATATGCCTGTAATGCATAATTGGTTTCATCATTTGAAGCCTTAGTTTAATACCTGTGTTGTAATTAACATGTACTAAATGTGTTAACTCTCTATAGGGACAGATACTGCACTGGAGAAACTGCCATTGAAATAATAGAACTATATGGTTCACACCAACTGAAAATCTGCTCCGTGATACTTTAAGGGCCAGCTTAGCTCAGAGGGGTTTAGAGAGAAAATAAAATTCCCCTGAAAAATTCTCAGATTTCTGTTTTTCTCTTCCTTTCTGCCAGATGCAGTCATAATACTTTTAATATAAAGTATCATTGATTAATAAAAATGTGGATTATTAATTAAGGTAATGATTATTATTTAATGTAACAAGATACTCCTGCTATCGTCCCTTCCAATTTGTATTCTCTTTAAATTTATTGTGGTTTAAAATAATTGTCATGGAATGAGATTATCTGCCTTTCATACCTTTGCACTTGAGCTTGACATTCTCTTGTCTCACTAGGTCCCAGAATATCTTCATCATGTTAATAAACGTTTGGAAGAAGAAGGAGACAGAGTAATAACATATTTAGACCACAGCACACAGTGAGTGCAAATTTTGCCCTTCTTAGCATAAGTCAACCAGCTTTCATGCATGATTATCCGTGTCACAGAGATTTTCTGCCTTATCTTAGAGATATTATCTTGTTGGCAGCAGTGCTTGTGATATAGCTTGGTTTTTTCAAGAGGGTTTTTTTTTATCATGGCTGATTTATTTAAAATGAAAATATACTTTGGGTAGGAGGGGAGAAATTTGTCTAGTAAGGTTTATTAGTGTATACTGAAGTTAACAAAACTTATATAAGAACTCAAATTTGCATTAGCAAAGTAGCAGCTGGTTTTAGCCATTCGTGTACTGATAACAACATTAACCACAAATCCCTTGAGGGAAAGAAAAACTCATTAGGCAAGAAAAGAAAAGTTTAAATTGTGGTGTAGGATAGAGGACATGAACATCACTCATGAGCAGTCTGGTATGTGAACTTAACAGCAGATCAGCTTTGGGGCAGCTGCTGCCAATGTATTGTGCAAGGTACCTTGTCCTTTTTTCACTTGAGTGTTGAGTAATAATGTGTGTTTTGCTGGGATAAGAATGCATTCAGGAAGTACTGCAGAGTCACTGGCACACTATAAATCCATTTATAATTTTTCCTGCAGTAAGCTGTTGCATTTTTGTTAATAAAGGACGTAACAATCAATAAAGAAGATAATATTTTTATTTTTCTGGATGACACGTTGGCATTTCACTGGGTGTTAAAAGGATAATTGAATAAAAAGCATCTTTTAAACGTATTTTCTTCAGACATACTATATATATATATATAAATACACACTCATGTTTTGTGTGTCATGATACATATTTGAACTTGAATCTTCTTCCTGTAAAGGCTGATTGCAGGGCAACTAGGTTTTTCTGGCAAAATTACTCACACTAAAATATATGGAACTTTTTCTGTGTATAAAGTCAAAGCATATACATACTTATTTACTGTTTAAGTTAAAAAATATGTTGATATATTTTCAGTCTAGATATACATAAAGTCCTTGCTTTGAATCTTGTCCTTAATTAAGAGCTTAGAAACCTACTTTTAGAACAATTCACACAAATTTCCTTCCTTTGCATTAAGAAACAGGAGTTCTTAAAATTGGTGCCCTTGAGCTGTCCTCAGGTCACAGTCTCTCCAGGTGTCCATGAAAAGAGCAGAAAGCACGTTAAATTTAGTTAGTGGGTTTGCTCTTGAGATGAAAATGATACTTACAGCACAAAATGGTCATGGGAAACACCATCCAAAATACTTAAAACCAGATTTATGCAACACATGGAGTGTGTGGTGTTGCAGCCCATAGAGGGATTTATTCAGCCCATCAGTACATGCCTCTTTCTGGACGGCTGACCAGAATAAGCGTGTCTCCTGGTTGGTCAGTAGATGACTTAGAGGCCATACAGAAGGTACCTTCAGGCTCATTCGCCGGCTAGCAGCAAGTAAATACTCATGCTGTCTACATTAAGTGGATGTTGCTACATAAATGGCTTCTGTCAATCTGGGTCCAGCACCTCTCTTCTTAGAAAACCTAAATTAAGGGTCTCTGAACTAGTTTTATAAAATTTTATTGTCTTTTATTGTTGTATGGTAGAGAATGGAAGAAGCTTAAATGCTGGAATTAAGTTATCCCTTTGCACTTCAGGCGTTTCCTTCTTCTTTTAGGCTATAAAGGATGGAAAGGAAAGCTTACCGTTATTTTTCAGTTCTGTCTAAAGTGAATCTATGAAACAAATATTTCAGTAATAGTAAAAAGTAGGGAAAATTCAAGGACAAATTTAAAACGTTTTGCAAATTTGAGTCTTGTAATTCTAGTTCAATTTATGCTTGTGTAGGTGCATAAAACAATTATATGAAAAGTTTGAGTTTTGAACACCACCAGCATGTATTGTGTTGGTCTGGAGTTCAACCTCTTGGAGGTTGTTTTCTTTGTTTGCTTGTTTGTTTCCAAGAAATTGTTAATTTGACTTTTTTCCAGAACCGTTTTTATATTCATTTTTTGGTACCTAAGCTTTTCTCTTCTACTGTTTAAGACCTTGCTTTTTAGTATTCAAACCTGAATTTCGTTTTCAATTGCATACATACATGGTTTATTGTTTTCTTTCCTGACTTATATCACATGTGACCTTTTTGTGTTAATTTATAGCCTCTGTTTTAAGTAGAAAATTATTGATTTTTTTTTTTTTTGTATTGTCATGAAAGTTTTTCACAAATGCATTGTGACAGGAGGCAGTTCCCTTATCCTCTAATACTTCTAATATACTTTTCTTGCCTTTTTTAGGAAACCACTGATTGCGTGTGTGGAGAAACAGCTACTAGGAGAACACTTAACAGCTATTTTGCAAAAAGGTATTTTTTTTTTTTTTAAATTAATGTAATCTCTGATAAGCAACAGATTCTCAGACTATGCAATAAATAGACTCCACACATTTTATTTTGGGAGGCATATTAACCATGGAAAAAACGTCCATAGATACAGAAAACCAACCCTATAACTCTGTTATATGCACTGTGACAAATACATTTTATATGGAGAAACAAATATCTAAAATATAATTCCATATTTGTAAAGGTTGCTTAACCCCATAAATGTTTAGATATGAGCTGCTGTCTTCTTAGGAAGTCCTTATTCAGGCCTTAGTGACTTCAAATCACCATTTCTTTGTTCTTAACTTTTAATCCTTCTCTTTTTTCACTGAATTTCTGGGTTTGGTCAGTGTTTCCTGACGTTTTAATACTTCAAATTATCTTTTCCTTTTCTTGCAGTAGTGTTATTTTAGGGTTTAGATCTTCTAGCAAATTGTGCTTAGATATTTGTTTCCTTTACTGCTGCAAAACAGACATCCCTAGTAGTCTGGGATCTTCACGCTCCATCCTGTCCATGCTGTTAATTCCTTTGGGTTGTTATACATACCCCTTTCATTCTTTCTTCTTCCCCTTTTAAGATAGACATATGCTCACAGTTTTTTCTCAACTACTCTGGGAATAGGTTATTTTAGTGTTTTCAGTACGTTCATAAAAATGAGCTCCATCTTAGGTATTCTTAAGCTTATCATAAACAAAAGGTAAGAATAGTTATTTTTTTGTTGTTGTTGATATACATAATTTTTGCTTGCTGTTTAATTCAAGTGTTATTTTTAAGTAACTTCTCCAGTGACACACTTGTTTATCATTTGGCTTAACCGAAAAGCACATGGGCTTGTAATAACCTGAACTTTTTCTTGGTTTATAATGTATATATACCATCCACATAAATATGGAAACACTTGTATGTTTTTCTGGTTACTATGTTCTAGGACTGTAGTAGTGTTGGCTCAGCTTTTGCATTCTATGTCTGCACTTAATAAAAAAAAAGTAGGAGGTCTAACATCACCTGACTTGCATAACTTTCTGCATTCATTTGATCCAGGGCACGTTGTAATTCACTTATAACATCCTAGTTTTCCGTACAAGTAGAAGAAGATACTGTCTTTTGTAAGTTTTGTTCCTTGGGAGGAGGCATGTGATGTAGTCAGTTTGATACAGGGGGGAAAAAGCTTACAAATGCAGGGTATGTATAAGAAACATTTTTACTTGTAATGGTTGAACTTTATCATCTAGTTTATTACAAAGCAGTTAGTGTGCTGGTGTCTTTAGATGGAAGCGATGCTTAGATGTGATGGAATGGGCATTTCTTAATTCCCTGTTCAATGCCAAAAGGACATCAATCACATGTATTCAAGACTTTGTAATCTGTCCTCCTACTTTTAAAGAATGCTCAGTCTTATCATATCTCACCGTGGGCAAAAGTTTACTTGGCATTGTTCTTGAACATGGGTTGCCTTTCTGAACATATCAGTGTTCAGAAACATACAGTGAAATTATTTTTAAGATGAAGAAAATAGTAGAAAATGGCATAATTTGATAGTGATTGAAAATTCTTTGTAATCAAATACCATTTTAAAATTGGAATGAATTAAGTATATTTTGTGAAGCAGGACAGTTGTACAATGTCAGCTACGCTGTTGATGTGAATTGTTGACCTGTGTGATAACAAGCTTTCTGGATTTTAAAAATGCCATAAATCTTTGATGCTACCCTCCCTTATTACTAAAGGCTCTGTCAATGACACCAGACAATGTATCTCTGAGTGCACTGGGGCTACATCATATTCTCAAATAGAAAAAGGTGTATGTAGTTGTTATACTGCCTGTTTTGCCTTGAGCTTCACTTCTCCATTCATTAGTCCTAGTCTCACGTAAGGTGAATTAATAAAGGCAAGTTGCCTGGAAGCAATTTGTAGTCTTGTGTCATTCTATTGGTATGAGCATGGACAATTCGTAGCACATTCTTAATCTAAAAGCATGGCTCACAAGGCTATACAGAAAAAATCTTTACTTAGCTTACTGTTTTCTGACATTCTTTAGAGGTTCTATGAGATCTTGTGATGAAACTGTACCCTTCAAATCAAGCACTGTCCATACATGTTCTGCAAGAGGTTTATGGTAATCATCTTCTTGGGAAAGTACTTCAGTTGAAATAGTTTTAAAATATTACACCATAAATCATTTCAGCCAGTTTAAAGAAGGAGACAAGTTAACCCTGAGTGTGTCACTTGCTTTCAGAAATTTAGTCTTAAAAAGTTCATACTTTTTAAGTACACTGGAGGGTCTTGTCTTTTGATGTATTTCATAGACATTTTTCTAATATCTTTCTAACTGTGTTTATTGAGTTGTATTCAAATTTTCTCTTTCTTCTAATTTTATTTTTTCAGGACTTGACAACCTACTTGATGAAAATAGAATATCAGATTTGACACAGACATACCAGCTGTTCAGCCGGGTAAAAGGTGGGCAGCAGATCCTTTTGCAACATTGGAGTGAATACATCAAGGTATTTCAAAGATCTCTTATTAATGTCAAAATTTATGCTGTCCTCATGCACTTCTGTCAAAACCAAGAATAATATGTAGGTGTATGCATCAAAATTCTGTTTGAAGCAAATATGAGGAGGGATGTTAATGCTTTCCCCACGCCAATAACAGTCACATGATGAGAAACAGCAACACCAAAGTTTTGGTTTTAAATTTCTACTTGGAAATTGCTTTCCTTTTAAGTTTGCACATTATACAAGAGATTATTTTGGTTTGATTTGCTTTTAAATAGAGCCACGTGCACATGTGTTTAGAGTACGCTGGATTGTATTACGTTTTGTGTTTTGCTGCAAATACACTCAACTGTTTACATATCTGCAAAATCGGTGGAACATCAGAATGTAGCTATTCTAGTGCAGGTTAGCAGGGCCAGGTGTAACCAACCTGCAGCAACGCTGATGGATGTTGAAGCTATTTTGAATGGAATGCTCCTTTTGAAAATAATCAATCATCAAAGCTGTATTTAGATGCTTCAGGTTTGTTTTGCTAGGTGTAATAAGCATGTAGTACACTGCCCCAGAGAACTACCGCTCCAGTGCTCTGTCAAGATGAAAGCAGGAAAGCTTCACAGACGGTATTTCTTTCTGGAGTTGATAATTTCCCATGTGGTAATTCTCCCCTGAAATCACTCAGGTGTTCATCAACCTTGAGGACTAAGTGTACAACATCAGTTCATTTCAGAGGTGTCTTTCCTGCACCCCCGTGTCTGGAGCTCTGCATGGCACCCCAGCACACAGCCCGCACGAGTGGGGCATAGTCTCCCCTCTACCCCAGAACCAAGGTGGAGTTTGCTCTACACAGTGTCGTCCAGCATCCCCATATGTGGCTTGTGGATGTGTAAGCAGCCGGGCCACTTGAACAGCTTGCCATGGCCAAGGAGGAGTAATCTTTCATCTCCCTTGCTCCTACATCATGATCCTGACTTAGCCCTTGCGCTGTCTGCCACTCTCATAGACTCTTTTGTGATCTGTTTAACACAGTGCCTGGGCACAGTTATTTTATGCCAGGTTTGGTGAACTAGGGTGGCTCACAGAAGAGCCCTGGTGCTGGCCCAAGGGCCCAAAGAAGCAGGAGTTCAGGACAGGTAGGAAAATAAGGGAAGAAGAACCAGAAACTCACCTTTAACAGCAGCCAGTTAAGTTGGTTTATCATACCCTATGTATTGCAGAATCAGACCTTGTATGGCTTTGGTTTTAATTTTTATTTTTTTTTACAGTCTCAAAAAGCTAGAAACCATTTTCTATAGTGCCAGTAAACCCCCTTCTTTCAAACATTCTGTATGTCAGAATACATTAAAGTGAGGCTTCAAGAACTTTTCTCTTGTGAGCCAGTGTAAGAAAAACTACAGAGAGTGCACTGGGTTACTGGGGTGAAGGTCTGTGCTCTATTTTAGTCACTTTTTTATGATTTCAGAGGTGCCACTTAACTTTCTGTATCTTGGTTTGCCATTTGTAGAATGGAGAGAATGCCCTGCAAGTTATGATGATAGAGACTATGAGATTCCCAAATGCTGTTAACAAAGGGGAAATTGTACTAAGTGTAAGATACAATGGACTAGATGATCTTCAGAGGTCGCTTCTAACCCAAAGCATTCTGTGATACACATATTGAATCTAAGGAGCTTGGGCAGCCTAGTGTGCATCTTGCTCCACTTTGAAATGCTACTTGAGAAAGATCACAGCGGGTAATCAGATAGCGAAGTGGAAATTCTGAGGTTTGGGAGGAGTTTCCCCATCTCTCTTTAACTGTTGTTGTGGTTAACATACTTCAATTGATGAAAATATGCTGGTTGAGTACTGATCTGCTGCTACCGTGCAGATGTTCCTCTTTCTCACCTTGGGAAAGTGGTCATTCTGTCTAGGGTACTGATCAGTGTTACTAAGCAATTGTAAATTGTCCAGTAGGTTAAAATCCTCCCTTACAGACAAATGGTATTGTGTCTCTGACTTCAAGATAATCAATGTAGGAACAAGAGAAGAAAGTCAAGTCTGTGGCTGCCTGTTGCCAATAGGAAAGTTGTTTTTTTTTTATTGCAAGTCAGCTAGGTTTTTTTTGGTTTTTTTTGCCCTTGCTGAAAGAGAAATCTTGGAGTGATGAGCAGCAGTTACATTTTTGCCACCTGTTCCATCAAAAGAGCTCTCTAGTGGATTTAAGGAAAATAGTGCTAAGTTTTCCATTACACTTAACATTTCTGAGACAGTATCCATATAATTTCTTCTACTTGAATCATATAGTTCTGTATCTAACTGTAAACTTGCACATCTTACAGTCATGTCTGCTGTGTATTTTTTTTTTTTAGATTTGTCTTAAATGTGTATAATCTTTCAATCAAACACTAATGTTTGAAATCCATTAATGTGTGTCTGGGTTTTTATTTTAAATTTCAATGCATCTCATTTTTTTGAAAACTTGAAGTCACATAAGTAGCTCTGTAAAAAAAAAAATAATTATTCTTTCTAATGATAAATTTTATAAGGGTGAATGTGTCTGTTGGGGGAGATAGGTAGCACTCTAAAGTATTTTATTATCAAAAGTGTTTGTTTTACAGAACTTTGGGACAACAATAGTGGTTAATCCTGAAAAAGACAAGGATATGGTGCAAGAGCTACTAGATTTTAAGGATAAAGTGGACCATATCATAGAAGTGTGCTTTCAGAAAAATGAAAAATTTATAAACTTGATGAAGGAGTCCTTTGAAACATTTATCAACAAGAGACCAAATAAGCCTGCAGAATTGATAGGTACACAAATATTTTTCTGTAAAATATTTCCAAACTCTGTAGAAAGCATGATAAGATAACGCTGCTGAGTGTGCTAGTGGCAATAGTGGATGCAGTACGCGTTCTGCTTTAGGAGACGGGGTTTTGGGGATGCGAGGCAAAGATTAACCCGGGAGCCTTGTGGGATGAAGAAGCTTGGGTGTGCTGTTAGGTGTGTGCGCGGCGCCCTGACGGAGCATGTCAACCTCTGCTGTCCCTCTGCTCTGCTTCCTGCACGCTGCCTGCGGCCGACAACCGCTCGAGAGAGACATGCTGGTGCTTCCAGGGGAGCCCACGGTTAGGGGGAAGAGTAGCTGTGGCAAAAAGAGGGAACTGGTGTTAATTGTGGTAGTAGAGGAGTTCTTTGGGCGTTACAGATTTATCAGAAAGGAGTATTTACAGCCCATCCGCCTCAGAGGCTGAAATCAGTGGAACAATTTTAAAGCCTTCACATACGAGGAGTTTTAACAGAGGGGGTGGAAATGTGATTACCTTAAAGGGGGGACTAGTGCTCATTAAGAGGAGAAATAATAAAAACATCTTAAAAATACTGCTACTGGGTTTATCCCTGATCTGGCAAAAGCTGTTCTGCCTGCAGCCGCTGGAGCTGTGGCATTTTACACCAGGAGAAGATCCCACTCCTAGGTGTTTTGTTTTTTGTTTTTTTTTTCCTCTCTACGTTCTTTTGCCTTCATTCAACTTATTTTCTTCCTTCCTTCTAAAGCCAGGTTTATGTAGGACAAATTGCACAACGTAGTGATACAGGTTATAGCCATGATATGGGCTGCTGTCATTTCGTGGATGTGGTGTTTCAGCTACTGCAAAGGTTTCCTTCTTACACAGAAGGTTGTCTAAGGATATTAATGTGGCTTAATAACTACTTAGCTAAACTCATGGCTTAACCTTATTTCTGGCATTCTGAAGCTACTAACTTGAAAGCATTGCTTCTGTTCAAATTTTGGTATGCTCCCAACAAGGAGCAAGAGGGACGTGGTAAAGGTCTAAAAAAATATAGTCCTCTGTGTTGTTTGTTTCTGTTTCTCATAAAATACATTCACGTGCATTGTACACTTCCAAAACATTGTCTTTCAACAAGTAATGTGCTTGCTATGGCTATAATACAGAATGTAGGAACTTTTAATGCATCAATTTTAATGATTTTTCTGTGTTTTTTTTTTTTTTTTTTTTTTCTCTTGGATGGTTTCTTTTTGTGACATTTTTCTATTATGGCATTAGTACAGTAGGGCACTATCATTCCACTGAACATAGGGGTGGGAAAATAGAAAATAGAAATTTTAGCACTTATACTATATTTTAATATAAATTAATATTTCAAATAGGAGGCGCTTAAGTTGGTGATTTTAGAATGTTGGGGGTTTTTTAAGCTGTTAAATTGTTTTATTTATTTGTAGCAAAATATGTGGATTCCAAGTTAAGAGCTGGTAATAAAGAAGCAACAGATGAAGAGCTGGAAAGAATCCTTGACAAAATCATGATCATATTTAGATTCATTCATGGTAAGAAATATTTTTTCAAAGTTTATGTAATTAAAAATGTTTTCTGTGCTGCTAGTGGAACTGTATTCTTCTAAATGTAAGAGATCTTTCTTAGCATGAGTTTCTGCTAGACTTGGTCTTAAATTTGGGTTGCCTTACATCTGAAGGAGCACAATAAATACAGCAGAGAGGACAAACTTGTTCTGTGGAGACTGGCAAGTTACAGAGCTTTTACAGTCTGTGAGTGGAGACCTAAGAGTTAGAGCTCTTGGTGGGGAAGGTTTTTCTTCCACATAAATTAACCATATCTGTAACCACAACCTCTCCTCTAATGACAGGGAACAGAAAGGTTAGTACAGATTTTCCCTTCCCTGAGCACCTCAGTATGTCGTAGGTGCAAAGTAGATGAAAACCCAGCAACTAATGACATCTCTTTTCTCATGGTGGCCGAGAATTCACACAGAGGAGGGCTCTAACTACTAATTGTCATCTGCAAACATTTTCTCCCATCATTCTGAGCCCTTCTGTAGGCAGCACAACTAGTACCTTGAGTGACAGTGAATTTCTTCTTCTTAGAAGTGAAACAACTTGCTGATATCTTTGCACTATCAATAGAAAAGATTTGAGGAAGTTCTGGTTTAAGGTGTGAAAGTTTGTGGGTGCCTGCATGGCTTATTTCAAAAGGCTATCGGCAAACCAAGTGAGAAGGCTTCTGACAATTTTTCTTCTCCTCAGGCTTTTAAAGGATATTTCTTTAATACATAGGATCCCTTTTTCTTTTCTTTTTTTATTTTTAATAAATCAGACCACTGGAGGGGAGAACATTCTTCTGCACCCCAGAATAATTTCCTGTGATTTGCAGCTGATCCAATGGGAACTATATGGCAGCCTGTGTTCCTAGGGAAGAAAAAAAGAAAGAAAGAAAGAAGTTTTGCAAAATATCTTAAGAAAAAAATTAAAATAGAACAAGTTGTCTACATGTTTTTCCTCACAGTTGCGCAGGTCATGAGAGAGGCTTGTGTCACAAACCTGAAATGCAATTATGCAAATCGAACGTATGATTTCAGTTGTACTTTATTTTGTTTCAATTTCCATGCAGGTAAAGATGTGTTTGAGGCATTTTATAAGAAAGACTTGGCCAAAAGACTGCTGGTTGGAAAAAGTGCATCAGTTGATGCTGAGAAGTCCATGTTGTCAAAGCTTAAACATGGTAGGTGTCTTCTCATCTGTTGAATTTTTATTGCTTTTTTGGCATGTAAATTGGAATCCTTATTTTCACATGCTTTAAGAAGTGACGAGCCGGATTTTAAGTAATAGCTGAGCATATAACAACTTTCATTGTGCTCAGTGAGAACTATTGGGCTGACCTCTTAGATGTGTGACTGGTGCATTTAATGTACCTACAGACATGTACCTCACTGGGGGGGCTCTGGACCCTGGCAAATCTGGCTCAACTGTCTCAGGTTAAACCTCTATTGCTTGTTCTGTGCTTCTGTGTAATCGTGGGATCTTTGCTTTGATTCGTGTAACAGAATGTGGCGCTGCTTTTACCAGCAAACTGGAGGGCATGTTCAAGGACATGGAACTGTCAAAAGATGTCATGGTTCAGTTTAAGCAGGTACATTTAGCTTCTGTTTGTGTGCTACATTTTCAGTAGTGATGGGGAAGAGCTTAATGGTGCTGTTACACCTTGGATTAACCTAAATTAAATGAAACAGTTTTTGAGCCGGTCCTGATCATAGTAACAGAGTCTATTTACAGTTCTATTTATACAACAGAATTTATCTTTGAATAGATGTTAAATAAATAATTTTATTTTACAGGTTTATTTAATTCCTTTTTAAGTAAATTACAGTCTAAATACCGCATAGTAATTTAGTTGTCTGACATCCTTTAAAGTCCATACCCCTTCATTCTATAAACTGTTGAGCTCTGATGAATTCTTTGTGGATGACCCACACCAGAGAAACTCTCTGAAGGTTGCTAAGTGCACAGCAACCATGTATGTCTCAGCTCCAAAGCTTCCAACCTGTTGGTAACCACGGGAATGCTTGGAGGAAATACTGTATATGCTCACCCTGTTGAGTTGCACTTCTCCCTGAGTACCTGTTTTGGGGCCTTACTGAAGACAGGATACCGGGGTAGAGATCTGACCTAGGACACCTGCTCCTATATAAAATACTCTAGTGACTTTTCTGTCCCAGCCTTTGCAGCTTGGATTGACTGGCTCAAAGTATAAGAAAATGTGTTGCCTAACAGGCATATGGAAGTCCCAGGGGATCCTTTTGACCTTACAATTCTTGCCCTGGCTTCTGATCAAAAGCTTTTCTTTTGCTTTATTTGCGTGTGGTTGAAGTTCCTTTGACCTTGACACCCTGTAAAGACAGTGGTCCAGGATACCTCAAGGCATGTTGTACTTTTTACTTCCAGCCACTTGTGGAAGTGCAATAATAGTCATGAAATTCAAAATCTTGATAGAGCATGTCTAACCAAGGATGAGGCCTATAGAAATTTTTCATTATTCTACCAACTTTAAATGTCAAATTTAAGTATATATATTTTCTAATGTAGCAAACAGCAGACTTAAATGATTTTTTTTTTTTTTGTCTCTTGTATTTTAGTATATGCAGAACCAAAGTGACCCAGGAAATATAGACCTGACAGTAAATATATTAACTATGGGGTATTGGCCAACTTATACACCAATGGAAGTCCATTTAAATTCAGAGGTTAGTGTTTCAGTTCTTCTTCTAAATGAATTTTATTGAGTGGAATCATAATCACTATCATAGGTTGAACTGATGTCTTCATTTAATGTTTTTTTCTGTGAGATATTTAAGAGATATTTATAAGATATTAAGATTTCTGTGAGATATTAAGAGAGATTTAAATGTTCCAAAGTTGTAAAAAATAAAATGTAGTGGATAAAATCCACCTTTTTGCAGTGATTGTTTATCTTAATATGTTTTTCATCTTTTTAGTAATAATAATCATAATAATCTAAAATTAGTCTTAAAATAAAATCGGCGTCTTATTTAACATTGCAGTCAAGCACTTAAAAGTTTAAAACTGGATGGTTCATCTTAATTTAGTTAATCTTTAACTACATTGGTTAGGCATTTTGCTCTAGTCAATAGTTATGTTGCTGCATGTTGTTTTTTTCTGTAAATTCTGCTCCTTGCAATGTGTCTCACAAAACTGGCCCCGGCATTTAAATGGCATTTGCCTGAAAAAAAGGTTGTTTCCAAGTTGAGAGATTTTTACAAAGCTCCTATCAGTTGTGATTTAAGTTGAAATATGTATTTGGAGTCCTATTTCCTCCAATATCTTGCTTGATCTGAAATGTGGGAAGGATTTCAGAGGCCAAAGGTGGTAGCAAGGTTCCCATTCACTTCAGAAGATGTGGAAGCTTTTGTGCCTTTCCTCTTGTGGCACCTTTTCCTTAGTAGCAGACTACTTTGGAAGGATCCAACCTGGGCAACATAGGAAAACGGAGGGCTAAAAGCCTCTTACTTGAACATAAGAGGCTATGAAATACTGGAATCAGACTTGAATCTGTATAGGATAAACTGAAGGAAGAACTTACAGATGATAACATTGTACAGGTGGGAGAGACGTGCTTTTTGTCCTGTGGTTTCTTGGTCAGAATCAAAGTCCAGGACAAAAACCAGTGTTTATTTTTGAGGTTTAAAGCCCTTTACAGGGGGGTTATTTTACTTTTATTTAAAACAAACAAACAGACAAAAACAACAACAAAAAAAATAAAGGAGGGGGAAGGAAAATAAAAGCTATACTTGAACTGAGGCATTCTTTTGTGCATAATAGTACCAGTGTACTAGAGAGCAGAATTTTGCTCTTTGGATTTAGGTTTTCACACAAAAACACTTATTACGAAACATTGTTGAGGAGGACCAAAGAAATTACATGTGTGAAATTATCGGGCATCACTGCACTCGTGTAGCACCAATAAACTTTTCCTTCTCTTTGCTTTACAGATGATAAAGCTTCAAGAGGTGTTTAAAACTTTTTACCTGGGAAAACACAGCGGTCGAAAGCTTCAGTGGCAAACCACCTTAGGGCATGCTGTCCTAAAGGCGGAATTTAAGGAAGTAAGTTTGCTTATTCAATGCTTAGCCTGTTGGGATTATTTGGAATCTAGTCAAGTATTGTATTTTTTTATAAAGGTAGTAACATTTTTATGGAGACACAATCACAATTCAATGCTCTTATCTTGTATAGAAAGTTGGCTTTTTATAATTAAACTGAAATACTACTTAGCTAACAGAAGACAGCAATGTGATGCCTTTTGGTAGCACTTGTATGTCTTTTCTAGGAATTGTTGCTCATTCGAATAAAAAAAGTTATAATAAAGCAAGAAATTAATGAAAGGGGGAAAAATGCAGTATCTTTCTGTTCTTAATATGAAATTGTTTTGATCATGGAAATGAAATACTGGTGACACTTAGAATGCTTCACGCATTCAAAAAGAGACTGAAGTGTGTTAGTGATGTAATGACTGTGGTTAAAATTTAAATGCTTGTTGAATTATTTAAGTCTTAAATAACCACATTGTTTCTTAATGTGGTTTTGTTTTGTCTCATGGAATATCTTGCTAATAATGCAGTTTAATTGAGCCAGAGAAAAGACCAAAGGAAAAAAAATTGAATTTTTTTTTTTACTAACTCATCGTAAATATGAAACTTGGATGTTTAGGCAAACACAACAATAAAAATGGATGGGTTTGTAGCTGTCAATTGACAGAAGTGTTTACAGCTGGCTGAAGAGTTTGAGTCATTTATTTCCTTTTCATTGCCTGTTTGTACATTCTGCTACTGATCATACCATCACTCTGTATTATATATAGTAAACCAAAACTATCTGTTGTTTCTTTCATATTTGATCCAACGCCAAGAATTCTTTTTGATTAGTTTGCTCATCTCTATAAAATGAAACCTGGGTGAAGCATGAAGAGATTTGCTATTGATGGTGGCAAAGCCAGAATTTCATATATTGTCATTACAATTAAATAATACAAGCCCATTCTAATGAGTTTCTGCTGTGTGCTGCATTGCTACTGTTAGAGAAGCAAAAAAAAAAGAGGTTTTAAAAATAACCTGTTTCCTTGATACTCCATTCAGGCAGATTCTCCTGTGTGATAGGCATTTTAAAATGTACAATCTCTTCTTCTAGAAGTAGAAAAAAGCACGTATAGCTTCTGTAACTTGTCAGAGTTGCCAGATACAATAGAAAATGCTCTGAATATTACTTCTAATTATTTGATATTTCTTTTTTAGGGAAAGAAAGAATTTCAAGTGTCACTCTTCCAGACATTAGTGTTGCTTATGTTTAATGAAGGAGATGAATTCAGTTTTGAAGAAATTAAAATGGCCACTGGTGTAGGTAGGAATAATACTTTTTCATTCTTAAATTTATTAATTGATTGCCAATTATGATTTGGTATATAAATGCCTAATTTCAAGAAATTTGCCACTAATTAGGACAAACTTTATGAATCAATAGTATATAGACAGCAAAAGAGATGAGGAGAACACACTGCTGGTACTTCCTAGTGTAGATAAAATAGATGCTTCACAAAATTAATACTAAGAGCTGTGTAGCTTATGGTACTACTAACAACCTATTAGATTTACAAACTGTGTCATTGCAATTCTTAAAATTCAAGTGATGATAGACTGTTGTATGTACAGATTATTTTTGTCTAAATATTATGTTTTGAAAATGATCTGTTGTAGAATGCTGTCAATTTGGGGCGATTCAATAGAGTGTTTTCAATTGAGCTGTTCCAAGAGCTTGTCCACCTGTTTTCCCTTGCTGTTCCTGGAGGGCCCCATGTAACATAGGTTTGATTTGTTAAGAGCAGTGTCCTCTAGGGTGTATACTTTGTAGCTGTCTCCATCCGCACTTGAAACCTGAAGGCAGAAAGGACAAAGAAAACTAGGTTTTATTTTTAACCATGTGCAGTATCTACCTTCTGTGTTCTTATACTCTTGAATTTTGAAATTTTACACTTCCTTAAAACAATTACAGTCATTGGCATTAAAATGGATGATGCTATCATCTCTTTACTCTCTGGAACTTCTGCATTAGCCAGCAGGTCATACCCAGTAGCCCCTCACATGTTGAATCTTAAGATCATAGAATGGTTAGAGTTGAAGTTGGAAGTCTAATTCCAACCCCCCTGCCCTGGGCAGGGACACCTCCCACTAGAGCAGGTTGCTCAAAGCCCCATCCAGCCTGGCCTTGAACACCTCCAGGGATGGGGCATCCACAACTTCCCTGGGCAACCTGTTCCAGTGTCTCACCACCCTCACAGTAAAGAATTTCTTCCTAAGGTCTAATCTAAATCTACCCTCCTTCAGCTTAAAACCATTCTCTCTCATCCTCTCACTACACTCCCTGATAGAGTCCCTACCCATCTTTCCTGTAGGCCCCCTTTAAGTTCTGGAAGGCTGCTATAAGGTCTCCCTGGAGCCTTCTCTTTTCCTGGCTGAACAACCCAAACTCTCCCACCTGTCTTCACAGGTGTTCCAGCCCTCTGATCATCTTCATCAACGCGGTCAGCCACTGCTGAAAAATTATTTGTACATAAACATGCAGAAATACTAAAAATATTGTAAATATATTTACTAAAGTACTGTAAAATGGGGATATCGAGAATCCCTGTGGCAGAATGATACATTGCAGAAGGCAGTGCATCCCGGGTGCTCCAACTTCTCAGCCTCAGAGCTTCAGGTTGCTTAGTCACCCACTCCATTACTGCTAAGGGAGCTGAAGGAAGCTCATGCCAGTGTGAATGATAAGCATCAGGATGGTCCAGAGAGGCTCATTAGGTCAGAGTGCAATGGTTACAGAACAAACAGAAGTTCATGCAAGCCTGATCTAGATCCTGCTTCCTCATCTCGTATTGCTGTACCTCGGAGCTGGCATTTTGAGCACCTGGCAGCAAGAGATAGTATCTGCTGCAGGGAAATCCATTCCTTTCTAGCACAATAGACAGTATTTCAGTAGACTGATTTTAAGGCAGCTGGATAGAATTGATTGATAGCTATCTATATTATGTTATGTCATTGCACTTACTGCCACGACTATGCTTCTCTCCCCTTTGGGGAAATAGTGCAGGGATGCGGGTAACGAGGACAGTTCAGGATCCACAGGGTTCCTGTGGGGCCAGGATGGATGACAAAATCTGTCTTCCCCCAGGCTTTACCTACGTGAAGCACTTGGAGCTGCTTTTGAGAGATCCCAATCCCATCTAGCAGTCTCCCTACTTCGAAAGGAAAGGAAACTCTTATGGCCAGAAACTATCTTGGAAATAGGTCCCGTGCTGTGTGCCCTTCCTGCCTCCTGCTGCACAGATAATCCTTTTGCTCAGCAGTACCCTGCTGCAGGCTGGTATCCTGGCTCGCTGCAAAAGAATAGAGATTCAGTTACTAGAAAAAGTAGTTGAATTTGTGATGCAGCTGTTTGGTGAATTGACCACTAAGGGCAGAGGTGCTGATGGCCAGATTCTTGGAGACCGACCTGGATGAACCAAAGGTCCTGGCTTATGGATACAAATGGATGTGGTAGAAATCCTGGAGGGCAAAACTTGGGTTGCCATAGAAACTGTTTCTAAATATTCTAAACACCATGTGCAGGGCTAGACAGACAGGCAGAATTCCAATGTGTGCTTGAAAAAATGATGTATAGAAAAGGGTCTAGAATTATTAGGAAGTAAGAAAGCCTTTGAAATAGGGGGAACCTGGACAAGACTGATGGGCTCCATCTAAATTCAAATGGAGTAAAGCTGCTGGAACACTGAAGTGTTTTAGCAAGTCTGTAGGGTTTATGAGACTTCTCCCTCTATCTAAACAATATATTAGATCCAAGAAGAGTTCAGAGAATGGGAATAAAGATGGAAGATATGGCACAGCTTCTTTAGGAAGAAATTGAAATCTGCGAGTAGGGATTTGTTTTCTTACAAAAAAAAAAAGCTAAAGGGCATAAAATGAAATGAGCACATGGGCATGAAAAGCAAACAGCTTACTGTAAAAGCTGGAAGTTTATAAAATTCAAGGAGACAGGTTCAAGGAAGAGCAAAACAGTGAAGGTTTCTCAATGCATATAAACGACATCTTAGGAAGTCCCTGAGCTCTAAATTATTGGCGATTTTACAAAGCAGTAGGATGAGGCAAGAAGGAAGAGCAGGGTGCAGTTTTTATTTAACTAACAGTATGGCAGAAACTAGTAAGATAATACGACTTAAAACTTAAACAAGCACTTTCACAAAATAACAGCTGTATTCAGTGTTGTCCTCAGCCGGACAGGACAGCCGTGCTCAGACTTCCAGTCCTTTAACGTCTTTCATACATTCATTATCTACTATATATATTTTACAGAGGTGAATATGATATATTCTGTGGTTCTGCTGTCCAGACACCTATTCATTTATACAGCTTCCGTATTAGGTACATTGCTGTGTTTACAGTATTCCAAGTTAGCTTTGTAACCGTCTTGCATCTGGATATCAAAACCCCTGCGAATTGAAACAGTTTGGGCAACTGATCCTTATATGCATTTAAGACTTTTTCTGTTGTATCTTTATATGCATTCTGTTGTATCTTTATATCCATTGCCATCTGATACAAAATACATACACTTTTGGGAGTCAAAAAGTTACACTCATGAATTTTCTCCATGCTAAGTGAAAGAGTAGTTTGTGGACAATTACCACATTACTAAAAAACCACAAACAAAACATCACATGAATTTCTGCCCCTTTGGGATGTCACCATCTTCATCTGCATTAACTGGCCATAGTCGGAACTTGTGTTTTCCAGTCTACACAAAATTTACAATAAATTATCACCACTTTCTTTAAAGAGATTCAATGAGAAAGATTGAGTTAGAAAATGCATCAGCTGTTACTCGAAGAAATACTAGTTACCTTCTCTTCGGTAACTGTGCTTCTTTGAGATTTGTTGTCCAAATATACTCAACTTTTTTACCTGCCTTTCTCATTATCAAGAAAGCCTCTAGGAGCTCTAGTTTTTACTTCTACTTCAGTGATTGGTAGGTAATTGCAGATTCCTTCCCTTTGCCATACTTTAACCTGCAGGGTGGAAGCAAAGCTCCAACATATACTGAGTGTTTTTAACAGCAACCTTTGTTTGGACAAAACTACAATACAACTCAACAATCTGCATTTACTGAAGGTGAAGCACCCAAAAAGTGTGAAACATCATAAATGCCTGCTTTGTCCATGTGGTATAAAGGTTTTTTTAATAATCATAGAACAGATGGAAGTTTTTAAAAAAAAAGAAAAAAATAAAAGGTCACTCTGTGTGAAAGTTAAAGTATCTTAGAAATAATAATAGTGTTAATCTTTTACTCAGCTACACTGCACTTCAGCACTAGATTGCAAAACCTTTCATTTTTAGACTGAAACTCTCTTCAGGAGATCTGACACGCTACAGAGGCTGTTTTAATGCAAAATCTTGATACAAGACTTTGCAACCTAATTATTACAATGTTTTAGACTTCATTTTATCTGCTTGCCCAAATGCTTTTAGCTTTAAATCTTACTAGATAAAATTCTCCTCACCCACTTGTTTCTACTGCTTTCCTGTTGAGGGGGAAGTCTGTGACTCTAATTGCTGTCAGCTCTGCTTTCTCACAAAACATCTTCTTATCAATTTAGACTTCTGTTCTTTTATTTTGTCATGTATTTTCTGGCATGTGTTAAAAATAGCAGTGAAATCATAAGATGAGTGACTTTCTTTCTTGTCATCAACTCTTTTAATTTTTTTTTTCTTCTGAAGTCCTGTTACTACCGAACAAAACTAAAGCACTAAAACCAGGCTTATGTTAATGTGAAATCTTCTCTGAAAGTACTTTTGGGTAGAAAGCTCGCTGAGATGAGCCTGAGTCTGTGCTCCTGACATGCACCGTTCTGTATATGCTCTCGGCACTTACCTGTGAAGGCCGTGAGACCAAGTTTGAAGGCTGTAAGTTGTTACCCAATTGGAACTGAGTGGGAAGAAGGTATTAACATAAATCTGGTAACTTTTCGGTTGTATCTCTAGATTAATCACATAAAATTCTTTGTGTTAATATTTTGTTCTGCTTTCTCCCATACTTTGCGCTTCTTTACAGAGGACAGTGAATTAAGAAGAACCTTGCAGTCTTTAGCTTGTGGAAAAGCAAGAGTACTGATTAAAAATCCAAAGGGCAAGGATGTAGAAGATGGAGATAAATTCATCTTTAACGGTGATTTCAAGCATAAATTGTTTAGAATAAAGATCAACCAAATCCAAATGAAAGAAACAGTATGTATTTATTTTTTGCATTCGTCCTGTTTATGTTAACTGTTTATCCCCATGTCCCACATAAAGAGAGAGAACCCCTGTGTTTCCTCTCACATTTTTTGCATATGGAGAAAGGAAACAGTTATTTAATTTTTTGGTAGTCATGATGACTCACAAAGACAATAAAATTTTAAATCTCACTGAAATGGAAGCAACTTAGGTTTCTTCCTGTGCTTTCAAATTTAAATGCCTGTATGTTGGACTGAAATATCTACAAGATCCTATCAGTTTATCTGAGATGTTTTCATGGTACAGCTGAAGTGTTGGTACTATACTGAACTCATAAATCAAATGTCACCATGTCACTTATTTTCTTCATTTAGTGGCTAAGAGAGTTATTAAAGTCAGGGTTTTTCCTGTTTCTGCAGTGGATGTCTTTGTTGTACTTGAATCTAAATTCTTGACACCAGTGACATGTTTTAATTAACAGAGTTGTTTCCTTTTTGCCTTTGCATATTAAAATCCCTGAAAGTCAGATTGGAGTTGGGCAGTTTGATGCAGAAGACTACTGTATTTGGGGTGTCAAACTGTCGGGTGCTCTTCGAAAAATCTGAAGTAGTTTTCTAAGATTTTGTTTAATTTATCAGATAGATTTTAGATAAGACATGGTACATTTTTCTTTACATTATCCTTAATTTTATCTTTGGCTTGCTTTAGCAGTACACTTGAGAATTACTTAGTTCTTAGCATCTAGTAGGGCATGTATTTGTCTCAAAGATAAATAAGAATACATGGAGTTTCATTTAATTGGAAAGGTTAATTATAGAAATATAATTAATTAAAAAATAGCAATAAAAGGTGATATGATTTATGATGTATTATTCTTCAGGTTGAGGAACAGGTCAGCACAACTGAAAGAGTATTTCAAGACAGGCAATATCAGATTGATGCTGCTATCGTACGAATTATGAAGATGAGAAAAACTCTTGGTCATAATCTCCTTGTTTCTGAATTGTACAATCAACTGAAATTTCCTGTAAAGGTAACTGATTTTTGTTTTTCAAATCATGCTAGGATTATCTAAAAATACGTAAATGTCCATAAGAGTAAGAAATGTGAAATATGTCTGAATGAAATCCAAATATTAAGGTATTAAAATGAGTATGTGAACAGAAATAAGCCAGAGTATCAGTAGGAAATTATATTTAGATATTTATTGTGGTGCATTTTCTTACGTAGCTATTAGCAGTCCTATTTTTCAAAATGTAATATAAATGCAAATATATTTAACTGTTCTACTAATCTTATCTTTTCTTGTAGCCTGGAGACTTGAAAAAGAGGATTGAATCTCTCATTGACAGAGACTATATGGAAAGAGACAAAGACAATCCCAATCAGTACCACTATGTTGCATAATGGAGAGGAAATACTTTTACTTAAAAAGAAAAAAAAATTAAAAAACAAATCCAAAAAAATAAAAACCAAAATCATCCACATATATCTTCAGGACACTGAATACCTATGCTGTTCCAGACTTTCCTTTTAGCAGATTTCAGGTTGATGTATATTATTCAGCCAGCTGCATGCACTGCTGTGGAAGAGAAGCAAAATGACATGTTAATTGATCATCCTTGTCAAGACTCCTTAAAAAAAAAATTACATGTCTTGTTTTTATTTCTTTTAGTTACTCCTTAGTTCTTTTAGGTTCTTCAAAATGTAGTTTTACAGTTTTGTTTAACACTGTCATTAAAGTTGGATGGAAAGGTAAAATCACCTGTGTGAGAAATACTTCTGTGATGGATGCAAGTCTGGTTTCTTTGTTTATGTGTTCCTAACTGCATCCATAAAGACCCTATATGCTGCATTCTTTAGCTACAGTGACAACTTGGGTAACTTTTTAAAAACCCTTAATGGATGAACACTTATGTACAAGCAGTGTTGTTGAAATACACTGAATTTTTGAAGTTATGCACCATGAAAACCCTTAAACTTGTGTTTAATTAATTTTCTTTCAAATGATTATAAACTTCAGTCTGGTTTGGATAAATCAGGTTTTGAAGTGAGATCCTTGAAGTGCCAAGAGGACAACTGCATTCATGTGTGTAGTGAGTATGTTGGATTCTTTAGCGAAAATATGGATTATTATTTTATTACTACTTCGGCTGCTTGGGTGACAAAACTTAGATCTGAGTCAAAGAGGCCCTACCTCATTTTAGGGCAAATGGTGTTTATCACTGTTTATGTAATTGCCGTAACATTTAGTTTTGCCTTGAAAATAACATGCAGGGAACCTACTGTACAGCGTGCTCCACTTTAAAAAAAAAAAACAAAACAAAACCTTTTTTTAAAAAATACTTTTATGGTCTCGATATTGTGAAAGCCTAGTTTTTTGTCTTGAAAGACTAAGGATTTTGTGAGTACTTTGTTACATATTGTATATACGTATGTTGACTTGAATTAAAAGAATGAAAGACGCAGTCGATCTGTTAGATAATTGTAACTATAAGGAAGACGCCTTTTGTGGTGATACTTAAAAGACTCTGTTTATTTTCTGGATTTGCATACTGGTGTTTTTCATTCTGAAAAAGAGCTACCAAAGGAGTTTTGATTATGGCATAAATGAGAATTTAACTGAGCAATATTTTCTTGAGAGATACCTTACTAAGTTTAGGTAACATGGGTTTTGTGCATCAATTAAAAGGCCACCACCTCTCCTTAAAGTAACCATTGCTAAGAGTTGACATCTTGTGGATTTACATATTAAAGTCCTTGTTCTGTCATCTGGTGTCATTAATTGTATTGCATTCTTCTGAATTATTTTTGTTCCCTTTGTGTTTAGAAATTAAACACGTTTAGTTTATTGTATTTAAAACGTATTTAATATTGTAATTTAATGTAGACTTATTTTAATATTTGAATCTTCAGTTAATGCAAATAAAATATTTGATGCTTATTAATTTCTCAGCCTTTGTGAGAATGCAGCACTTCCGTTTATTTGTGCAGTTTGTTCTTTAGCATTAATTATCCCATTCACCTTGTAATTCACTTTCTGTGCATATGGAAGCTGATAGCTCCATCTCACTAGACTTCAAAAACAAAGAGGAGTATGTGCCTCACAAAGTGTAACGGCCAGAAGCTTCAGCCACACAGGAATTTGGCAGTAGCGTGCAGTAACTGATACCAAGCAGTGAGTATGTACCACCTTCCCCATCTGAACTCGAACTCCCTGGTTCAATGGTTTCAAACAATAGATTAAAAGCAGTGGTGTCATCCTGAAGATGAATGAAATGGTTCTGCCCTACAAAGCAAGGTTAATTGATTAAAAGTGCCAAGATATGTGCAGGGTTTTTAATTGCCATAGACTACAACTCTTTGGCCAAATTACTCTGGTATGGCAATTAAAAACAAGTTGTTCCATGAGCAGTGGAAATAATGAAGCTTGTCTTTCTGTGATGCATGACCTTGGTCCCCTAGTGTATTCCCCCCCCATCCCCCAGATAACCCCAGGCAGCAGCACTGCAGGGGTTTGTTCCTTAGTTCTACCTTTCTGCTTGTTGGGAGCACTCGGAACTCAGCCTTTACAGAGTCATAGAATGATATGGGGTTGGAAGGGACCTCTGGAGATCATCTACTCCAACCCCGCTGCCAGAGCAGGTCCACCTAGAGCAGGTTGCACAGGAATGTGTCCGGGCAGGTTTTGAATGTCTCTACAGATGGAGACTCCAGCACCTCTCTGGGCAGCCTGTTCCAGTGCTCTGCCAGAGTAAAAGAACTTAGAGTAAAGGAGTTCCTCCTCATGTTTAGATGGAAAAAAAAAAAAAAAAGAGCTTTATGCAGCTGCTAATCTCCACTCATCTCCTTACCCTCCCAAACCTACACAGAATATAGTGATCTCTGACGATTTTTACTCTTCTGAATGGATCTGAAAGTGGCTTCAGAGAATCAAAAGTTATGGGAGAGACTGACAGGCCAGATGATCGTGACTCTCTTTCTCAGGTCCTCATTTTTAATTTGATTTCCTCAAATTTTTCTTCCTGGGATTTTCTACGTGCTGAAGCAAACAGGTAAGCACTTAGTTTATTAGTCAGCATGGTAATCACTTCTTTATAGCAAAATAGCTGCACTTGATAGCTTTTGACAGCTGATGATAGAATTTGGCTGAGCATCGAGTCTCAACCAGCTGTTGGTTTGATGCCGGCTATTTGGCTCATATCGCTCCCTGAGTGTATTTGAGTGTATTTGTGCCCACAGGGCAGAGGTTGCTAAACATTTCTTCCTGGAAGATCACCGTGTTGAAGACATCAGGCTGTAGCAAAGTAACAGATTTCCTCTGTAATGCATCGATGTTCAGAAGATGTCTTGAAAACCTGGATCTTGGCAATTTCAGTGTCCTTGGAACGATTTGTGTAGCAGCTTCTATGAAATAACAAAAAGAACAGCAGGAATCTGGGATACAGGTGGGGGCTCTCCAGGCTTACCAAAACCTTCCAATTTAGCTTGCAACTTTCCAATTTAACTCAGTTAAACATTCAGATAACTCATCCAGACATATGTTATGTGTATTTAAAAAGCAATCTTCCTAAATGTGACATGCTGTTGTCTAGCCCAGCCCCTCCTGAGGGAAGGTGAGTGTGAGAATGCAGGCTGATGGCTGAGTTGCAGGTGCTTCCCAGGTCTGGCAATTCCAGCTCTCCTTACCAGCCTCCAACAGCATCCTTCCTGCCCGCTCCTTGTGTCCTGTTTTCTTCATATTTTAGCTTCCTCTGTATTCCTTCATCTGAACCTGGGGTTATCATTTAACTCCCTTGGTCTGCTGCATCTTCATTCTTCCTTTCTTTGTGCTATACATCTCTGAGAAAAAAAAAAAATACCCACCTTTCAAGCAACTTTAGCGCATCAGTTTGTTATGGAGATAAAACTATTTGTCGGTTTATTACCTTTGGCAGGTGTGTCAGGGAGAGCAGACTCTGTACTTTAATCTCGACTATCTATTCCTAGGAAGTCTCTTCAGAAAGGAAACAACCCAGTGAAGTCAGATAATGCGCAGCAAAAGGCTACAGGAAAAAAGGAGTCAAGTTTCATGGAAAGTCTTTCCTGGTAAAAATTCCCAGCCTATACCCTGTCTTCCATGCTGGTACTCTGCCTCGACTTTGCAGAACAGTTTGTGGTGTAGTGATGGCTCCTAGATCTTGTGGGTATTTCCCATGTTCTTCCTCATTCTGTGTCCATGGCTCTCCAGGGCCAGGAGGCGTACTACGGTTCATCTGGAACTGTGTGCATTTTGGTTGGCAGGGCAGCAGCTGTGTCAAACAAAATGCGTATGGGCTGGGTATGGAGTACATTTCCCTCAGTGACAGCGCTTAATGTGGATCCCTGGGATGTCAATATACCAGCTTTTACAGAAGCTGTGACTTTATGTTTGTTTCTGTCTTACCCTGCTATCAAGTTTGATTGATGTTGGCCAACAAGTCATTGAGCCATGAGGCTGATGGCCAACACGGTTGCGTAAGACTTGTTTCATCAGGAAAACAGGCTAACAAACACCCTGGTAATATTTCTGCTGACAATGACATCGGGACTGGGTTTTGTGCAGTCTCCACACCACTATAAAAGGCTTAGTAAGCTAATGATCCACGGCATGTAAGATCAACATCATCCCCTGCTGATAGCCTCATGTTCTTACCAGTTCCGTGCCACAATATTGTTGCTGACGCAACTTCTGTATTAATGGGTAGTTATCCAACCAGAGATTATTTTTCAATTTATAGACAGCAATTTTCCAGTAGAGGGGGAGACTACTACACAGCAAGCTTAAATCCAACATTGGGCCTCTCTCTCTTGCTTTCTGGCAGACTACAAGTAGTTCACAGACCTTCCTCCAGTCCTGGTGCAGGTTCCAAAAACAGTGATGAAAAAAATGAGAACAGACGATGTCCCACCTCCATTAACCTCAACTCCTCTGCAGATGACTCATTCAAACACTTGACCAGAGCTGTTCCTTATGTCCTTTTTCAAGCTGACTAACTTCTGCTTTTGGCAATACATGGCAAGAACAAAGACTGGTAGCAGTGCTGCAGGGAAAAGCAAACAAACTAAAACATCTGTGTCTCTAAAATGCACACATAAAAGCGCAGCATTAAGAAAAAAAAAAAAAGTCTGTAGCAATAGCAATGAGAAAGAAAGGCAGATGCCCAAGCCACCTGAAGAGCAAATAAACTCCTCCAGGATGTTTTTTGGGAAATAGGAAGTGTAAGTGAACCGAGATAAACATCAGGGGAAGGTCATGAAGTTTAGACCAACTGGACTTGACTTTAGCAGCTGCTGGTAGCTAAGTTGCATTTCAAATTGGTTTCAAGTAAAAATGAATGAAGGCAGCTTGGGAGCATAAATTATTCTGTCTCAGAGCTGATTTATCTGGAGTACACTCTAATTAGAGGGATGACATGGCAGTCATTTTCAGAAAGCAGAAGCACCCTGCTATTGGCACACTTTCTGGTAGTACTAGAAATGGGATTTCAGTAGCAAAAGAAGTACTTTTGAGGTTTCAGATGAAGAAACTCTAGCCTTAACATCTTAGATAAGAAAAAGCGTTGAATTACAACATGATCAAATAGCCTGGGCTCCCTATCTTTGTTCCTCTGCCAACGTCTGAGAATGTTGATAGGCTAACTTCACCTCTTTTTTTTTTCTAGTTTTCTCAAACAAAAAAAAAGGGATTTCTTAAACTCTTGTTTATAAAAACATCAGAAACTATGTCAAAGTGCAATCAATTTTACCCATGCAACCACAAGTCATTAGCAGTCTCCCTGTTTTGGCTGGGAGCAGACGCATGGATTATATGTATACACTGGTATACACAGATGCATCACTTCAAAGATAACAGATCATTAACTTCCACTGCTGGGACTGGATTAATTCTAGGCAAGATGCCTGCATTCACCATAGACTTGCCTTTAAATTCAGTGGCGATAAAACATATACTGGAAGCAATACAGAACTTAGGTGGCTTAATTCCTCACTGAAGCTATTTCTCATGCTCCTCCATCACCTCCCCTTTAAGACAGGGGTGCCGGTGTTGCATTCCCAAGTGGGAACCACAGTTAAACACTCAGAACTGGTAAGGCTGAGGTGGGCCCCGATGTTCCCCACAGCTCTGGCCCAACACGAGTCATGGGGATAAGACATACGACAACTCGCAAAGGCCCCAAACCTCCAAATTCCCACTGCCAAGGACACATCCCTCAGGTGAGGGCTGGGCAGGCGGCCTGTGCCAGGCTGGCAGTGCCCCAGGGCCAAGCCTGTCTTCAGCCCACGGTGGGCCTCGATGCCGAGGAGCCCTGAGAAGCCCCTAAGGCCCACGGGCTGGTGCCGGCAGTGCCTGGGGCTGCCCCGCAGCAGCTTGGCCTGACAGCGCCGCGTCCACGCGTGTGCCCCTCCGGGCGGCCACAACCCCCCGCGCCGAGGGACAGGCCCGCGCCCCGCCTGTTTGCCACCTGCGCGTGAAAACCCCCCAGCCGCCCTCACGCAGCTCCGCTCCCCACGCACCCGTGTCCCCCCCACCCCTCCCCCGCAAAC